>NC_061807.1:32556612-32860355 GCF_021462225.1 Girardinichthys multiradiatus
TCACCGGGAACTCCGGCTTTCTCTCACAGTCCTATACATGCCTGTGTGCATGGTTGTTTGTGTGTTGCCCTGCGGTGGACTGGCGACCTGTCCAAGGTGTACCCCGCCTCTCACCCATAGACTGCTGGAGATAGGCACAAACCTCCCTGCGACCCAGTATGGAAGAAACGGTATAGAAAATGACTGACTGACTGACTGAATTGTTATATTAGTGGGGTTACTAACAGATTAATTATTGAGCCTTATAGTGACTGGATACATAATTAAATGCCACAACAGTCAGACTCTGGCGCAGAGAAAACTATGGACACAGAATAAACAGCTTAGAAGGTTTACTGTATACAACATACCAAATGTTCCTCTGCATCTGTTGATGGTTCTCAGGAGGACTGGAAGGGAGAGGTGTGGATTAGTGGATAGCAATGAAGGTAGATTATTCTTGAGATGATAAATAATGAAGTCTAGTTTGCGCTTACTTAGTTTCAGGGTGGGACTTAGTCCAGGGGGAGATGGTGTCTAATACCTGGCCGGATCTGAGATTGGCAGAAGTGAAAGGATTGGAGCAGTGTGTCTGTTGGTAGGATTTCCTGGTGGGAATGAGAGGCAGGTTGAGGGTGAACTGGCAGGTGAGTGTTCTCCAGGAAGATGACGAGCTCAAGCTGACTTTTCCTTGGGAGTCATTTGGAGGAGCGTTGAGGACATGGGGAGGATCTAAAATGAGGAACAGGAGGTAAGAGTCAGGTGTGGAAACAAAACCAAGGTCATGAGGAGGAAGTGAAGTGCTTCCAACATCAACATTTCAGGTTAAGGGATCTGGAGGGAGGGACAAGAAAATATAGGACGTTTACACACTTTGAGATAGCTTATGGTAATAATGGTATGTGTAAAAAATGTAGCATTTATGTAGCTTTAGAGACAAGGGTGTTGGAATTGGAGGCTTGGCTCTGCTCTGTTCCACCAAGGGTAGGTCCCCGTAGCAGTCCTTCAGCAGAGCCCACGCAGGTGTGACTTCAGGCCAGCTGGGTGACGTTACGTAGAAAACATAGTTCTAGATCCCAGCCCGCGGGTCACCACCAACCCGGGTTTCTAACAGATTTTCCCCGCTTACACATGCTGAAAATCCAACTCTGGTAATTGGCAGCTCCATAGTCAAAAACATGGCATTAGAGACACCAGCGACTATAATCAAACGTCTACCAGGGGCCAGAACAAGCGACATCAAATCATACCTGAAACTGCTGGCTAAGGATAAGCGTAAATACAGTGAGAATGTTTTTCACGCTGGTAGTTGTGACTCCCGGTTACGCCAGTTGGAGGTCAACAAAGTTACTGTTGCTTCGGTGTGTAAGTTTGCCAAAACAATATCGGACTCCGTAATGTTCTCTGGTCCCCTCCCCGATCTGACCAGTGGCAACATGTTTAGCCACATGCTATCATTCAAGCACTACTTGTCTAGGTCAGTGTTTCTCAACTCTGGTCTTCAAGGCACACTGACAAGAATGTTTTAGATGTTTCTCTGCTTCAGCACACCTGATTTCAGTTGATGGCTGATTAACTGTTTTTTGCTGAACTGTAATCATCTGAATCAGGTGTGTTAAAGCAGGGAAACATCTGAAACATGCTGGACAGTGTAACTTAAGGGCCAGGATTGAAAAACACTGGTCTATGTGGTGTCCTGATAATCATGTGGGTTACATTGATAATTGGCAAACATTTTGGGGAAGACCTGGTCTGATCTGGAGAGGTGGAATCAATCCCACTTTGAATGGAGCAGCTCTTCTTTCTAGAAATCTGGCCGACTTAGTTCTCCAAATCTCTGACCACCCAGGGTACAGACCAGGAAGCAGGGTTGTAGTTTAACACTCATCTCTGCAGATTCAGTACTGCTACCCACCTATTACCCTATTAAGACATGTCTCGCCCACGACCAAAATTAAATGGATAAAACATAATCTAAAAGGAGCAAAGCATAAAAATCTTTTAAAAATGAACACAACTTAGACTAAAAAGAAAATGAAAACAATTAAATATGGCTTATTGAACATAAGATCTCTCTCTGCAAAGACTTTGTTAGTTAATGACTTGATTTGTGACAATCAGATTGATTTAATTTATTTTGTGTCACAGAAACCTGGCTGGAGCAAGAGGATTATGTTACTATAAATGAGTCAACTCCTACTAATTATTTAAATTTTCACATACCTTGAAATACTGGGCGAGGAGGAGGAATAACAAAAATCTTTCAGTCTGATTTATTGATCAGTCCCAGACCAATTAATAGCTACAACTTATTTAAATATTTAATCCTTAGTTTTCCTCATACAAATTGCAAAGCACTAAAACCACTTCTGCTTGTTGTATTATAATGTCTACCAGGCCCCCATTCTCAATTTGTACATGAGTTTTCAGACTTTTTATCTGATTTAGTGTTAAATACAGATAAGGTCATTATAATGGGGGATCTTAACATTTACATTGACACTAAAAGTGATAGCCTAAATATAACTTTTAATGCTATCTTAGACTCATTTGGCTTTGCTCAAAACATTAGCAAACCTACCCACTTTTGTCTTCATTCTCTTTACCTTATGCTGACATGGCATTGATTGTAAAAAAAAAAAAAAAACAGTATTATGTCTGACCATTTTAATGACCTTTGAGTTCAATTTAACTGAGTACTCCACACCTGAAAATTTCACTATAATGGATCATTATCAGACAATGCTGTTACAACCTTTAAAAAAATCTGTTCCATTTTTTATTTCCTCATTATTACAGAAAAACAGTGGAGGGCAATAATTTTGTTTCTTCCCCTTCACAAATTGATTCTCTTGTTCATAGTGATACTTCATCATTGCGTGATGCATTAGAAAATGCAGCCCCCCTTGAAAAAGAAGGTAATAATTCATAGGAGGCGGGCACCTTGGTTTATTTTAGATATGCGTACTTTAAAACACAATGTTAGAAAATTGGAGAGAAAATGGCGCTCTACACACCTAGAGGATTCCTGCTTCATCTGGCAAAATAGCCTACTGTTGTATAAAAAGACACTTAGCCAAGCTAGAACAGCTTATTTCACATCTTTATGAGAAGAGAATTATGAATAATTATAGATTTCTTTTTAGTACAGTTGCTAAACTTACACAGAGTCATAGCTCTGTTGAGCCATCCATCCTCTTAGTCCTCACCAGTAATGACTTTATGGGATTATTTTTAAATAAAAATGATTATGTTAAAAATAAAATTATTGACATACTCCCAAACATGATTACCTCATCCTCAGCAAGTGAGACAACATTGGAAATAACTGTAGAAGCTGATCTGTGTTTGGACTGTTTAGATCCAGTGGAGCTTCCTGAGTTATCAAAAATATTAGCTTCATCTAATCCTTTAACTTTTATGTTAGACTCAGTCCCAACCAAATTATTTAAGAAAGTGTTCCCTTTGATTATTTTGCCCATTTTAGATATGATTAATCTAATCATATCTAAAATGTACCACAGATACAATTAGGTATCTAATCTAATGAAATCTCTGGCACATATCCATTAGTAAACAGATACGTACCACAGGCTTTTAAGGTAGCTTTATTAAACCTTTACTTAAGAAACCTTTGCTTGATCAAGATGACTTATGACATTATAGAACTATATCCAATCTTCCGTTTTTATCTAAAATTGTTGAGAAAATAGTTGCTAATCAAGTGTGTGAGCATTTACACAGCAATGACCTGTTTGAAGAGTTTCAGTTAGGTTTCATAGCACTGAAACAGCACTGCTGAAAGTCACTAATGATATTCTCCTAGCCTTAGATAGCGGACTTGTGTGTGTACTTGTCCTCTTAGAACTCAGTGCTGCATTTAACTCAGCTGATCACAATTTTCTCTTAGAACAGCTGGAACATGCTGTAGGGATTAGGGGAACAGCACTAGACTAGTTTAAATCCTGTTTGACAGATGCCAGTTTGTTCATGAAAATGATAAATCATTTTATCATTAGCATGGGATACATTTCCACTATTATGCTGATGATACTCAACTTTATTTATCCATAAATCCTGATGAGTCCAACCAGTTAGACAGACTGCAGGCATGTCTTGAACACATAAAAACCTGAATGTCTTGTTACTGAATAGTGCTATATAAATAAACTAACCTTACCTTACATTACATGTTTTGCTTCTTAATTCAGACAAGACAGAAGTTGTAGTCTTTGGACCGGAGTTTTTGAAAAAGAAACTGCTCAGTCAATAAATTAATGTGGACGGCATTAAATTGACCTCCGGGAATAAAGTAAAAAACCTTGGTGTTATTTTTGACCAGGACATGTCATTTACCCAGGAGTGACGCTGAAAAACTAATCCGTGCATTTGTTACTGCAAGGCTGGACTATTGTAATTCTTTACTATCAGGATGTCCACAAAATGCAGTTAAAAGCCTTCAGCTGATTCAAAATGCTGCAGCAAGAGTTCTGATGAAAATTAAAAAGAGAGATCATATTCTCCTATTTTAGCTTCCCTTCATTGGCTCCCTGTTAAATCCAGAATAGAATTTAAAATTATCCTCTTCACATATAAAGCCCTTAATGATCTAGCTCCATCATACATCAGAGATCTAATTGTTCCATATATTCCTAACAGAGCACTTCGTTCTCAGACTGCAGGTTTACTGGTTATTCCTAGAGTCTCTAAAAGTAGAATTGGAGGATGATCTTCCAGTTTTAGTCCCTGTTTTAGTCCGTGAGGCAGACACCATGTCTACTTTTAAGGCTAGGCTTAAAACTTTCCTTTTTGATAAAGCTTAAAATGAGAGTGCCCTAGATTATCCTGAACTATCTCTACGGATATGCGGCTATAGGCTTAGGCTGCTTGAGAACATAATGACCACTTTCCCTCACGCAGCTACATTCTCATACTACTCCCAATTTTGCATTATTAGGCCCAAGCAGGAAAACTGCAAGGGCCTATTGTAATCGCTCGAATTCTTATTCTTTCTTTATTCCGTTTGGTCATTGCGGGGCAATACGGGGACTTTGCCATACCCCAAAAGTCACCAAACTTCACCCAAAATTGTCGCCTAACGAAAATTCTTGATCCTTAATATCGTCATCAGTGGGCGTGGCCAAACAACTTAGCCAAAAAAATCAGCCCCAAGCCATGCTTTGACCGAGGATTCTGAAATTTGGTACACATATGTAACTTCGCAGGACCTACAAAAAACTCTATTGGAGCATTGGTCCAAACACCACAGGAAGTCGGCCATTTTGGATTGAAGTTGCCATTTTGACCCTGTTTTGGCCACTTCTAACCCACATATCTGAGCGAACTCCTCCTACAGCTTTTGACTTACAGACTTCAAAATCACTCAGTATACTCTTAAGGGATTGGGGATTAAAAGTTATCAAAAGCTTTTTGATACATGAAAGCGTGTGGGCGTGGTCACGCTTCAAAATATGACTTCTAGCCATAAAACACTAAATTGATATAGCTCCTACAAGGAAAGTCACAGACAAATGAAACCTTCTGGGATTGATCTGCCTCTAGGCCTCAAAAATATTCACTGATCAGATGCTGACATCATCGAAGCCCCGCCCCCTGAGAACAGGAAGTAGCACGTTTTCCTTTACAGAGTCAATGTTTGATGTTCTTCACCTAATCAATGTGAAGCTGTCCCAAGTAACAGATAACATGATGCTCTTAGACAGTCGACAGTACTTACTGCTTTAGCTGGAGAGTGGGGCTATGATGGCGTGGCGTATTATGATGTCACTCCACGGCCATACGTTTGGCTCTAAATTACACATGCATGGTCCGAATCACTCCAAACTGAATATGCTTGATCTTTGTCAGCCCCCAAACAGCTCTATTGGACTACATTTAAATCTGGATCAACAGCGCCCCCTAGGACACTTCAAGGGCTATATCTCCCTCATTCATCATCGGATCCACTTGAAATGTAGTATACATGATCATGAGTTAATGATGGACATTTTGACACAGTCGATTGATGATGTTGTTTTAGCCCCTCCCACAAACAAACAAGCCACTGCAGCGTCCTTCTGGAAGGTCCGATTTACTCGAAATTTTGAATGGTTTTTGCCAGACCAAAACTCTGCATGACCGAAGATCATAGGACATGTTGCTCACAGTACCACTTAGTGACGACGTGTTGAAGTAAAGCAGTGTCATCGTCGGTGGCATGTATGAGAAGATGCCAGGCTCCCGCGGTCGCTCAACAGCCCGAGTTGCGCTGAGGGGTGCGAGGGCCTTCAAAGCTGCTTGCAGGTTTCTAGTTTGTTGTTATTTCAGCTTTAAACTTGATGTTCTGTCTCTGTTTTCACTCTTCCTAGAAGCTACATCTGGCCCGGCTCTGTGTTTAGCCGTGACACCTTGCTGTAGGGGGGCATCGGCCAAGATGCTGCTGCCAACAACTTCTGTTCTGTTCAACAATGTTCTCCTTCAACAGATGATAAACTTGGCCCTACAGGTGCTGGTCATTAAATTAGAATATCAAGAAAAAATTGATTTATTTGAGTAATTCCATTCAAAAAGTGAAACTTGTATATTATATTCATTCATTACACACAGACTATATTTAAATGTTTATTTCTTTTAATTTCGATGATTATAACTGACAACTAATGAAAATCCCAAATTCAGTATCTCAGAAAATTTGAATATTGTGAAAAGATTCAATATTGAAGTCACCTGGTGCCACACTCAGCTAATTAACTCAAAACACCTGCAAAGAACTTTAAATGGTCTCTCAGTCTAGTTCTGTAGGGGACACAATCATGGGGAAGACTGCTGACTTGACAGTTGTCCAAAAGACGACCATCGACACCTTGCACAAGGAGGGCAGGATACAAAAGGTCATTGCTAAGGAGGCTGGCTGTTCACAGAGCTACAAGCACATTAATAGAGAGGCGAAGGGAAGGAAAAGATGTGGAAGAAAAAAAGTGTACAAGAAATACAGATAACCGCACCCTGGAGAGGATTGTGAAACAAAACCCGTTCAAAAATGTGGGGGAGATTTACAAATAGTGGTCTGCAGCTAGAGTCAGTGTTTCCAGATCCACCACACACAGACGTATGCAAGACATGGGTTTCAGGTGTCACATTACTTGTGTCAAGCCACTCTTGAATAAGAGACAGCGTCAGAAGCGTCTTGCCTGGGCCAAAGACAAAAAAGACTGGGCTGCTGTTGAGTGGTCCAAACTTATGTCCTTTGATGAAAGTAAATGTTTCATTTCCTTTGGAAATCAAGGTCCCAGAGTCTGGAGGAAGAGAAGAGAGGCACAGAATCCCCATTGCTCGAGGTCCAGTGTAAAGTTTCCACATTCAGTGATGGTTTGGGGTGCCAAGTCATCTGCTGGTGTTGGTCCACTGTGAGTTTTTGAGGTCCAAGGTCAACGCAGCGTAAAGTTTTAGAGCACTTCATGCGTCCTACTTTCAACTAACTTTATGGAGATGCAGATTTCGTTTTCCAACAGGACTTGGCACCTGCACACAGTGCCAAAGCTACCAGAACCAGGTTAAAGGACCATGGTATCTCTGTTCTTAATTGGCCAGCAAACTCGCCTGACCTTAACCCCATAGAAAATCTATGGGCATTGTGAAGAGGAAGATGCAATACGCCAGATCCAACAATTCGGAAGAGCTGAAGGCCACTATCAGAGCAACCTGGGCTCTCATAACACCTGAGCAGTGCCACAGACTGATTGACTCCATGCCACGCTGCATTGCTGCAGTAATCCAGGCAAGGAGCCCCAACTAAGTATTGAGTGCTGTACATGCTCATACTTTTCATGTTCATACTTTCAGTTGACATTTCTAAAAATCTTATTTTTGTTTTGTCTTAAGTAATATTCTAATTTTTTGAGATACTGAATTTGGGGTTTTAGTTGTCAGTTATAATCATCAAAATTTAAAGAATTAACATTTGAAATATATCAGTCTGTGTGTAAAGAATGCATATAATATACAAGTTTCACTTTTTGAATGGAATTACTGAAATATATTTTTTCATGATATTCTAATTTTATGACCAGCACCTCTATCTTTCAGTGTTTAACATGGTCTCTCTCCTAGATACAGCTACTGGCTGAGCTTTTATTGTGACTAATTGTAAATGATCTCTTCCATAATATAGACTTTAAAAATGGCTCAGAGTTCATGCTTAGCCTTCTTTCTCTCCTAAATGAAGGCACTAAAGGATATACTACCCTTAATGTTTTACTTCTCTCTTTTTTTTTTTCTTTTAAATGTTTTTACTATGGTCATTGTGGAGAGGTTGGAATTTGATCGATTAAGTGTGTGGACAGGTGTCTTTTAGACAGATAACGAGTTCAAACAGGTGCACTTACACAGGTAATGAGTGGAGAACAGGAGGGCTTCTTAAAGAAGAACCAACAGGCCTGTGAGAGCCGGGATTCTTACTGATTGTTAGGTGATCAAATACTAATATCATGAATAAAATGCAAATAAATTACTTAAAAATCACACAATATGATTTTCTGGATTTTTGTTTTAGATTCTGTCACTCACAGTTGAAGAGTACCTATGATAAAAATTGAAGACTTCTACATGGTTTGCAAGTGGGAAAACCTGCAAAATCTGCAGTGTATAAAATACTTTCTCCCCCTACTATAGCTACTGGCCAATATCACTTATAAATGAAGGTTTTAAAATCCTCAGCAAGACCTTGGCCACACAGCTAGAACAAATAACCGCTCGTATAAATAATACAAGACGATTCACCAATCTACAAGACTGTTGCACCACTTCCTGTCTATGTCTTTCTACTTTTGCACCTCTTTTACTCCACCCGCTGAAGGGTGGCACACCTAAGCTTGAGGTGTTTCAGGAAGACCTGCAGGGAGAGTGTGCCCACTTCCCAGCACTACAAGAACAGGTTCAGGGGGAGCGAGAAGTGTCTTTCTTTGTTGATTTTATTGATAAGCTGATTATAAACTTCAGAAACCGTTTTGACAGCTTTGGACCACAGCTTTGGACCACAGCTCAACTTGTTCATTCAGAACCCATTTCTCATCGCAGATGTCAAGAAGTTCTCAGAGGAAGTGGCACAGATCCTTAAATGGGTAGATCATGGGCCTCTCCAGATGCAGTTGATTGATCTCCAAGCAGATGTGGCCCTGAAAGAGCAGTTTGAAAGAACTGACCCTCCCTCTTTCTGGCTTCAAATGGTCCCTGAAACAACCTTCTCAGGTCTAAAGAAAGTAGCCATATACATCCTGACCATGTTTGGCTCCGCACACAACTGTGAAGCAGCTTTTTCTGCAATGAACATTATCAAAACTAAATGCCGTTCAAGACTCACTAATGAACACCTCCATATGTGCATGAGATTGGCTTTGACTCCATTCAAGCCTAGGTTTAAAGTTCTAGCAGGGGAAGCTCATGCTCAGTTTTCTCACTGATCAAAAAAGTGGGAAACTCAACACAAAAGATGAAGAAAATAAGCTTCTAAAGATGTTGAAATTTCTTATCTGTAAATCTGTTGAGATTGTTGATGTAACACAAAAAGAGAAAATGCCAGCTCTTTGTTTTAGTTTTTTTCATATTCTGAATTTAACACTTAAAATGAAGTTATCATGTCATTAATATTGTCTTATTTGCAAATGTAGCTCAAATTTATTTAGCTAATGAAAGAAAATTGCACATATGGGCAGTTATACATATGTTCAGTTCCATGATATGTCACAATATAACAATAAATACTGAAAACATTCTATGAGTTGAAGTGCATTGAGTGTAAGGTATTGATCATATACAGATGATGAGACAGCTACAAGGATACTTAAATATATATTATATTGAATAGTTAAATTATATAATCTTCCGGTCCCTTTCTTAAACAAATTTTCTCTAACTGGACCTTTTCAAGTTTTAGTTGAATACCCCTGGTGTACAGCCTGCTAGAGTGGCCAGAAAAACTGAAGTCCCAGTCCCACAAAGACGGTATATCAAGGTCTGATGAGGACATTTGTAAAACACCATCAGGTCAAAGAAACACGACGCAATCTGTAGAAGTAGACAACATGTTGAATGTACTAAGGAGTAAAACTTACAAAGGCACAAATAAATACAACATGTAACACAGTGGTTTTCAATCCTGGTCCTCAGGAAGGGAAACGCCTAAAATCATGCAGGACATAGAGTCCTGAGGACCAGGATTGAAAACCACTGAACTAACATGTGATGATAAAATGATTCATATTGGTTGTTAAAAGCAATCATATTGGTTAGAAGTTTGTGTGTTCAATGAAATTAAAACAGGTTATTGGTGGACAGCTGTCTCCTAACAGCTAACCACTAGGTGGTGTTTTGGTTATTATTTCTATACAGATCCTTCTCAAAATATTAGCATATTGTGATAAAGTTCATTATTTTCCATAATGTCATGATGAAAATTTAACATTCATATATTTTAGATTCATTAAATTCAAACATATTTAGATTCAAACATATTTAATCCCTGTTAGTTCACGATTTGACCAAGGGTAACATTTACTTTTTTACATACAGCCAGGGTGGTTTGGATAAAAAAATATTAAGTGATCATTTGAAATTTGTTGTTTGTATTTATTCAGGTTATTTTTAAGTGATTGGTAAAAAAAAAAAAAAAAAAGTTTGTTTTAAAACATGTACAGGTCCTTCTCAAAATATTAGCATATTGTGATAAAGTTCATTATTTTCCATAATGTCATGATGAAAATTTAACATTCATATATTTTAGATTCATTGCACACTAACTGAAATATTTCAGGTCTTTTATTGTCTTAATACGGATGATTGTGGCATACAGCTCATGAAAACCCAAAATTCCTATCTCACAAAATTAGCATATCATTAAAAGGGTCTCTAAACGAGCTATGAACCTAATCATCTGAATCAACGAGTTAACTCTAAACACCTGCAAAAGATTCCTGAGGCCTTTAAAACTCCCAGCCTGGTTCATCACTCAAAACCCCAATCATGGGTAAGACTGCCGACCTGACTGCTGTCCAGAAGGCCACTATTGACACCCTCAAGCAAGAGGGTAAGACACAGAAAGAAATTTCTGAATGAATAGGCTGTTCCCAGAGTGCTGTATCAAGGCACCTCAGTGGGAAGTCTGTGGGAAGGAAAAAGTGTGGCAGAAAACGCTGCACAACAAGAAGAGGTGACCGGACCCTGAGGAAGATTGTGGAGAAGGGCTGATTCCAGACCTTGGGGGACCTGCGGAAGCAGTGGACTGAGTCTGGAGTAGAAACATCCAGAGCCACCGTGCACAGGCGTGTGCAGGAAATGGGCTACAGGTGCCGCATTCCCCAGGTCAAGCCACTTTTGAACCAGAAACAGCGGCAGAAGCGCCTGACCTGGGCTACAGAGAAGCAGCACTGGACTGTTGCTCAGTGGTCCAAAGTACTTTTTTCGGATGAAAGCAAATTCTGCATGTCATTCGGAAATCAAGGTGCCAGAGTCTGGAGGAAGACTGAGGAGAAGGAAATGCCAAAATGCCAGAGGTCCAGTGTCAAGTACCCACAGTCAGTGATGGTCTGGGGTGCCGTGTCAGCTGCTGGTGTTGGTCCACTGTGTTTTATCAAGGGCAGGGTCAATGCAGCTAGCTATCAGGAGATTTTGGAGCACTTCATGCTTCCATCTGCTGAAAAGCTTTATGGAGATGAAGATTTCATTTTTCAGCACGATCTGGCACCTGCTCACAGTGCCAAAACCACTGGTAAATGGTTTACTGACCATGGTATCACTGTGCTCAATTGGCCTGCCAACTCTCCTGACCTGAACCCCATAGAGAATCTGTGGGATATTGTGAAGAGAACGTTGAGAGACTCAAGACCCAGCACTCTGGATGAGCTAAAGACCGCTATCGAAGCATCCTGGGCCTCCATAAGACCTCAGCAGTGCCACAGGCTGATTGCCTCCATGCCACGCCGCATTGAAGCAGTCATTTCTGCCAAAGGATTCCCGACCAAGTATTGAGTGCATAACTGTACATGATTATTTGAAGGTTGACGTTTTTTGTATTAAAAACACTTTTCTTTCATTGGTCGGATGAAATATGCTAATTTTGTGAGATAGGAATTTTGGGTTTTCATGAGCTGTATGCCAAAATCATCCGTATTAAGACAATAAAAGACCTGAAATATTTCAGTTAGTGTGCAATGAATCTAAAATATATGAATGTTAAATTTTCATCATGACATTATGGAAAATAATGAACTTTATCACAATATGCTAATATTTTGAGAAGGACCTGTATTTATACACCCAGCTGCAGTGGATGCATGCTGCAATATTTTCTGTCCAATCAGAAGGGAAGGGACAGGATGGAGCAAAGTTAAAGTAGGTCAGTTTGCAGAAGTGTTAAGTGAAAAGAGGAACTTTTGTCAATGCAGAGTTTAAATTCATGCATGATTTGACTAAGCAGCACTCTTTGACCTACGGGTTTAACACATGTTTCTCCTTCAGCTTAATCGCTGAGCCTTTTGCAACCGTCTCTAAACATTATGGGATTGATTCTTCTGATACCTCGGGTCTAACTGCACCATCTTGATTCCTCATTACAACGGTCAATTGTGTGAGTACAAAGAAACAAACCAACACGTTATTTTATATGCTTGCTTAAAGTCTTAGCATGTCATCAAATTCCTTATAATTTGAGGCCTCGATATTCTTTTTTTTATTGTGAGGTTGACAAAAAACAAACAAGGCCAGTAAAAATAGGTGAGTAGGCAAAATGACAAATAAACTGCATGAAAATATTAAATTAAAGAGTCCATTATCAATGCACAGTGCAGTATGTGTGTTGATTGACATGGTAAATAAAATAATGTGAGTATCAGGAATATACTACACTGCCTGAAAAAGAAGGATAATGAAACAATGGATTGTAGTAACTGGGCAGTTTATTACAAGGTGTATTCTTGCTTTGTAGGACCCCTCACATGTAACCCAATGGCTTCCTTGTTAGAAAACGTGTACTACCCTGTGTACTCTCTATGTTGAGGTGCCTGCCTCTACTGGTCAACTCCACATTGCTCCTATTAGTAATCAAGTGTTAATTTCAAGGAATGCTCCAACACAAATGAGGTAAGGTTTTGTAGCATATCTGTAAAGATAACAGTATACTGTATTTTAAATCAATGTAAATGGATGGTGACCAATAAGGTCAATGGGCTAGTTTTTCCTCAGAAGATAGATACGAATCATGAAGGAGCAGACAAACTAGAAGTTCGCAGTTGCAAGTGCCTTGTATTTAAAGTGAGAAAAATTATTTACATATTTACAACATCAATGAAACATCCAAATGGCCATATAAAATACGCAAAAGAAAAACAAAATTAATCAATCAATCCCACAGTTCCTTAATTGATAGACCCACACTCTTCAGTTCATCCAACCCAAGCTGGGGTTGGTTAGAGGTCCCACACAAGTTGATTATAGAGGTCTTGGTGCTGTGCAGGTTATGGACTTACATAAGTCATATCAGAGTGGGGACAAATTGTTCGCTGGCTGCAAGGAGCCTCCTATCAGCCTGGCAGGAGAATCAGAAGTCTTCATGCACCAAAAGTGCAATCGTTCTTAGGCTCAAGGCCTGGATCTTCAGCTCGCCATCAAAACCTGGCCTAAATAATAAAATAAGACAATTTTTCCAATATATATATATATTATATATAGAAAACCAAAATATTCCAGTGTACACACAAATTCAATAAATGGCACTCTTTGCACTATAAATAATTTCAATCATTTTCAGTCAATATGCATATTCAATAAATATAAAGTTCAATATAAATTACATTCATGAAGACAAATCCAATAAATATGCACCATATAAATTAGTTGACATGAAATGTAAAAAAACAACTAAACAAGTGCTCAATAACTATTTAAAGGACTTTATTGTCCACCAAATGGGTTATTCAATCTAGTATAGTCAGTAGTTTAGCAGCTACATCAACAAACAGTGACATCAATGAGCTAACGCTAAGTCACACACAGAAACACTCACCAATTCCTCAGTTTATATCTCACACAACCGGGTTTTTCTCCTCTCCTCTCCTCTCCTCTCCTCTCCTCTCCTCTCCTCTCCTCTCCTCTCCTCTCCTCTCCTCTCCTCTCCTCTCCTCTCCTCTCGGCTCACAGTAGTTGGCTCCTACGGCTCTGCTCCTCCCAACGCGTCCTAATCTTTCATACTTCCCCGCTCCAGCTAATATACCTAGCAGATAGGCTGCGGTGGTACATGTGACCCCGATACTCAACAGCGATTGGCAGTGTAGTAATCTCGCGAGCATTGCTGACATTTTATTAAACGTATCGCGAGATTTGAGAGATAAAGGGCATAAAGAGTGAAAAATCGGAGAATGAGGAAATGGAAGTTAAAATTTACACCCGGGTTACATTTTAATAAAAGAAGGATTATTTCTGGCCAAACATTTGCCTGGTGTCAGCAGGTCAACTTTGTGTTTGTGGTTTTGCAGTGATACACAATTTTTCTTTTGCAGACTTCAGGAGACAGTACCAAACAATAATGGGTTAAATGTTTTATTTGTATCTGATGAGCTTGTGTAAGTTATTTTGACTAAAGAGTGAAGCATGATAATGTACCAAACCTGTTTTAACAACATGTTAGTGTATCTCTGCTACTCCTTAATCACATAAACATTGCATACGGCTTGTACTTTCTGCTCTTCCTTCACATGTACAAATGTTTTCTGGTACCCTGTACTACTGAGGTCACAGGTTACAAGAGGTTGAATAACAGCTCATGAAAGTCAACCTGGTACCTGGAGAAGGTTCCTGAAGGGGGAATGATTTTTTAGAAAGAGATACTGATTTTAGTTTCTAGGGATGGGTGATCATTTTTATATTTTGAAGATTTTTTTTTACCACTCTAGTAGTAGAGATAACAATGACAAATTGGAGTGGTCCCAAGTCTCCTAGCAGATATGATCTTTGAAGCGTCCTCTTAAGCATAGTTTATTCATAAAGCGGCAAAGATGTTTCCTTCTTTAAGCTGCCTTTAGTTGAAAAGATCACCAACTAAGTTGACCACATAACGAGCAGATGTGAGTTTTCATAAAATAAGTCCATCCGTCCGTCCATCCGTCCATCCATCCATCCATCCATCCATCCATCTATCCATCCATCCGTCCATCCATCCATCCATCCATCCATCCATCCGTCCGTCCATCCGTCCATCCATCCATCCATCCATCCATCCATCTATCCATCCATCCGTCCATCCATCCATCCATCCATCCATCCATCCATCCGTCATTGTAGCTGCTTATCCCTTGCATCATATCTCCGGCGGTCATTGAAGGAGAGGCAGGTGCATCCTGATCAGGTTGCCAGTCTGAAACCTTTCTTTTAAAACAATAAAGGCAGATAAAATCAGTTTAGTTGCCCCCTGAATAATCTATCCAAATAGTTACTTTTAACTTATTTCTTTGAAAATTCCAGCCATCTTTCCATGCAATCCATTCATCACACCATTAAGCTACAAAGTTAACTTAGTAGTCATTACTACTTTGCTTGATGGCTTATAACACTGGTGGGTTGACTTCAACTCTCTATTCTGTCTTGGTCTTTTAGAAATGATGCAAAGAGGATTGAACTCAGGCCCAGTTTGAAGTGTTATGTGAAAGTCATCGTTCTTCTGCTTTATGAATCTACCAATTCTACCTTTTGTGCATAGTAATAATTCTCTCAGATTTGCTTGGCTTTATTTATGTATTTTATACTTTTTTGCAAAGTACTTGGAAAGCTGTTTAATATTTACTATTTAAATAAAGTTTGGAGTTTCACAAATGTAAGTTCTAATTACCATCCTTGGTTCTCGTAAAGCCACATCACTTATTATTAAAGAAATAAGTATCTCTTTACCATAAATGACAGTGTTTATTTTTGATCACTCAGCTTTTCCGCTTTCTTTCAGCATGAAACTGAGGAAATGAAACACTTGAAGCTAAATATGTGCCGCTTTTCTAGTTATGGATTTATCACTTTACCAGCAGCAAACATGGCAAAAGTAGTCATTTAAGTTGAAGATATAAAAAAAGTAGCATTGAAAGATATGTTATGCCACACTTGGTGCATTTAAAGAAATATATCTTTCAAGAAGTGTTGAACTGAACAAAGGTCTCTTTGAATATTTCACCATGTTTGACAACTCATATCTACTCTTATCAACTTCCTAAAAGTTTAGCTACACTGTGCATGTGGTGAAGGTTTCAGTTCTTACTAAAATGCATCTTCATGCATAAATAGGAAAGTAAGTTGGGACATTAACTCTTCTCCAGGGTCTTAAAGGCTTTGATTGAAGACTTTATTTATTCTATCTGAGTAGGTTTATTTTTGCTGCAGTTTTAGGAGCAAGTTGTGATGAAAACAAAGGGAAATTAATTAGTGAATTATTCAAAATGGATAATACCAATCACACGTCAAAAATGCTTTTAGAAATCTCACCTTAAACATTCTAAATGACCTCCCCAGAGCCCTGACCTAAAACCAAAATTTGTAGATTATGTTTAATGTTGGGTTTTGGCAGCATAAACTGTGGTCAAATGTCAATCCAGAATTATGACAGACTTGTTGATGACCACAGAAAGTGTGTGGTTTCTCTGCAACTTGGCAAGAGACATTTACACAAACTCTAGTTGAGGTGTATTTATGTATTTGGGCTTTTAATGTGCTATAATTTTGACAGTGTCAGTAAGAGAAAATGCATAATATATTTTCATTTCTGCACCCAATTGTTGTTTATCTCAATTTTTGAATTTAAATAATATTGATCCTTTTAATTCTAACATAGATAAATTTTTAAATTAAGTTATACTTTCTAAAATACAGTATTGTACCACAGTAGAAAATGCTAGGGGTATTTAGCTTTCCGGTGAAATTTTTTAGAAAAGCTTCACTCCACTATAATATTTATAATGAAAGTAGTAAGTTCCCGGGGGTGTGTAGCCCCTGGGCTGGGGTCCTTGCTGTGCATGGGGGACTTGGGTATGTTGCTGAGGTTTCGGGCCCGGGGGACTACAATGCATTGGTGGGCCTAGGGGGGAGGCTGGGGTCAGCCTGGGTGTCTAATGTCTTACGTGTACTGAAAGTTGTCCGAATATTAGGGTAGGTGTAGCTCTTCTGCTGGGGTGGTGGCAACAAGTGGGTCTGGGCATCGTTTGGGTTTAAGTGGTTCCGGTGCGAATTCCAGTTCCTTGTTTCTGTTCCGGTTCCTGACGATTCTCGATTCCGTTTCTGGTCAGAGGGGTCTGTGTGGTCTGGGCGAGCAGGTTGACCTGAGTTGTTTTTGGGGTGGAGTGGTCTCGGCTTCTTGTGGGTTTTTATCTCTGTGGAGTTTTTGCCTTTTGTGTGCTTCAGTGTAGGTTTTCTTGCGGGGTACTTCTGGCTGGTGTATGGATGTGGGGCCTGTGATCTCGGATGTTGATGCTGTGGACTTCTTTTTGTGTGGGTGCACTTTCATGGAGGGGGGTTATTTTTTGGTAGGCTAGTGGGGGCGCATGTGCGTGGTGCCGACCTTGTGCTCAGCTTTTGTTTTAGGTACTTTTTGTTGTATTCTTGTTATGATTTGGGGTTGTTTGGTTTTTGGTTTTGGGTTTTTTCTTTATATGTTCTTCACACCTCAAGTTTTGAATCATGCTTCTGTTTATTATTTTCCTGTTTATGTTTTTGTTACATGTTTTTCTAGTTATAGTTCTATTAGTTTGTTTTCTTGGATTTGCGTTCTGTTCAAGCCATGTTTTGCTCCTGTCACGGTGTGTTCTCTGTTAATCAACTTTATTCGGTTCACCTGCACCTAGTTAATATGTCTTTCTTCACCTGGTTCACACTCCATAAATACACACCTGTTCTGTCATTCATCGCAGAAACATTTCTCAGATCATGTCTTGTTGTTCAGTTCATGTCACCTGTTCATCATGCCAAGCCTGTCTTGCCAACCTGCCCATGTCTGTTTTTGCCGTCACCTCCTGTGAGTGAGTTTTTTGTTATTAAATATCTTTTCACTTACCATCACGCTGCCTGCTCGTCTGCATTCTAGGGTCCTATTTCGCAAATCCTAACAATTCTGTCCTCCGCTGGCGTGTGGTGCTGCTCTGGTCATTGCATGTGGATGCAGCAGGGCGGGCGTCACTGGGCTTTGTGGTGGCATCGGGGTTCTCAGCCTTGTACTGTTGTAGGGTTTGCTTTTCTCATTGGTGGTTCATGGTGGGTGATGTGTGCTTGGTGCTGGTGATTTTAGCCAGGCCCATACAGATTTATGGAAGGATGTGTGGTATTGATGTGGCCTTTACTTGAGGGGAGCTGTTGCTTGGCTTTGCTCTGTCGTTGCTGCCTGGCTGGCCTGGATGTTGGCGGTTCCACATCTGGGACAGCAGGCGGCCTTTTCGCAGTGCAGGCTGTGGCCTTTCTGTGATGCTCTACTGTTTGCTGGGCTTGCGGGGTGGCATGCTGCAGAGTCTACTCGGCTGCCTGGCTGGCGCTGGGATTTTTGTTTGACTATGGA
Source organism: Girardinichthys multiradiatus (assembly GCF_021462225.1). Taxonomy (NCBI): domain Eukaryota; kingdom Metazoa; phylum Chordata; class Actinopteri; order Cyprinodontiformes; family Goodeidae; genus Girardinichthys; species Girardinichthys multiradiatus. The sequence continues at coordinate 32,575,160 of NC_061807.1, forward strand.
GAGGTGCATGCACCTAAGTTGTGCTGGCTGGGTTTGCATTTGTGTCGGCCTGCTGTTTTGGGTTGGGTGAGGCCACGGTGTGGTGGTGGGGCGTGTTTTGTTGTTTTGCTGGCTTGGTTCTGGCTGAGGTCCTTTACCAGGCTGGGGGGTGGGAGTTAAGAAGAATGCGTACTCTGTTGGTTCTGCACCGTGGGTCCGGGGTACTTGGGCATGTTGGTTGTGCGCCCTCTTTTGTTCGCCGTATTCTTGTAGGTGTTGTGCTGGGCTGGCTGGTCTGTGCTGGTGCATGTCCCTTCATGGATCTTGGTAAATGGTGGTGCCTATTGGCACCCTGGGAGAGCATTTTTCCCTCCAGTCATTCCCTCCTCATCCCCGGACACGTCCCTCTGCCCTCTCCATGACACTGCCACTCATATAGGGCTTTTGGCCACGGGTGCGTCATTGGGGTGTGGTGAGGGTTTTCCATCACCAGAGTCCCATGGCAGCCTTGACCCCAATTTTATTTTATTGTATTGATGCTCACCTCTGGTGCCTATGATCACCTCTAAATGTTAAGTCGCTTGTAGACATTGAGGGTTCTGGGTGGGGGATGTTGGGGGGCTGTCCATGGTCGGTGTGCTGTGGTGATTGGGGGTATGAGGGGTATCTATCTATCTATCTATCTATCTATCTATCTATCTATCTATCTATCTATCTATCTATCTATCTATCTATCTATCTATCTATCTATCTATCTATCTATCTATCTATCTATCTATCTATCTATCTATCTATCTATCTATCTATCTATCTATCTATCTATCTATCTATCTATCTATCTATCTATCTATCTATCTATCTATCTATCTATCTATCTATCTATCTATCTATCTATCTATCTATCTATCTATCTATCTATCTATCTATCTATCTATCTATCTATCTATCTATCTATCTATCTATCTATCTATCTATCTATCTATCTATCTATCTATCTATCTATCTATCTATCTATCTATCTATCTATCTATCTATCTATCTATCTATCTATCTATCTATCTATCTATCTATCTATCTATCTATCTATCTATCTATCTATCTATCTATCTATCTATCTATCTATCTATCTATCTATCTATCTATCTATCTATCTATCTATCTATCTATCTATCTATCTATCTATCTATCTATCTATCTATCTATCTATCTATCTATCTATCTATCTATCTATCTATCTATCTATCTATCTATCTATCTATCTATCTATCTATCTATCTATCTATCTATCTATCTATCTATCTATCTATCTATCTATCTATCTATCTATCTATCTATCTATCTATCTATCTATCTATCTATCTATCTATCTATCTATCTATCTATCTATCTATCTATCTATCTATCTATCTATCTATCTATCTATCTATCTATCTATCTATCTATCTATCTATCTATCTATCTATCTATCTATCTATCTATCTATCTATCTATCTATCTATCTATCTATCATCTTTTGCTTGAAAGGATGGAGGTATAACTGATTGCTCTGATACATTGTTTGCAGAGCAGCACAGGAGTATACAACACACATCCTTATATGTGCTCACAGCACCAAATGTTCACTAAAAAGGAAAACTGCAATTAAAAGTAGTTGTTTGAAAGAAGGAAGGAACAACTGGCAGAACAGACAGAATACACTCTGAAGAAGAAGTCTGAAATAGTAAGGTTTTATATGCTGTGTAATGTAACTTCTCCTTTTTTATCGTTGTAGCTACAGCAAATTGCTGCCTTTCTGATTAGCCGTGAACACGTCTGGAGATGAGGATGGGACACACTTTGCTCTGCAGGCTGGTCTTCTTCTGTAAGTAAAATTCTGGCTTTCTGATTTTATATGAGAGAAAATCTTACATGGAGCAGATTATGACCTTTGTTAGTTTTCAATGTCTTCCCTGAAAACATGAAGTAATCCTAGCACAAATTGTGACATTTCATAGGAAAAAAACACATGACCAAATCTTATTACTGGTGTCATTTCACAGTTGATAGCCTATATGATTCATTGCAGCAACAAAATCACTTCAAAAAGATCTATTATGGACAACAGTCGAACAATGAATGGAAAGCTGGTTGCTGGTTTCAATCTTGTTATTATTAGAGTTGGACTTTTAAAAGACGAAGAGGAGGCTGAGGAAGGTGTGGATGGACTCATGATGGAGACATTGGTCACATTAGCAGTCTCTGCACGCTTTCCTCTTTAAATTTCTGACCCTGCTTAATATTTGTTTTGGTCGTGGGAAAATAAAATCTTCTCCTGGTGAGTCTGGCCCACAGAACAACCATAGATTGGGGCGGCTGTGGTTCAGATGGTAGGAGTTTGTCCTGTAACCGATGGTTCGAACCTGGTTCGCTCTGTCGGTCTCAGTTGTTGTGTCCTTGCACAAGACACTTCACCCCACTTGCCTGTTGATGGTGGTCAGAGGGCCCGGTGGAGCCACTGATCGGTCAGTGGGAACCTGGCTTCAGTATTTAATTTTTTTAATGTGACTTATTTAATTATTCAACACACTTTATTGTTTGTAGGCAGTTTTTTCATTTGACCTTTTTTAAACACATTGGTTTGTTGTAATTAACTTTCAATATTTTTTTCAGTGTTCTGCATCCTCCGCTGTAGCTATGCTGAAGGTAAGAGACAAATTTTATCCTTTGTTTTTTTTGGGTTTCTCAACTGATCTTGCTTGCATATTTATAATCTATTATCTATTTGGTCACACAGGTCAAAAACTGATCACAATCATTGCTAACATCTCTGCAGATTTGTTTGTTATATTTACCAGTACTGTGGTCTGGGAGAAAGGTTACATATGACAGAATATATTAAGTTTAATTCTGTTGCTCGTCTCTACTGAAAGCTTGCGTTTGTCTGACTTCCTTTGTGGGAGCCAGGTTTCAGCTAGCTGCCACAGAAATTGGGTGCAGCCTTGGGAGTTCAGACTTTGTAGATTCTGCAGGTTTTATCAATATCTGGCAACAAGAGACAGATATGCAATAGACTGAACCCCTTCTGCACACACACATCAGTAACCAAGATCTTTGAAGGAGAACACAACTTACTTCTGCTTAATGACCACAGTTTCTTTGTGCACAGCTTTCATTTACTACTGAATAGAACCACGTATAATAATGTCAGGGTGAGAAACTCTGTTAAAGCAGAGCTGAGCTCACTTTCAATATATCATGTACAAAAATCATTTAGGTTCAAAAAATGTTTATTCTTTAAATAGTTATATTTTTAAAATAAAATATTGCATGTGGCCTATTGAGAGGTTGTTCAACTAGAAACTTTTAACTGTTTCTGTAAATATTTAAAGCATGACGAGTCAATGTATTTGCTTGAGTTATTACCTGACTTTTAAATAAAATTTGAGAATCTTGATTAGAGATGAATTATTTAGAGAAAGACATGGAAAATACCACTGTGAAGCTATTAGTTTTTATTCTAATTCTATTTAAAGTTAAAGGATGGTTTAAAACACAATTTATTCAGTCAGCTGGTTAGAAAGACATTTACATACTTAGGATTTAGAGGCATTTACAGATTTACAGAAATCATACAGTAAAAGTTGTTAATCCAGTTGAAAAGCTCAGAGAGTGAACTGGTTTACATTGCAGTGTGATTGGTTTTTACTGGTAATTAGTTGGAAAAGTTTAGTTACTAATTTGTTTGATGAAACTTATTTATTTGAAATTTTTAAATAGTTTTTCTTCTCTTCTTGGAGTCTCTTTTTGTTGGTGATTGAAATTCATTTTTCTTGGGCTTATGTTGCTGTTCAGTGAAAACAAAAGTTTGTTACAATAATTCATTTTGATGAAGCTTATTTTTCAGTATTTATTGTCCTCTCTTGAGGTCTCTTTACTCTGACAGTTTAGTCTTTCTGGTTTCATTGGAAGGAAACAATATTTTACCTGCGTATCCCATGGCAACATTAGTTTTATCAATGCAATCAAATCAATTATTTTTGTGTAAAATAAATCTTCTAACAGACTGCTGATTAAAAATTTCCAACAGTTTCTAAACCGACTGTGACCTTTCAACCCTACGGGCCTGTTGTGTACAAGGGAGAGAAAATCAGTCTCAGCTGTCTGGTCCAAGAAGGTGGAGGAACTCAGTGGACATATGAATGGACAGAGGACATGAAATCAGCCAACTGGAACTCTTCATCATCCAGTGAATACTACATCTACAATGTCTCTGGATCTGACCGTGGAAAATACAGATGTAGGGCAGCAGGAGACCATCAGCTAACAGAATGGAGTGATGCCTACAGACTGACAGTAATAAGTGAGTCAGACTGTTCTCAGACTATGAAGCTCAGGTTTTCTTATAAAACATCTAAAAGCAACAGGAGAACTTTTTTGTATCTATGACCACAGACTGAGGAAACACCACACAAAGAACAATAAATATTCTGTTAGACTCAGAAAGTCTGTAAAAAATGTCTTTTTAGTGAATAATAGTTTTTTCCTCAGGCAATCTAATGTTTAATAATACAGTTTGGAGAAGAAGTATTTGAGACACTGCTGATTTTATAGGTTTTCCAACTTGGAAAGCATGTAGAAGTCTTCAATTTTTTTTAATGGGTCCTCTTCAACTGTGAGTGACAGAATCTAAAACAAAAATCAAGAAAATCCTTTGTGTGATTTTTAAGTAATTAATTTGCATTTTATTGAATGACATAAGTATTTGATCACCTAACAACCAGTAAGAATCTCGGCTCTCACAGGCCTGTTAGTTCTTCTTCAAGAAGCCCTCCTGTTCTCCACTCATTACCTGTATTAACTGCACCTGTTTGAACTCGTTATCTGTATAAAAGACACTTGTCCACACCAAACAAACTCCAACCTCTCCACAATGACCAAGACTAGAGAGCTGTGGAAGGACATCAGGGATAAAATAGTAGACCTGCACAAGGCTGGGATGGGCAACAGGAAAATAACCAAGCAGCCTGGTGAGAAGACAACAACTGTTGGAGCAATTATAAGAAAATGGAAGAAGTTCAAGATGATGGTCAATCTCCCTTGGTCTGGGCCTCCACGAGATCTAAGCTCATGGGGCATCAATGATCATGAGGAAGGTGAGGGATCAGCCCAGGACTACATGGCCGGACCTAGTCAATGATCTGAAGAGAGCTGGGACCACAGTCTCAAAGAAGACCATTATTAACACGCTACGCCGCCATGGATTAATATCCTGCTGCGCATCAAGGTCCCCCTGCTCAAGCCAGCCATGTCCAGGCCCGTCTGAAGTTTACCAATGACTATCTGGGCGAACCAGAGGAGGAATGAGAGAAGGTCATGTGGTTTGATCAGACAAAAATAGATCTTTTAGGTCTAAACTCCACTTGCTGTGTTTGGAGGAAGAAGGAGGATGAGAACTACCCCAAGAACACCATCCCTACTGTGAAGCTTGGAGGTGGAAACATCATTCTTTGAGGATGCTTTTCTGCAAAGGAGACAGGATGACTGCACCGTATTGAGGGGAGGATGGATGAGACCATTTATCAGGAGATCTTAGCCAACAACCTCCTTTTCCTTCAGTAAGGTCACTGAAGATGGGTCGTGGCTGGGTCTTCCAGCATGACAACGACCCGAAGCACGCAGCCAGGGCCACTAAGGAGTGGCTCCGTAAGAATCAGCTCAAGGTCCTGAAGTGGCCTAGCCAGTCTCCAGACCTGAAACCAATCCAGAATCTTTGGAGGGAGCTGAAAGTCCGTGTTGCCCAGCAACAGCCCTGAAACTTGAAAGATCTGGAGATCTGTGTGGAGGATTGGTCCAAAACCCCTGCTGCAGTGTCTGCAAACCTCATGAAGAACTACAGGAAACGTCTGATATCTGTAACTGCAAACAAAGGTTTCTGTACCAAATATTACGTTTTGTTTTTCTGATGTATCAAATACATGTCATGCAATAAAATGCTAATTAATTACTTAAAAATCACACAATTTATGTTCTGAATTTTTGTTTTAGATTCTGTCACTCAGTTGAAGAGTATCTATGCTAAAAATTAAAAAGATTTCTACACGCTTTGCAAGTGGAAATATCTGCAAAATTGGCGGTGTATCAAATACTTATTCTCCCCCCTGTATAACGGAGATGTTGCCACACAGAAAGCCATGCCTGGGTAGAAGATCAGGAAAAAAGAAATTATTTAAAAATGAAGTTTCTGCAGTAATATTTATATTATAAGTTTGATATCTTAGCTATTTATATTTGTTTGTGCTCGTTTGTAACAATTTTCTTTAACACAAGATGTTTCCACAGTTTATTGTAGTTCATTCATTTTCTTTATAAGAACGAAACAAGCTGCAGATTAGTGCAGCTTGCAGCACTGGTGCCTTGCATCAAGAAGGTCTATGGTGCTTGTCCCTGTACATGCATGTGGATCTCTGGGTTCTTTGGCTTCATCCAACAGTCCAGTAACATGACTGTTGGATTACTTGGTAACTAGACTTCTATGTGTGATTGCTTGCATGCATGGTTGCAACCCTGCAAGGAGCAGCAGGTTTCTGGATAAATAATTATAAAAGAAATATCTTAGAACCACTTAATAACCAGAAAAGCTGGATAAAGCCCTTCCTTTATACCTGACTTTGTAGATGTAGCAGTGAGCAGGAAATTGTTTCTTCTCCTCCAACATATGAAGTTGTGATGGAAATTTAGATCTTAATTCAGGATTTCATTTTCATTTACAGATATTTAAATCTATAAACAATACCCAAAATGACAGAGACAGAGAAAATTATGATTCTTAATCCAACAAAGTGATTCCCAAAGTCTAAACCAAACCCTGGAATACAGTAAATGATCAACTGAAGGATGATCCCTCACTCAGGTCCTTTGCTATTGGTTTGTTTCATTTATTTTCATGTGTCTGACTGTAAAGGGTATAATCTTTGTACAGTATTGTATTTCTAACTCAGAAAGAAACGTAATTTTTTTTTTAAGTGGGCAGCTACAGATTGTTAGAGTTGCTGAAATTATTTTTATTGCCGCCCATTCTATGCGATGCCTCATGGTTCCCCCTAAACACAATTTCTGTCCACTTCAGGCCTCCTCAGGGTTCAACCCACACATGCAGGAAGAAGACAGTTTATTGATTTCAGCTGAGGTCATGAAATTCTTTCAGAGTAAAAAAAATAAATATATCACAGGATTATGATTTTACGCACATGTAAACAGAGATATGCCCATTTTACTGGCCCACAGCAGATAAATCTTCCCCAGTAACACCTCTGCATTAGCAGCAGATTTAACTTTTTACTGGATGACACAGAACTCATTAAAACGGATAAAGTTTTAAAAGAAAGACAACCTGAACCAATTCAAATTTTATTGATTTAGTTGTTTCACTTTTTTTTTGTTTTAAACTCAACAGCAGATAAACCTAGAGCCTCACTGACAGCAGAGAGAACAACCATACCAGCAGGGGGCAGTGTAGCTCTGAGCTGCTCTGTGGACAGATCTACTGGCTGGAAGTTTGATTGGTTCAGACAGGAGTCAGAGTCTTCTACAGCTCAGCTAATAAGAACCAATGAACCAGGTGGAGTCCTCTTCATCTCAGAGGGAGGTGTTTACAGCTGCAGAGGAGGAAGAGGAGATCCAGTTTTCTCCACCGAAACCAGCAAGAACTTCATCGTTTATAAGACTGGTGAGTTCAGATCTTTATTCTAGAATAGGAAAATCAGCTGATCTTTAAATGCTTAATCTGTTTATCAGTGGTGACATAAATAAATATTTTAGTCCCACTGAGAACCAAGAACATCAGTGAAACCATGACTATAAGCTGTAGCTCCATTTAATTATGCCTTAAACCATATTTGTTTCTAGTTGTCTTGTGGACAGATTCAGGTTTAGACCTTCCAGTTCCCTGATTGACTAAAATGTTTTTGATTTGTTTTTAGTTCAGAGTTGATGCTGTTTGTCTGATTTTAAATGAGGAGTTTGTTTGTAGTGAATATCTTTTTTATTGATAAAAATTATTTTGGGGAGGAAGAAAAACGCTACTTGCTCCTGTGTCAGTCCTCTTTGTTTTTCACTTAAATTCCAACATTTCCAACTTATTTTGAAAAACAAACATTTACAGATGTTAAGTTAGACAGCACTGAGATCCTGACAGACATAATAACTGGTCCAAGTAATCTGTGGGTCATGATACCTCAAACCTTCATACAGTTTACAGTCAGATATTGAAGTGGTTAAATTATGCTGTTAGTTTATTTGCTGACTTGCTGTTAGAAAATAGTTAATAATCTTAGTACTAAATGTGACTGCCTGTTTGTCTGGTTTCTTATGTTTTCTAGCTTTGTAACATATTTCTGCTGTTGTATTTTAATACATGTTTATTATTTTACTTTATCAAAAACAAATCAAATAATAGGTTTTATTAACATATCACATCCTTATGAGAAACTGTTAACTGTAATCCACAACAACTAAAATTATTCCCGTTTTTGTTTAATATAAGTTCCTGTCAGTCATCTGACTGAATATTATTCATTCTAGTGTTCAAGCCGACTGTGACCCTGCAACCCAACGGGCCTGTTGTATACAGAGGAGAAAACATCACTCTGAGATGTGAGATCCAGGGAGGTGGAGGAGCTCAGTGGATGTATGAATGGAGCTCAACCCACAGAAACCCTCCAACATCCAGTGAATTCAGGATCATCAGAGTCTCTGAGTCTGATAGTGGAAACTACTGGTGTATCCCTAGAGGAAATTATCTGAAAACATACTGGAGTGATGTCTTCATCTTGATAGTGAGATGTGAGTCAGATTGTCTTCTATTCAGACTGAAAATATTTAGTTTTTATTGTTTTCATTCACACCATCCTAAATAAAACAACACAAGACTTTACAGGAGTGTAAATATACTGTTAGGTGCCAAAGATTTCAATAATTCTTCTCATATCTACATTTTTCATCATGTTAATTAATGATAAATCAGAAAGAATCTGTTTTTGAAACTGTATGTTTTTACAATATTTTCAGTTTTGTGACAGAAGCTAAATGACTCGTTCAGAGGTTAAAGTTTGACTCATTTCAACAAATATTTTTCTGAAACAAAACATTTCAATGATTGTCTTGTTTTCTGTTTGTTCCCACCAGCTGATGGAGCCACAGCCTCACTGACAGCAGAGAGAACAACCATACCAGCAGGGGGCAGTGTAGCTCTGAGCTGCTCTGTGGACAGATCTACTGACTGGAAGTTTGATTGGTTCAGACAGGAGTCAGAGTCTTCTACAGCTCAGCCAATAAGAACCAATGAACCAGGTGGAGTCCTCTTCATCTCAGAGGGAGGTGTTTACAGCTGCAGAGGAGGAAGAGGAGATCCAGTTTTCTACACTGAAACCAGCAATAAAGTCTCCATTCAGAAAACTGGTGAGTTTAGATCTTTATCGTGGAATAAACCAACAGACTCTCTTTAATTATTTCTTCCATTTATCAGTGGTGTAAAAATACATATTATGGCCCCTATGAGAACAAAGATCATCAGTTTAACAGTGATTATAGATCTGTAACATCATTTTATGATGATGCCTTAAAGCAGAATATTTTTTCATGTCGTTTCCACATTTTATGTTAATATTAGAAGGGGTTTACAGCAGCAACATTTGTCTGTTTGATAGAATGTTTTGATTTGTCTTGTCATGCGTGAACAAATAATACTTGTAATACAACATTATACCAACATGTCAGTTATTTAAGAAGCAGAAGCTTTAGTGAAATATTTATTACTGTTATGTTTTCTCCTATCTTCCTCTGCCAGTGATCATTTTCCCTAGTTTTATCAGTCATAATGAAAGCTATTAGAAACTTATTTGGATGTTATTTATGTTAACAGTTCCTATTAAACCCAGTGTGATCCAACAACCCAGCTGGTCTCAGATATTCAGAGGAGAGAGAGTCACTCTGAGATGTGAGATCCAGGGAGGTGGAGGAGTTCAGTGGACGTATGAATGGAGACCAACCAACAGAAACCTTCTAACATCCAATGAAAACAAGATCACAACAGCTGACAGTAGAGTCTATCGCTGCAGAGGAAGAGGAGACATATTTACTTCAACAGAGTGGGGAGTCCTCAGGTTAACTGTATCCAGTGAGTTTCTTGTCTTTTACCCAGGCATAAATAATGTTTACTGGGTTTTCACCAGTTTCACTATAACAAAGACAATTTTTATGACATTTTCCTTTATAGTTCTAAATATAATTGCTATTTAACCTGATATCAAAAACTGAGAATTAACTTTTACTGCAGATTACAACCAGTCACAGATAAATATGCAGGAAACAACAGACTGTGCTGTAGATTTACATGAACTCTGTGAAAATCTAACATTTATCTCAACTGCTTTAACTCCATGTTGAAGAAAGACAAATGACTGATTATTGGGAAACTTAATTTTAATTAAACCATAGCTGAATATTTAGTTGTTTTTACCACAAGCAGCTCCACATGAGTAGTTTCTCCTCATACAGGAAAACATTATGACACATGTCGTTCATCACAGTTTTAATCAAATGTTACTCCAACAGCAGAATCTGCCTCTAAACTCATTACTATAAAAAAAACACTTTCTCATGGGTATCACGCGCTGAATCCTACTGTAAGACTTTCAATGACATTTCTGAATGTTCAAAATACGTTTTGATAACTGATCTGTTATTAGTAACGCTGCTGTTGTGTTTCTAGAAAAACTTTTATTCCCTTCAGATTCCTATTTGTGGTTTAATATCTCGATCCTGTTTTAATCTACAGAAACTAAAACATCAGTAACAAAATGATGTACAAGAAAACAGAACATAGGTAATAATAAAGATTTTCTGTTTGATGTAAAGAATGTTAATTAGAGAAGACACATTGATTATTTAGAATTAAATAATGAAGATCAATGAATATTAAAAGTTAAACAAGTACTGATAAAACTGTCTTGTACAATGTTTTGATAAAATACTTTAAGATTGGTCAGACCCAAAACGGACTGAAAACTGTTTCTTAGGATAGATCAGCCAACATGTTTCTCACCTGTCCTGAACATGAGGGTAATGGTCTGTGTGTTAATCAAATTAGGACAAGAAAAGAAAAAAAAACCTCTGGGATAAAATAAAAGTTAATAAAATAATAAAACAACATGAAAGATGAATTCATACTGACAGTCTAAATATTATGTTCAAGTTTAAAATATAAAGTTATGTTTTTAATATTCATGAAAATACTTATTTAAATTTTTGATGTAAAATGTACTTGAAGAAAGTAGTATTTTGTGTTAGGGGATAAGGTAGTCCCAACTAGTTTTTTTACTCAGACCATCGTTCTCTCTCCAGCAGATAAACCTCAGCCTGTCCTCTCTGTGTCTCCATCATGGCTGAGTCCTGGAGCCTCAGTGACTCTGAGCTGTGGAGGGTTGGAGCATCCGTCTGCAGGATGGAGGTTCTTCTGGTATAAAATGGTTCCTAAAATATCCAGCAGCTCCTACAGCTTTGAGCTGCTGTCTGGTAGCTCCAATGGGACCGAACAGAACTCCTACATTGTTCATGGACCGACTCACACAGCTGGATATGTTTGCAGAGCAGGAAGAGGAGAACCAGCGTTTTACACTGAATACAGTGAAGCAAAGTTTGTCTGGTCTCAAGGTCAGTTTGTTTTCTTTTTTTTCTGGGATAGTGGGGCATTCATTTTGGATTTTTATTTAAAATAATAAATGAAAATGTTATAATGCTGTCCATTGTGTTTACAACCCATATTTTTATCTTAAGAACAGATCTATATTCCCCCATTAACTGGAAAATATGTTGTATCCTTCCTCTTAAATTAATGATGATAAACACACCGCAACACACAGTTTACTGAGTAAAAAAATATTAAGAAATGGCTATAAAGCTGAGACAACTCTAAACAATAATAAAATGTGAGTTAGGCTACGAAATACTGACGAATAAATTCTCAATCATAAGCCTAAAATGACTTATCTGACCACTTTATAAAGTTGTGTATATTTTTATCCAAAGAATATGATTTTGACACTATATAAACACACTGAACCTATATAACACTTTTCCAGTCATACAGACCACTCAAAGCACTTTACACTAGATCCACATTCACCCAATCACACACCGATAGGTAGGCAACTTGAGATTATCTTAAGAACAGAACTATATTCCTTGCCCGGATGCACATTGACATATGGCAGGATGAAGCTGGAATTGAACCCACAACCTTCTGATTGCAAGACGACTACTCTTCCTACTGAGCCACAGTCACCTCGAGTGCTGGTTTTAAGGAAAAGTCGTGGAATTAGAAGTAGCCAAGCACTTGCCTAATGTCACTAATGGGGGGCGGCATGGTGAGAGGAATACCGCCTAGCTGTAAACACAGCTTGCTTTCTGCTAAAGAGATAAGAAGAACTACAGCAAAGAATCCACAAGGATTCTTTCTGAGACACCAGGAGCCATTAAGAGACGACGTTAATGCAGTTCTCTGGGCACATAATCAGGTGCAGCAGTGAATGTATTTGTTACAATAACAGGAAGATTGAGCTGACTGAGCAGCTAACCACCCAGGCAACCCATATTGACATGTGTCATTTAAAGTAATTTTGGTTAGTAGGTCAGGTAATCCTTTTGAGACTTCAGTATTATTTTGATTTTTTCTGACATCGGCTGATGTAAACGAGCAGAATGTGGTCTCCTGAAGCCACAAATCTGACATGAATTGGTTGAGGATGATTGTTGTTATTCAGTGTTTATTATAAGACTGAATAGAGCTATTGTAAGCAACTTTACGGGATAACTATAGCCGTTAGCCGGGGCAGTTATGAGCACAGTTTTCCCTGTCAGGTCAACCCGCTCCTTGGTCCCTTCCTGGGTGATGTGCTTTCAGAGGATAACAAGACAGATCGTTTACTATTGTAAGTATGCTTGCAGCATGTTTGTGCAACATGGATTTAAAACTGAAACCAACTATGGAAGCAGAGAGGCGCAGCTTCAGCATCAGGAGGTGTGACAGAGACTGATAAGAGTTGTTTATAATCACACTATTCTTCAATGTTACGACAAAACTCAGCAGGACAGAATTTTGGCATATTTTCAAAACAATCAAGCAAAATAGTTTTATTTGTGGATTCTAAAAAAAATCACAAACCCTCTCTGCATCTCACTGTGCTGCCCATCGATGTCGGCAATTTCTATATACAGGTCCTTCTCAAAATATTAGCATATTGTGATAAAGTTCATTATTTTCCATAATGTCATGATGAAAATTTAACATTCATATATTTTAGATTCATTGCACACTAACTGAAATATTTCAGGTCTTTTATTGTCTTAATACGGATGATTTTGGCATACAGCTCATGAAAACCCAAAATTCCTATCTCACAAAATTAGCATATTTCATCCGACCAATAAAAGAAAAGTGTTTTTAATACAAAAAACATCAACCTTCAAATAATCATGTACAGTTATGCACTCAATACTTGGTCGGGAATCCTTTTGCAGAAATGACAGCTTCAATGCGGCGTGGCATGGAGGCAATCAGCCTGTGGCACTGCTGAGGTCTTATGGAGGCCCAGGATGCTTCGATAGCGGCCTTTAGCTCATCCAGAGTGTTGGGTCTTGAGTCTCTAAACGTTCTCTTCACAATATCCCACAGATTCTCTATGGGGTTCAGGTCAGGAGAGTTGGCAGGCCAATTGAGCACAGTGATACCATGGTCAGTAAACCATTTACCAGTGGTTTTGGCACTGTGAGCAGGTGCCAGGTCGTGCTGAAAAATGAAATCTTCCTCTCCATAAAGCTTTTCAGCAGATAGAAGCATGAAGTGCTCCAAAATCTCCTGATAGCTAGCTGCATTGACCCTGCCCTTGATAAAACACAGTGGACCAACACCAGCAGCTGACACGGCACCCCAGACCATCACTGACTGTGGGTACTTGACACTGGACTTCTGGCATTTTGGCATTTCCTTCTCCCCAGTCTTCCTCCAGACTCTGGCACCTTGATTTCCGAATGACATGCAGAATTTGCTTTCATCCGAAAAAAGTACTTTGGACCACTGAGCAACAGTCCAGTGCTGCTTCTCTGTAGCCCAGGTCAGGCGCTTCTGCCGCAGTTTCTGGTTCAAAAGTGGCTGGACCTGGGGAATGCGGCACCTGTAGCCCATTTCCTGCACACGCCTGTGCACGGTGGCTCTGGATGTTTCTACTCCAGACTCAGTCCACTGCTTCCGCAGGTCCCCCAAGGTCTGGAATCGGCTCTTCTCCACAATCTTCCTCAGGGTCCGGTCTCCTCTTCTCGTTGTGCAGCGTTCTCTGCCACACTTTTTCCTTCCCACAGACTTCCCACTGAGGTGCCTTGATACAGCACTCTGGGAACAGCCTATTCGTTCAGAAATTTCTTTCTGTGTCTTACCCTCTTGCTTGAGGGTGTCAATAGTGGCCTTCTGGACAGCAGTCAGGTCGGCAGTCTTACCCATGATTGTGGTTTTGAGTGATGAACCAAGCTGGGAGTTTTAAAGGCCTCAGGAATCTTTTGCAGGTGTTTAGAGTTAACTCGTTGATTCAGATGATTAGGTTCATAGCTCGTTTAGAGACCCTTTTAATGATATGCTAATTTTGTGAGATAGGAATTTTGGGTTTTCATGAGCTGTATGCCAAAATCATCCGTATTAAGACAATAAAAGACCTGAAATATTTCAGTTAGTGTGCAATGAATCTAAAATATATGAATGTTAAATTTTCATCATGACATTATGGAAAATAATGAACTTTAGCACAATATGCTAATATTTTGAGAAGTACCTGTAAAGTAGGGTTGTGCATTTTCACCTTCTGAAACAATGCGATTTAAAAAAATGTCTGTGTGTAAGGAGACAGCACAGCACTCTGATACTCAAATCAATTTAATTAAATTTTATTTATATAGCGCCAATTTACAACACGTCGTCTCAAGGCACTTTACAAAGTCAATTGAATCGAATCATACAGATTTCAGGTCAGGTTCATACATTCCAATTGATCCTAACAATCAAACAGTGCAATCAGATTCTGTTTTTTATTCAAATTTGTTAAAAGGTTTTTCTATCTAAGGAAACCCAGCAGATTGCATCTAGTCAGTGACTTGTAGCATTCCCTCCTCCTGGATGAGCATGTAGAGACAGTGGACAGTCACTGCCGTTGACTTTGCAGCAATCCCTCATACTGAGCATGCATGTAGCGACAGTGGAGAGGAAAAACTCCCTTTTAACACGAAGAAACCTCCAGCAGAACCAGGCTCAGTGTGAGTGGCCATCTGCCACGACCGACTGGGGGTTTGAGAGAACAGAGCAGAGACACAAAAAGAACACAGAAGCACTGATCCAGGAGTACTTTCTATGGGAAGGAAAAGTAAATGTTAATGGATGTAGATTCTTTAGTGGTTTCACCTTTAGAAAGATAAAAAACAGAGAGAGAACAGAGTTAAAAACTGAAATAACAGCCAATTACGCAAAAATGGAGAGTAGTAAGAGACTGTAGCAGAGTAAATGAAAGTGGTCATTATGTCCTCCAGCAGTCTAAGCCTATAGCAGTGTTAACGATGCACACAGTTGAGCCCACCCACAAACATGACGTTTCTAGCACATTGAAGGATTGGGCTTCGATGTCCCTCCACAGCTACAGCTGCTTTGTTTCTTTCAGAAACGCCTGCATAACATAGGTCATCATTACCACATCCTTATCAGAGACATCCCACCCTGATACTCAGAGGTAGAGAACCAGGAACTTATACCACAAGGCAGCTTCATTGTAATTGTGTTCATATGCAAACTATACACCTCTGTTGCATAAGCATCTCCACAGCCAGCACTGAAACCGTTCTGTTCACACCCAAAACACTCTAAGACAAACATAAAGTACATATAAATTCCCATCAGCAGCATAACTACAGAGATAGCTCAGGATAACCTAAGCCACTCCAACTATAAGCTTTATCAAAAAGGACAGTTTTAAGCCTAGCCTTAAAAGTAGACAGGGTGTCTGCCTCACGGACTAAAACTGGGAGCTGGTTCCACAGGAGAGGAGCCTGATAACTAAAGGATCTGCCTCCCATTCTACTTCTAGAGACTCTAGGAACCACCAGTAAACCTGCAGTCTGAGAACGAAGTGCTCTGTTAGGAACATATGGAACAATCAGATCTCTGATGTATGATGGAGCTAGATCATTAAGGGCTTTATATGTGAAGAGGAGAATTTTAAGTTATATTCTGGATTTAACAGGGAGCCAATGAAGGGAAGCTAAAATAGGAGAAATATGATCTCTCTTTTTAATTTTCATCAGAACTCTTCCTGCAGCATTTTGGGTCAGCTGATCAATCCACCAGCTTCCTGTTTATTATTGCTATCCTATTTATTATTAATTATTGGTCCAGAGCTCTGGAACCATGAAACTTTAATTATATTATTGACTGTAGTGGAATTTTTTTGGTCTTTTATATTTTCACTTTTATCATTTCTGCCATGTGTTTTTTGTTTCTAATCACTTATCTTTTAAAAAGGTGGGCTGCATGGTGGCACAGTTGGTAGCACTGTTGCCTTGCAGCAAGAAGGTCTTGGGTTCCATTCCCAGCCAGGGGTCTTTCTGCATGGAGTTTGTATGTTCTCTCCGTGCATGCGTGGGTTCTCACTGGGTACTCTGGCTTCCTCCCACAGTCCAAAGACATGCCTGTTAGGTTAATTGGTCTCTCTAAATTGCCCTTAGGTGTATGAATGAGTGTGTGTGTGGTTGTTTGAGTGTTGCCCTGTGATGGAATGGCGACCTGTCCAGGCTGTACCCCTCCTCCCCCCTATAGACTGCTGGAGATGGGCACCAGCTTCCCTGTGACCCACTATGGAAGAAGCTGTATAGAAAAATGACTGACTGACTTTTAAAAGTCACAGTATATTACAGCTCAATTTTAGTATTTATTCAGTTTTTTCAATACTATTGTTTGAAGGTGCTATACAAAAATGTGTTCTTATTATTTGTCAGACTCTCATCCAGCAGCTTCTCTCTCAGTGAATCCCGACAGAGTTCAACATTTTATTGATCAGTCTGTCACACTGAGCTGTAGCGGGAACAATACCATGTGGAGAGTGAGGAGGTTTACAGAAACAGCCAGCCCATCATACATTCAGTGCTCCAACTGGGGAACATTGTCTGGATCCTCATGTACCATAAACCAACTCTGGAATCACAGTGGAGTGTCCTGGTGTGAGTCTGGATCAGGAGATTTCAGCAACGCTGTCAACATCACTGTACAGGGTAGGTTGTGATTTATGATGTTTTCTTTTACTTTTTCCTGTGTTTTAAACATTATTAATAATTCAGAGTATCTGCAGATACTGTAAATATAACCTTTTGTTGTTCTGTGACACCTACAGGTCCTTCTCAAAATATTAGCATATTGTGATAAAGTTCATTATTTTCCATAATGTCATGATGAAAATTTAACATTCATATATTTTAGATTCATTGCACACTAACTGAAATATTTCAGGTCTTTTATTGTCTTAATACGGATGATTTTGGCATACAGCTCATGAAAACCCAAAATTCCTATCTCACAAAATTAGCATATTTCATCCGACCAATAAAAGAAAAGTGTTTTTAATACAAAAAACGTCAACCTTCAAATAATCATGTACAGTTATGCACTCAATACTTGGTCGGGAATCCTTTGGCAGAAATGACTGCTTCAATGCGGCGTGGCATGGAGGCAATCAGCCTGTGGCACTGCTGAGGTCTTATGGAGGCCCAGGATGCTTCGATAGCGGCCTTTAGCTCATCCAGAGTGTTGGGTCTTGAGTTTCTCAACGTTCTCTTCACAATATCCCACAGATTCTCTATGGGGTTCAGGTCAGGAGAGTTGGCAGGCCAATTGAGCACAGTGATACCATGGTCAGTAAACCATTTACCAGTGGTTTTGGCACTGTGAGCAGGTGCCAGGTCGTGCTGAAAAATGAAATCTTCATCTCCATAAAGCTTTTCAGCAGATGGAAGCATGAAGTGCTCCAAAATCTCCTGATAGCTAGCTGCATTGACCCTGCCCTTGATAAAACACAGTGGACCAACACCAGCAGCTGACACGGCACCCCAGACCATCACTGACTGTGGGTACTTGACACTGGACTTCTGGCATTTTGGCATTTCCTTCTCCCCAGTCTTCCTCCAGACTCTGGCACCTTGATTTCCGAATGACATGCAGAATTTGCTTTCATCCAAAAAAAGTACTTTGGACCACTGAGCAACAGTCCAGTGCTGCTTTTCTGTAGCCCAGGTCAGGCGCTTCTGCCGCTGTTTCTGGTTCAAAAGTGGCTTGACCTGGGGAATGCGGCACCTGTAGCCCATTTCCTGCACACGCCTGTGCACGGTGGCTCTGGATGTTTCTACTCCAGACTCAGTCCACTGCTTCCGCAGGTCCCCCAAGGTCTGGAATCGGCCCTTCTCCACAATCTTCCTCAGGGTCCGGTCACCTCTTCTCGTTGTGCAGCGTTTTCTGCCACACTTTTTCCTTCCCACAGACTTCCCACTGAGGTGCCTTGATACAGCAGTCTGGGAACAGCCTATTCGTTCAGAAATTTCTTTCTGTGTCTTACCCTCTTGCTTGAGGGTGTCAATAGTGGCCTTCTGGACAGCAGTCAGGTCGGCAGTCTTACCCATGATTGGGGTTTTGAGTGATGAACCAGGCTGGGAGTTTTAAAGGCCTCAGGAATCTTTTGCAGGTGTTTAGAGTTAACTCGTTGATTCAGATGATTAGGTTCATAGCTCGTTTAGAGACCCTTTTAATGATATGCTAATTTTGTGAGATAGGAATTTTGGGTTTTCATGAGCTGTATGCCAAAATCATCCGTATTAAGACAATAAAAGACCTGAAATATTTCAGTTAGTGTGCAATGAATCTAAAATATATGAATGTTAAATTTTCATCATGACATTATGGAAAATAATAAACTTTATCACAATATGCTAATATTTTGAGAAGGACCTGTACATTGTACGCTCTTTAGGTAAACTTGAAAAATGAATCAATAAAAATAAAGCGTTTCACATGTCTAGCAGAAATGATCAAGTCTTTTCTTCCTTCAAAACAGTGCAGCTCAGCTTCCTTCTTTGAATATTGTAAAATCAGTTTTCCTTTCTTAGTTGAAGGATGCAGTTTTGTAAACATGTAATGTGACTGGGAAAACCTAGTATAGGACAGAGAAATTGAAATATAGTTTAAATTTAGCCAGATGAGGTGAGTACAATAAGATCAAGGGCATAATTTGTAGAGGGGTTTTGACCCCCCCAAAAAATCTGATCCAGTCAATATTACCCCCCAATAAAATAACATCATTCCGATTTCCAAATATATCCTGCATAAATAACTTGTTGATTTTCTTTTATTTTCATTTGCCAACAAAACACCTGGTAATATAAACCCCCTCCTCCCAAAAACTTGGTGTCAACCAACCAGATTTTTCCACCAAGCTGCACTGTTCACTGTACTTTTGATTCAGTCGCTGGTGAAAGTGGTTGTACTCTGAAAAAAACGGACAGACAACAATTTATTTACTGTTGGTCAACAACAACCCCTTGAAAAGGAGCAACAATCAATGTTAATTTAGCTGATGATTTGCTGCTCACCCATGTAGACTAGCTCCTAAATACAGTGGTACCGAGGTGCTTTGTTAGACCTGTCACCTGGACCTCTGGGGCTGAAGCTCCAGATGTTTTCAGAACAAACCCGAATCTCATGAAAGAAGATATTCTGTTGAGTTCCATATTGTGACGTTCCGCTGAGTTACCCAAGCACCAGACAGGAGTTTTGCGATCAACACTGTTTATTTGGGTCAGCATAACAGAACAGGTCTCACAGGGTACAGCCGCTAATAACAAATTCATTTCTACCATAAACATCTAAGTGCATTTTATGTTTATATGAAACTAATTTTGTCATTAATAATTCAGAATAACTACCATCTAATTTCTGGGAAGGGATTGTGTGATTTTTAGTAAAAGGTGGTCCTTGTATTAACTCTGTTTAACATGTGGCAACTTTGCAAATATTTCTGTATGAACCAGTATTTTGTTTTGCTGACCAAAACCTGATATTCTGATTGTTTTACAGATGATTATTCTGCTCCTATCCTGGTGAGCCCCGTCCATCCTGTGACTGAGGGAGATCCTGTTACTCTGAGCTGCAGAGATAAAGAACTAAAACTACTCTCCAACATGTTTTTCTATCACAATAACAAACTCCTCCACAATGACAGCAGAGAGGAGCTGAAGATCTCTGCAGTGTCAAAGTCAGATGAAGGTTTCTACAAGTGTAAACATTCAGGAAATGAGTCACTACAGAGCTGGATGTCAGTTAGAGGTGAGGAGGATGAAAACATTTGATGCTTTTTATTCAGTAAAACCATTTATGCAGTTGTTTGAGATGAACACTGAGGATATTTATTCCATTTTAATGTTTCTCATTCCCAGTAACAATGTCTAGTCCTGTCAGCTCTTCATTTCCTGTGCCTCTGATTGTTGGACCAGTTAGTGGAATCATTCTCATTATTCTCCTGCTCTTGTTGTGGCGCTACAGACGCTTTAAGGGTGAGACCTTTTTGTTCTCATACTGTAGTGGACTATAGAGTAAGTTTAATACTTTTTAAATATATTTAGCGTTTTGACAAAAATGAGGAGCAAGAAAATTTTCACCACATTGCAACAAATTTCCCTTTTTCCCTGTCCACAGATTTATGCATCAGGCGCATCAGGTTTGTGCACTGGTTTTTACTTTTGTCTGATCCTAAACATTCATCAACCCTCCTTTTGAATTTATTAAAATATAACTTTTACATAATTTAGTTCAGAGAGCAGCAGTCAGAGCTCCACCAGAGATCATGGAGTCAACCAGAGAGACAGTCAAGTTTACAGCTCTCTGCTACACGGTTAGTAACAAAGTTGTTCATGTACACTTTAGATTAGCTCCCCAAAAAGGATTTGTTTGGAGGTGATTTAATTTTTATGCAGCATTTATCAAAAGGCTTAAAACAGACACATTGGAGGTTATTTCAAGAAACAGAAAAAAACTGTTAAACTTGATGTACATCTGATTCTACTGTGAAGTCAGAATGTATGGCAATTAAAAAAAATAAACATTATGATTCTTCTACTGTCCAACACAGCAATACATGGAAACAATACAGCTCTACATAAAGTATGCTGTCCTGCTACTTATGGGGTATTTCACTTTTACACAGTAACTATAGTAAAGAACTGCATTGTAGTATTGTAAGATTTAAGTTTGTAGGGTAAAAATAATATTGGGTCGTATTTGTGGCAGATAACCTGGTACTAAAAAATGACAAATTCTTAAATTAGCCCAAAACAGGGCATAAATTAATATTTTATATTCTGTGTTTCATATTCTTATATAATTCTAATCTTGACCTTTTTATTGTTTTGCAGGTGATACCTCTGAGTATGAGTCGATTCAACCAGCCACTAATAATGGTAAACTATGTTTCCTGGAGCTGTTAGAGATAATTTCTGTAGATAGACAGTAGATTTTAAAATTCAATTAACATTTTTTTTTCACTAACAGATTAATTTCATATACTTAATGAGTTTAACACATAGTGTCATGTTCCTAGAACGTTTCCTGACCCACAGAATCATACTCAGAGACCAGAGAATGTCAATATAAAGGATTTACGAGGACCAGGGAGTTAACGGTACAACTAGGGAGGCTTCTGTACAGATTCAGCGGCTTCTGGAGGGAGAGGGAAGCAGCTAGAAGAAGCGGTAGATCCAACTAGATTTAATCAAAGTGTGTGGGCAAATAAGGAGAGGCTTACTGGTTCTGATTCTGAAGATCAAGTTGAGAGGAAGAAGATCATGTCGAGTCCCGAGTGTGAGCTGTTGTAGTGAGGTCTAGCGATCCTGAGAAGGTGAACAGTGATTCGGGATCCAGGCGGTTAGTGTTGAAGAGAGGGCAGACAGGTGATGGCTGGAGACCGGGAGCTGCCGTGGACAACCGTGGGTAATGGTTCCCAGGAAAGTCTGGAAAGGACGACATTTGTCAAATGAATCCAGGAGTGGCGAGAAAACCAAACTGAGCTTTAACCTGAAGGCACAGAAAAATACGAGGAGTAAGCTGAAGACTGGGTAAGGGAAAAGACATCAAAGATTATCTTAGAAGCAAAGTGACTATCAAACTAGCAAGAGTTCTAGGATAGAGTTTTCTCTTGACTACCATAGAGGTTGTTCATCAGGGGAAGAATGGTTGTTCCAACAGCTCCTTATATCCCAGCAGACAGCTTGGAGAAATCACAGACAGGTGTGCAGCACTGGCCACACCCACCATCAGAGATCTTCTTAAGGAAGAGACCTCACAACCTCAAACCGACACACAACTCACACACCAGCATAATGACACATACACAACACAAATAAATGAATATATTCAGACATTAATACTTCTCCTGTAGTGTTCCTAAAGTAGTCCTGTAGTACAAATATTTGTTTGCTTGTGAAAACCAGGATCAGCATAGTGGTAGACCAACAGCTAGAATGAAGAAAAATAAGTTTTAAGAGTTTTTCACCCTAAACATACGCTGTTGTTATTGTTGATGATTTATGATATCAACAGGAAACCCTGATGATCCAGAGAAGGATGCTGTTTACACGAACATATAAAACAGAAACAGCTGGTAGGTGCATTCAGCTCCAACTGCCAATGTGTTCAATGACATGTGTCCACATGCTAAGACTCTGCAGGTAATTAAAACTCACCATGAAGTTCAGACCATCATCGGCGCCTTTTAGCATCTAAATGCTTCCACTAAACAGCAGCAGAAACTGTCAGATCAGACAACCAGCTGAGGACTTTTAGAGTTCTGGTTAACTGTTTGACTTTCATTGGCATTAATATTTTGTTTTATTTGTAGAGAAATGTTGTGTAGTGATGTTTGCACAAAAAAGACATAGTGATTGTTCTGAATATTTTAACTTAGAAATCATCAGCTGATCTCACTTTATCACAGCATCAAACCCAAATTACTTCTACTACAAATGATTGCTGTCTTCTAAAAAATAGTGAGGCCTGCTTTTTATTTTAGAATCCATTGAATGCTAAAACAATCCACCACAATGAAGAGAAAACCATCAGAAAAATTTATAAACTCTGTACTTTGCAAATATTCAATGTCCTTTCATATAATTTCAAGTATTAAATTTGTTAAATGTACAGGTCCTTCTCAAAATATTAGCATATTGTGATAAAGTTCATTATTTTCCATAATGTCATGATGAAAATTTAACATTCATATATTTTAGATTCATTGCACACTAACTGAAATATTTCAGGTCTTTTATTGTCTTAATACGGATGATTTTGGCATACAGCTCATGAAAACCCAAAATTCCTATCTCACAAAATTAGCATATTTCATCCGACCAATAAAAGAAAAGTGTTTTTAATACAAAAAACGTCAACCTTCAAATAATCATGTACAGTTATTCACTCAATACTTGGTCGGGAATCCTTTTGCAGAAATGACTCCTTCAATGCGGCGTGGCATGGAGGTAATCAGCCTGTGGCACTGCTGAGGTCTTATGGAGGCCCAGGATGCTTCGATAGCGGCCTTTAGCTCATCCAGAGTGTTGGGTCTTGAGTCTCTCAACGTTCTCTTCACAATATCCCACAGATTCTCTATGGGGTTCAGGTCAGGAGAGTTGGCAGGCCAATTGAGCACAGTGATACCATGGTCAGTAAACCATTTACCAGTGGTTTTGGCACTGTGAGCAGGTGCCAGGTCGTGCTGAAAAATGAAATCTTCATCTCCATAAAGCTTTTCAGCAGATGGAAGCATGAAGTGCTCCAAAATCTCCTGATAGCTAGCTGCATTGACCCTGCCCTTGATAAAACACAGTGGACCAACACCAGCAGCTGACACGGCACCCCAGACCATCACTGACTGTGGGTACTTGATACTGGACTTCTGGCATTTTGGCATTTCCTTCTCCCCAGTCTTCCTCCAGACTCTGGCACCTTGATTTCCGAATGACATGCAGAATTTGCTTTCATCCGAAAAAAGTACTTTGGACCACTGAGCAACAGTCCAGTGCTGCTTCTCTGTAGCCCAGGTCTGGGGAATGCGGCACCTGTAGCCCATTTCCTGCACACGCCTGTGCACGGTGGCTCTGGATGTTTCTACTCCAGACTCAGTCCACTGGTTCCGCAGGTCCCCCAAGGTCTGGAATCGGCCCTTCTCCACAATCTTCCTCAGGGTCCGGTCACCTCTTCTCGTTGTGCAGCGTTTTCTGCCACACTTTTTCCTTCCCACAGACTTCCCACTGAGGTGCCTTGATACAGCACTCTGGGAACAGCCTATTCATTCAGAAATTTATTTCTGTGTCTTACCCTCTTGCTTGAGGGTGTCAATAGTGGCCTTCTGGACAGCAGTCAGGCCAGCAGTCTTACCCATGATTGGGGTTTTGAGTGATGAACCAGGCTGGGAGTTTTAAAGGCCTCAGGAATCTTTTGCAGGTGTTTAGAGTTAACTCGTTGATTCAGATGATTAGGTTCATAGCTCGTTTAGAGACCCTTTTCATGATATGCTAATTTTGTGAGATAGGAATTTTGGGTTTTCATGAGCTGTATGCCAAAATCATCCATATTAAGACAATAAAAGACCTGAAATATTTCAGTTAGTGTGCAATGAATCTAAAATATATGAATGTTAAATTTTCATCATGACATTATGGAAAATAATAAACTTTATCACAATATGCTAATATTTTGAGAAGGACCTGTATATATTTGTGTTTTTTCTTTGTATTTGACTTGCACATTCACAGTAAACGTTTGCAGCTACGTAGTAATGAGCAGTAAATTATTTAAAGTAGTGTCAATCTTTGGAAATGTGCACAACAGTAAAATCTTCATGGGTAACTATGTTATTACCAATGATTACAAAACAGGAAGACTTTTGATGTTCTCGCACGTTTCTCTTTCTTTAGAAAAGTGGAGTCCTGCAGAAACGGATGGAGCAGTTTATTCTGAGATCACATCAACAATGGCTCTGGATGACAATGCTGCATGTAGGCCGCCTGGTGGTTTAGGGTGGAAATGATTACTACATAAAAAATTCCACATTCTTATGTGTTTCTGAGATCTTTCTGTGCAGGAAGCTGCATTAACAAATGTTTTATGAAACTGCTGTAAGCAGCTCGGGAATAAAGATACCAGACTGGCACAAAAGTTGGAACACATATAATTTCATGTTTTGTGAAGGCTCAAAGTACGCGGCACTGTTTTTATTTTAAAATAAAAGTATATGCTTTTAGTCGGAAAACAACACTGTAATAGCATACTGGTGACGGCGATGGTGGTAAGGGTTCATCTTGTAACTGGTGACTCGCTGGTTGAAACCTTTGGTTTGACCAGCAACCAACATATAAAATATGCCATTTTTCACTTCATGAAAGACATTTTATATTTCAAGAACTGTAAAAGGTAAGTTAGGTCAATTCAAATAAACAATTTAATCATATTGGGTTAGTATTTATCTCTGGTGTTGGTTTTAGGGTTTATGTATATAGCTTAGATTTTTATACGGTTTATGGAGTGTTTTAGTTAGTTTTATGTACTTATATTAACAGGTACATCCCTGGGAGAGTTTCAGTGGTTTTAGCCAGTTAGTGAAAACTCTTTTACTCCATCTGCTGAAGGGCGGCCAACCTAACAGTCACTATTTCTCCTCCTAATAAATATAGAATATCTTATGATTTCTAAAACAGAATTAGTGCATTTTTAAACAACCAATTTAAGAATGTGCAACTGCTGCCTTGTATTTGTGCAGAAGAGAAAATCTGGCCACACAAAATTTGTTCTGTGACTTCAGATTTACTGAGAACCAATAAAGACTCCAAAGAGAACTTCAGAAGTGGATCACAAGGGGATGCTCCTGTTAATATGCCATGTTTTTGCTATGTAATAAAATGAGACAATAATAAATAAATAAAAGTCCAATCTTTACTATACCATATACATCCTTCTGTACAATTCAAGTAAAACAAACAAATCTGCATTTGAAAAATGCAAATATAAAAAGTTTAATAACCTGATTGCATAAATTTGCACATCCATAAAATAAAACATTTGTTTAACCCCTTTTTGGTTTAATTTTCTCATTAAGTCTTCCTAGCGTGTCCACTGCTGTTAGTTATAGTAATTATGATTTAACTTAGACACACATACAGATCAGTACACAACCTATGATTAAAAGCACATTGCTCAAGGGTGCATTGAGATGTGGTGGTTGGGAAGCTGGAGTCAAACCAACAGTAGAAGGACCTGCGATCTTCCTGCTGAGCCACAGTCACCCACATGGAAAGCTGCAAGCAGCCATCAATGAAGAGGGAAAATATTAGATAACAGTGACATTAGTAAAACTGGAGTAAACTTGATAAACAGATAAGAGGTTAATTTATGTCTGGCCATGCCCAAAACCCGACAAGGAGCTGCAGGAATTTCTGGCAAGTACTGGTTATTGTGTTCTACATGTGACAACAATCTCCTGTATTCTCTACATGGTGACAAAGGAGCAGGGTTGTTATACAGAAACATTTTATTCCAAAGAAAACATTCAGGCCTGGCTGGCCTAAGAAAATATGCTATGATCTGATGAAACCAAACTGTCTGTTAGAAAGCTGAATATTAAGAGAGATTTAATTTTCCGCCAAACTGTGAATCCAAGCATGCATCCACATCCACCAAATACAACTTTGAGGAGGGAAATTGAGGTTTTCGAATGGCTTTGCCAGAGTCCAGAACAGAAACAGAAAATTAATGGGGTCACCTAAAGAGATCTGTAGAAAAGAGAAGTTCTCACAAGCTAATTGATTTGGAGAACTTTGTTAAGACATGGACTTTTGCTAAGCCATGCTGAGACAGGACGTCAGACTCCTCCCAAGTCAAGGCTGAATACCAAACTTTAAACAAAAGATGTCTCAACAAAGTATTTGCAACAACATTAATTTTTCTCAGCTTTCCTCCTAACAGATTTATGTGTTTTTCTGTTGAATTGTGGAGGATATACAACACATTAAAGTTAGAAAACATTTTGAAAGGATTTATCCAATTTTTCTGCATCAGAAAAAAACATGTTTGAAGGACCAGTCCCATGGTGTACAGCATGCTAGAGTGGCCAGAAAAACTGAAGTCCCAGTTCCACAAAGACGGTATATCAAGGTCTGATAAGGACATTTGTAAAACACCATCAGGTCAAAGAAACACGACGCAATCTGTAGAAGTAGACAACATGTTGAATGTACTAAGGAGTAAAACTTACAAAGGCACAAATAAATACAACATGTAACACAGTGGTTTTCAATCCTGGTCCTCAGGAAGGGAAACGCCTAAAATCATGCAGGACATAGAGCGTTTCCCTTCCTGAGGACCAGGATTGAAAACCACTGAACTAACATGTGATGATAAAATGATTCATCTTGGTTGTTAAAAGCAATCATATTGGTTAGAAGTTTGTGTGTTCAATGAAATTAAAACAGGTTATTGGTGGACAGCTGTCTCCTAACAGCTAACCACTAGGTGGTGTTTTGGTTATTATTTCTATACAGGTCCTTCTCAAAATATTAGCATATTGTGATAAAGTTCATTATTTTCCATAATGTAATGATGAAAATTTAACATTCATATATTTTAGATTCATTGCACACTAACTGAAATATTTCAGGTCTTTTATTGTCTTAATACAGATGATTTTGGCATACAGCTCATGAAAACCCAAAATTCCTATCTCACAAAATTAGCATATCATTAAAAGGGTCTCTAAACGAGCTATGAACCTAATCATCTGAATCAACGAGTTAACTCTAAACACCTGCAAAAGATTCCTGAGGCCTTTAAAACTCCCAGCCTGGTTCATCACTCAAAACCCCAATCATGGGTAAGACTGCCGACCTGACTGCTGTCCAGAAGGCCACTATTGACACCCTCAAGCAAGAGGGTAAGACACAGAAAGAAATTTCTGAACGAATAGGCTGTTCCCAGAGTGCTGTATCAAGGCACCTCAGTGGGAAGTCTGTGGGAAGGAAAAAGTGTGGCAGAAAACGCTGCACAACGAGAAGAGGTGACCGGACCCTGAGGAAGATTGTGGAGAAGGGCTGATTCCAGACCTTGGGGGACCTGCGGAAGCAGTGGACTGAGTCCGGAGTAGAAACATCCAGAGCCACCGTGCACAGGCGTGTGCAGGAAATGGGCTACAGGTGCCACATTCCCCAGGTCAAGCCACTTTTGAACCAGAAACAGAGGCAGAAGCGCCTGACCTGGGCTACAGAGAAGCAGCACTGGACTGTTGCTCAGTGGTCCAAAGTACTTTTTTCGGATGAAAGCAAATTCTGCATGTCATTCGGAAATCAAGGTGCCAGAGTCTGGAGGAAGACTGGGGAGAAGGAAATGCCAAAATGCCAGAAGTCCAGTGTCAAGTACCCACAGTCAGTGATGGTCTGGGGTGCCGTGTCAGCTGCTGGTGTTGGTCCACTGTGTTTTATCAAGGGCAGGGTCAATGCAGCTAGCTATCAGGAGATTTTGGAGCACTTCATGCTTCCATCTGCTGAAAAGCTTTATGGAGATGAAGATTTCATTTTTCAGCACGACCTGGCACCTGCTCACAGTGCCAAAACCACTGGTAAATGGTTTACTGACCATGGTATCACTGTGCTCAATTGGCCTGCCAACTCTCCTGACCTGAACCCCATAGAGAATCTGTGGGATATTGTGAAGAGAACGTTGAGAGACTCAAGACCCAACACTCTGGATGAGCTAAAGGCCGCTATCGAAGCATCCTGGGCCTCCATAAGACCTCAGCAGTGCCACAGGCTGATTGCCTCCATGCCACGCCGCATTGAAGCAGTCATTTCTGCCAAAGGATTCCCGATCAAGTATTGAGTGCATAACTGTACATGATTATTTGAAGGTTGACGTTTTTTGTATTAAAAATACTTTTCTTTTATTGGTCGGATGAAATATGCTAATTTTGTGAGATAGAAATTTTGGGTTTTCATGATCTGTATGCCAAAATCATCCGTATTAAGACAATAAAAGACCTGAAATATTTCAGTTAGTGTGCAATGAATCTAAAATATATGAATGTAAAATTTTCATCATGACATTATGGAAAATAATGAACTTTATCACAATATGCTAATATTTTGAGAAGGACCTGTATTTATACACCCAGCTGCAGTGGATGCATGCTGCAATATTTTCTGTCCAATCAGAAGGGAAGGGACAGGATGGAGCAAAGTTAAAGTAGGTCAGTTTGCAGAAGTGTTAAGTGAAAAGAGGAACTTTTGTCAATGCAGAGTTTAAATTCATGCATGATTTGACTAAGCAGCACTCTTTGACCTACGGGTTTAACACATGTTTCTCCTTCAGCTTAATCGCTGAGCCTTTTGCAACCGTCTCTAAACATTATGGGATTGATTCTTCTGATACCTCGGGTCTAACTGCACCATCTTGATTCCTCATTACAACGGTCAATTGTGTGAGTAAAAAGAAACAAACCAACACGTTATTTTATATGCTTGCTTAAAGTCTTAGCATGTCATCAAATTCCTTATAATTTGAGGCCTCGATATTCTTTTTTTTATTGTGAGGTTGACAAAAAACAAACAACTCCAGTAAAAATAGGTGAGTAGGCAAAATGACAAATAAACTGCATGAAAATATTAAATTAAAGAGTCCATTATCAATGCACAGTGCAGTATGTGTGTTGATTGACACGGTAAATAAAATAATGTGAGTATCAGGAATATACTACACAGCCTGAAACAGAAGGATAATGAAACAATGGATTGTAGTAACAGGGCAGTTTATTACAAGGTGTATTCTTGCTTTGTAGGACCCCTCACATGTAACCCAATGGCTTCCTTGTTAGAAAACGTGTACTACCCTGTGTACTCTCTATGTTGAGGTGCCTGCCTCTACTGGTCAACTCCACATTGCTCCTATTAGTAATCAAGTGTTAATTTCAAGGAATGCTCCAACACAAATGAGGTAAGTTTTATTAAAAGAAGGATTATTTCTGGGCAAACATTTGCCTAGTGTCAGCAGGTCAGCTTTGTGTTTGTGGTTTTGCAGTGATACATAAATTTGCAGTCTTTAGGAGATAGTACCAAACAATCATGGTTAAAATGTTTCATTTGTATCTGATGAGCTTGTGTAAGTTATTTTGACTAAAGAGTGAAGCATGATAATGTACCAAACCTCTTTTAACAACAATAGTTTTTTTGTTGTCTTCTATGGAGTCAGTTTAAGTTGAAGACCACAAACCTGGTTATTGTAATGTGCTGTTCAAACATTGATTTTACTGACTTTTACTGATTATGTAACAATTATGTCAACATGGATCAAAATCTCAAACAAATGTTCACAACATCTTGATGGCTCCACAACACCAATAGTTGGGGACTTTTAATGGAAATTAACAGGAATTTGGGGGAGTTACGAAGAATTTAGGTGCAAATTTAAAATACTAAAGCTTGGCCATCGACACTGATTTAAAATAGTTTTGGAGAAAATTATTATTTGAACATAATTTTGACATAAACAGCCAGATTTAATGCAAGCGCATGTTAGTGTATCTCTGCTGCTCCTTAATCACATAAACATTGCATACGGCTTGTACTTTCTGCTCTTCCTTCACATGTACAAATGTTTTCTGGTACCCTGTACTACTGAGGTCACAGGTTACAAGAGGTTGAATAGCAGCTCATGAAAGTCAACCTGGTACCTGGAGAAGGTTCCTGAAGGGGGAATGATTGTTTAGAAACAGATACTGATTTTAGTTTCTGGGTATGGGTGATCATTTTTATATTTTGAAGATTTTGTTTAACAACTTTTTTTTTACCACTCTAGTAGTAGAGATAACAATGACAAATTGGAGTGGTCCCAAGTCTCCTAGCAGATATGATCTTTGAAGCGTCCTCTTAAGCATAGTTTATTCATAAAGCGGCAAAGATGTTTCCTTCTTTAAGCTGCCTTTAGTTGAAAAGATCACCAACTAAGTTGACCACATAACAAGCAGATGTGAGTTTTCATAAAATAAGTCCATCCATCCATCCATCCATCCATCCATCCATACATCCATCCATCCATCCATCCATCCATCCATCCATCCATCCATCCATCCATCCCTACATCCATCCATCCATCCATCCATCCGTCCATCCATCCCTACATCCATCCATCCATCCATCCATCCATCCATCCATCCATCCATCCGTCCATCCATACATCCATCCATCCATCCGTCCATCCATCCCTACATCCATCCATCCATCCATCCATCCGTCCATCCATCCCTACATCCATCCATCCATCCATCCATCCATCCATCCATCCATCCATCCATTCATCCATCCATCCATCCATCCATCCATCCATCCATCCGTCCATCTATCCCTACATCCATCCATCCGTCCATCCATCCCTACATCCATCCATCCATCCATCCATTCATCCATCCATCTATCCATCCATCCATCCATTCATCCATCCATCCATCTATCCGTCCATCCATCCCTACATCCATCCATCCATACATCCATCCATCCATCCGTCCATCCATCCCTACATCCATCCATCCATCCATCCATCCATCCATACATCCGTCATTGTAGCTGCTTATCCCTTGCATCATATCTCCGGCGGTCATTGAAGGAGAGGCAGGTGCATCCTGATCAGGTTGCCAGTCTGAAACCTTTCTTTTAAAACAATAAAGGCAGATAAAATCAGTTTAGTTGCCCCCTGAATGATCTATCCAAATAGTTACTTTTAACTTATTTCTTTGAAAATTCCAGCCATCTTTCCATGCAATCCATTCATCACACCATTAAGCTACAAAGTTAACTTAGTAGTCATTACTACTTTGCTTGATGGCTTATAACACTGGTGGGTTGACTTCAACTCTCTATTCTGTCTTGGTCTTTTAGAAATGATGCAAAGAGGATTGAACTCAGGCCCAGTTTGAAGTGTTATGTGAAAGTCATCGTTCTTCTGCTTTATGAATCTACCAATTCTACCTTTTGTGCATAGTAATAATTCTCTCAGATTTGCTTGGCTTTATTTATGTATTTTATACTTTTTTGCAAAGTACTTGGAAAGCTGTTTAATATTTACTATTTAAATAAAGTTTGGAGTTTCACAAATGTAAGTTCTAATTACCATCCTTGGTTCTCGTAAAGCCACATCACTTATTATTAAAGAAATAAGTATCTCTTTACCATAAATGACAGTGTTTATTTTTGATCACTCAGCTTTTCCGCTTTCTTTCAGCATGAAACTGAGGAAATGAAACACTTGAAGCTAAATATGTGCCGCTTTTCTGGTTATGGATTTATCACTTTACCAGCAGCAAACATGGCAAAAGTAGTCATTTAAGTTGAAGATATAAAAAAAGTAGCATTGAAAGATATGTTATGCCACACTTGGTGCATTTAAAGAAATATATCTTTCAAGAAGTGTTGAACTGAACAAAGGTCTCTTTGAATATTTCACCATGTTTGACAACTCATATCTACTCTTATCAACTTCCTGAACGTTTAGCTACACTGTGCATGTGGTGAAGGTTTCAGTTCTTACTAAAATGTATCTTCATGCATAAATAGGAAAGTAAGTTGGGACATTAACTCTTCTCCAGGGTCTTAAAGGCTTTGATTGAAGACTTTATTTATTCTATCTGAGTAGGTTTATTTTTGCTGCTGTTTTAGGAGCAAGTTGTGATGAAAACAAAGGGAAATTAATTAGTGAATTATTCAAAATGGATAATACCAATCACACATCAAAAATGCTTTTAGAAATCTCACCTTAAACATTCTAAATGACCTCCCCAGAACCCTGACCTAAAACCAAAATTTGTAGATTATGTTTAATGTTGGGTTTTGGCAGCATAAACTGTGGTCAAATGTCAATCCAGAATTATGACAGACTTGTTGATGACCACAGAAAGTGTGTGGTTTCTCTGCAACTTGGCAAGAGACATTTACACAAACTCTAGTTGAGGTGTATTTATGTATTTGGGCTTTTAATGTGCTATAATTTTGACAATGTCAGTAAGAGAAAATGCATAATATATTTTCATTTCTGCACCCAATTGTTGTTTATCTCAATTTTTGAATTTAAATAATATTGATCCTTTTAATTCTAACATAGATACATTTTTAAATTAAGTTATACTTTCTAAAATACAGTATTGTACTACAGTAGAAAATGCTAGGGGTATTTAGCTTTCCGGTGAAATTTTTTAGAAAAGCTTCACTCCACTATTATATTTTATAATGAAAGTAGTAAGTTCCCGGGGTTGTGTAGCCCCTGGGCTGGGGTCCTGGCTGTGCATGGGGGACTTGGGTATGTTGCTGAGGTTTCGGGCCCGGGGGACTACAATGCATTGGTGGGCCTAGGGGGGAGGGTGGGGTCAGCCTGGGTGTCTAATGTCTTACGTGTACTGAAAGTTGTCCGAATATTAGGGTAGGTGTAGCTCTTCTGCTGGGGTGGTGGCAACAAGTGGGTCTGGGCATCGTTTGGGTTTAAGTGGTTCCGGTGCGAATTCCAGTTCCTTGTTTCTGTTCCGGTTCCTGACGATTCTCGATTCCGTTTCTGGTCAGAGGGGTCTGTGTGGTCTGGGCGAGCAGGTTGACCTGAGTTGTTTTTGGGGTGGAGTGGTTTCGGCTTCTTGTGGGTTTTTATCTCTGTGGAGTTTTTGCCTTTTGTGTGCTTCAGTGTAGGTTTTCTTGCGGGGTACTTCTGGCTGGTGTATGGATGTGGGGCCTGTGATCTCGGATGTTGATGCTGTGGACTTCTTTTTGTGGGGGTGCACTTTCATGGAGGGGGGGGGGGGGGGGTGTATTTTTTGGTAGGCTAGTGGGGGCGCATGTGCGTGGTGCCGACCTTGTGCTCAGCTTTTGTTTTAGGTACTTGTTATGATTTGGGGTTGTTTGGTTTTTGGTTTTGGGTTTTTTCTTTATATGTTCTTCACACCTCAAGTTTTGAATCATGCTTCTGTTTATTATTTTCCTGTTTATGTTTTTGTTACATGTTTTTCTAGTTATAGTTCTATTAGTTTGTTTCCTTGGATTTGCGTTCTGTTCAAGCCATGTTTTGCTCCTGTCACGGTGTGTTCTCTGTTAATCAACTTTATTCGGTTCACCTGCACCTAGTTAATATGTCTTTCTTCACCTGGTTCACACTCCATAAATACACACCTGTTCTGTCATTCATCGCAGAAACATTTCTCAGATCATGTCTTGTTGTTCAGTTCATGTCACCTGTTCATCATGCCAAGCCTGTCTTGCCAACCTGCCCATGTCTGTTTTTGCCGTCACCTCCTGTGAGTGAGTTTTTTGTTATTAAATATCTTTTCACTTACCATCACGCTGCCTGCTCGTCTGCATTCTAGGGTCCTATTTCGCAAATCCTAACAATTCTGTCCTCCGCTGGCGTGTGGTGCTGCTCTTGTCATTGCATGTGGATGCAGCAGGGCGGGCGTCACTGGGCTCTGTGGTGGCATCGGGGTTCTCAGCCTTGTACTGTTGTGGGGTTTGCTTTTCTCATTGGTGGTTCATGGTGGGTGATGTGTGCTTGGTGCTGGTGATTTTAGCCAGGCCCATACAGATTTATGGAAGGATGTGTGGTATTGATGTGGCCTTTACTTGAGGGGAGCTGTTGCTTGGCTTTGCTCTGTCGTTGCTGCCTGGCTGGCCTGGATGTTGGCGGTTCCACATCTGGGACAGCAGGCGGCCTTTTCGCAGTGCAGGCTGTGGCCTTTCTGTGATGCTCTACTGTTTGCTGGGCTTGCGGGGTGGCATGCTGCAGAGTCTACTCGGCGGCCTGGCTGGCGCTGGGATTTTTGTTTGACTATGGAGAGGTGCATGCACCTAAGTTGTGCTGGCTGGGTTTGCATTTGTGTCGGCCTGCTGTTTTGGGTTGGGTGAGGCCACGGTGTGGTGGTGGGGCGTGTTTTGTTGTTTTGCTGGCTTGGTTCTGGCTGAGGTCCTTTACCAGGCTGGGGGGTGGGAGTTAAGAAGAATGCGTACTCTGTTGGTTCTGCACCGTGGGTCCGGGGTACTTGGGCATGTTGGTTGTGCGCCCTCTTTTGTTCGCCGTATTCTTGTAGGTGTTGTGCTGGGCTGGCTGGTCTGTGCTGGTGCATGTCCCTTCATGGATCTTGGTAAATGGTGGTGCCTATTGGCACCCTGGGAGAGCATTTTTCCCTCCAGTCATTCCCTCCTCATCCCCGGACACGTCCCTCTGCCCTCTCCATGACACTGCCACTCATATAGGGCTTTTGGCCACGGGTGCGTCATTGGGGTGTGGTGAGGGTTTTCCATCACCAGAGTCCCATGGCAGCCTTGACCCCAATTTTATTTTATTGTATTGATGCTCACCTCTGGTGCCTATGATCACCTCTAAATGTTAAGTCGCTTGTAGACATTGAGGGTTCTGGGTGGGGGATGTTGGGGGGCTGTCCATGGTCGGTGTGCTGCGGTGATTGGGGGTATGAGGGGTATCTATCTATCTATCTATCTATCTATCTATCTATCTATCTATCTATCTATCTATCTATCTATCTATCTATCTATCTATCTATCTATCTATCTATCTATCTATCTATCTATCTATCTATCTATCTATCTATCTATCTATCTATCTATCTATCTATCTATCTATCTATCTATCTATCTATCTATCTATCTATCTATCTATCTATCTATCTATCTATCTATCTATCTATCTATCTATCTATCTATCTATCTATCTATCTATCTATCTATCTATCTATCTATCTATCTATCTATCTATCTATCTATCTATCTATCTATCTATCTATCTATCTATCTATCTATCTATCTATCTATCTATCTATCTATCTATCTATCTATCTATCTATCTATCTATCTATCTATCTATCTATCTATCTATCTATCTATCATCTTTTGCTTGAAAGGATGGAGGTATAACTGATTGCTCTGATACATTGTTTGCAGAGCAGCACAGGAGTATACAACACACATCCTTATATGTGCTCACAGCACCAAATGTTCACTAAAAAGGAAAACTGCAATTAAAAGTAGTTGTTTGAAAGAAGGAAGGAACAACTGGCAGAACAGACAGAATACACTCTGAAGAAGAAGTCTGAAATAGTAAGGTTTTATATGCTGTGTAATGTAACTTCTCCTTTTTTATCGTTGTAGCTACAGCAAATTGCTGCCTTTCTGATTAGCCGTGAACACGTCTGGAGATGAGGATGGGACACACTTTGCTCTGCAGGCTGGTCTTCTTCTGTAAGTAAAATTCTGGCTTTCTGATTTTATATGAGAGAAAATCTTACATGGAGCAGATTATGACCTTTGTTAGTTTTCAATGTCTTCCCTGAAAACATGAAGTAATCCTAGCACAAATTGTGACATTTCATAGGAAAAAAACACATGACCAAATCTTATTACTGGTGTCATTTCACAGTTGATAGCCTATATGATTCATTGCAGCAACAAAATCACTTCAAAAAGATCTATTATGGACAACAGTCGAACAATGAATGGAAAGCTGGTTGCTGGTTTCAATCTTGTTATTATTAGAGTTGGACTTTTAAAAGACGAAGAGGAGGCTGAGGAAGGTGTGGATGGACTCATGATGGAGACATTGGTCACATTAGCAGTCTCTGCACGCTTTCCTCTTTAAATTTCTGACCCTGCTTAATATTTGTTTTGGTCGTGGGAAAATAAAATCTTCTCCTGGTGAGTCTGGCCCACAGAACAACCATAGATTGGGGCGGCTGTGGTTCAGATGGTAGGAGTTTGTCCTGTAACCGATGGTTCGAACCTGGTTCGCTCTGTCGGTCTCAGTTGTTGTGTCCTTGCACAAGACACTTCACCCCACTTGCCTGTTGATGGTGGTCAGAGGGCCCGGTGGAGCCACTGATCGGTCAGTGGGAACCTGGCTTCAGTATTTAATTTTTTTAATGTGACTTATTTAATTATTCAACACACTTTATTGTTTGTAGGCAGTTTTTTCATTTGACCTTTTTTAAACACATTGGTTTGTTGTAATTAACTTTCAATATTTTTTTCAGTGTTCTGCATCCTCCGCTGTAGCTATGCTGAAGGTAAGAGACAAATTTTATCCTTTGTTTTTTTTGGGTTTCTCAACTGATCTTGCTTGCATATTTATAATCTATTATCTATTTGGTCACACAGGTCAAAAACTGATCACAATCATTGCTAACATCTCTGCAGATTTGTTTGTTATATTTACCAGTACTGTGGTCTGGGAGAAAGGTTACATATGACAGAATATATTAAGTTTAATTCTGTTGCTCGTCTCTACTGAAAGCTTGCGTTTGTCTGACTTCCTTTGTGGGAGCCAGGTTTCAGCTAGCTGCCACAGAAATTGGGTGCAGCCTTGGGAGTTCAGACTTTGTAGATTCTGCAGGTTTTATCAATATCTGGCAACAAGAGACAGATATGCAATAGACTGAACCCCTTCTGCACACACACATCAGTAACCAAGATCTTTGAAGGAGAACACAACTTACTTCTGCTTAATGACCACAGTTTCTTTGTGCACAGCTTTCATTTACTACTGAATAGAACCACGTATAATAATGTCAGGGTGAGAAACTCTGTTAAAGCAGAGCTGAGCTCACTTTCAATATATCATGTACAAAAATCATTTAGGTTCAAAAAATGTTTATTCTTTAAATAGTTATATTTTTAAAATAAAATATTGCATGTGGCCTATTGAGAGGTTGTTCAACTAGAAACCTTTAACTGTTTCTGTAAATATTTAAAGCATGACGAGTCAATGTCTTTGCTTGAGTTATTACCTGACTTTTAAATAAAATTTGAGAATCTTGATTAGAGATGAATTATTTAGAGAAAGACATGGAAAATACCACTGTGAAGCTATTAGTTTTTATTCTAATTCTATTTAAAGTTAAAGGATGGTTTAAAACACAATTTATTCAGTCAGCTGGTTAGAAAGACATTTACATACTTAGGATTTAGAGGCATTTACAGATTTACAGAAATCATACAGTAAAAGTTGTTAATCCAGTTGAAAAGCTCAGAGAGTGAACTGGTTTACATTGCAGTGTGATTGGTTTTTACTGGTAATTAGTTGGAAAAGTTTAGTTACTAATTTGTTTGATGAAACTTATTTATTTGAAATTTTTAAATAGTTTTTCTTCTCTTCTTGGAGTCTCTTTTTGTTGGTGATTGAAATTCATTTTTCTTGGGCTTATGTTGCTGTTCAGTGAAAACAAAAGTTTGTTACAATAATTCATTTTGATGAAGCTTATTTTTCAGTATTTATTGTCCTCTCTTGAGGTCTCTTTACTCTGACAGTTTAGTCTTTCTGGTTTCATTGGAAGGAAACAATATTTTACCTGCGTATCCCATGGCAACATTAGTTTTATCAATGCAATCAAATCAATTATTTTTGTGTAAAATAAATCTTCTAACAGACTGCTGATTAAAAATTTCCAACAGTTTCTAAACCGACTGTGACCTTTCAACCCTACGGGCCTGTTGTGTACAAGGGAGAGAAAATCAGTCTCAGCTGTCTGGTCCAAGAAGGTGGAGGAACTCAGTGGACATATGAATGGACTGAGGACATGAAATCAGCCAACTGGAACTCTTCATCATCCAGTGAATACTACATCTACAATGTCTCTGGATCTGACCGTGGAAAATACAGATGTAGGGCAGCAGGAGACCATCAGCTAACAGAATGGAGTGATGCCTACAGACTGACAGTAATAAGTGAGTCAGACTGTTCTCAGACTATGAAGCTCAGGTTTTCTTATAAAACATCTAAAAGCAACAGGAGAACTTTTTTGTATCTATGACCACAGACTGAGGAAACACCACACAAAGAACAATAAATATTCTGTTAGACTCAGAAAGTCTGTAAAAAATGTCTTTTTAGTGAATAATAGTTTTTTCCTCAGGCAATCTAATGTTTAATAATACAGTTTGGAGAAGAAGTATTTGAGACACTGCTGATTTTATAGGTTTTCCAACTTGGAAAGCATGTAGAAGTCTTCAATTTTTTTAATGGGTCCTCTTCAACTGTGAGTGACAGAATCTAAAACAAAAATCAAGAAAATCCTTTGTGTGATTTTTAAGTAATTAATTTGCATTTTATTGAATGACATAAGTATTTGATCACCTAACAACCAGTAAGAATCTCGGCTCTCACAGACCTGTTAGTTCTTCTTCAAGAAGCCCTCCTGTTCTCCACTCATTACCTGTATTAACTGCACCTGTTTGAACTCGTTATCTGTATAAAAGACACTTGTCCACACCAAACAAACTCCAACCTCTCCACAATGACCAAGACTAGAGAGCTGTGGAAGGACATCAGGGATAAAATAGTAGACCTGCACAAGGCTGGGATGGGCAACAGGAAAATAACCAAGCAGCCTGGTGAGAAGACAACAACTGTTGGAGCAATTATAAGAAAATGGAAGAAGTTCAAGATGATGGTCAATCTCCCTTGGTCTGGGCCTCCACGAGATCTAAGCTCATGGGGCATCAATGATCATGAGGAAGGTGAGGGATCAGCCCAGGACTACATGGCCGGACCTAGTCAATGATCTGAAGAGAGCTGGGACCACAGTCTCAAAGAAGACCATTATTAACACGCTACGCCGCCATGGATTAATATCCTGCTGCGCATCAAGGTCCCCCTGCTCAAGCCAGCCATGTCCAGGCCCGTCTGAAGTTTACCAATGACTATCTGGGCGAACCAGAGGAGGAATGAGAGAAGGTCATGTGGTTTGATCAGACAAAAATAGATCTTTTAGGTCTAAACTCCACTTGCTGTGTTTGGAGGAAGAAGGAGGATGAGAACTACCCCAAGAACACCATCCCTACTGTGAAGCTTGGAGGTGGAAACATCATTCTTTGAGGATGCTTTTCTGCAAAGGAGACAGGATGACTGCACCGTATTGAGGGGAGGATGGATGAGACCATTTATCAGGAGATCTTAGCCAACAACCTCCTTTTCCTTCAGTAAGGTCACTGAAGATGGGTCGTGGCTGGGTCTTCCAGCATGACAACGACCCGAAGCACGCAGCCAGGGCCACTAAGGAGTGGCTCCGTAAGAATCAGCTCAAGGTCCTGAAGTGGCCTAGCCAGTCTCCAGACCTGAAACCAATCCAGAATCTTTGGAGGGAGCTGAAAGTCCGTGTTGCCCAGCAATAGCCCTGAAACTTGAAAGATCTGGAGATCTGTGTGGAGGATTGGTCCAAAACCCCTGCTGCAGTGTCTGCAAACCTCATGAAGAACTACAGGAAACGTCTGATATCTGTAACTGCAAACAAAGGTTTCTGTACCAAATATTACGTTTTGTTTTTCTGATGTATCAAATACATGTCATGCAATAAAATGCTAATTAATTACTTAAAAATCACACAATTTATGTTCTGAATTTTTGTTTTAGATTCTGTCACTCAGTTGAAGAGTATCTATGCTAAAAATTAAAAGATTTCTACATGCTTTGCAAGTGGAAATATCTGCAAAATTGGCGGTGTATCAAATACTTATTCTCCCCCCTGTATAACGGAGATGTTGCCACACAGAAAGCCATGCCTGGGTAGAAGATCAGGAAAAAAGAAATTATTTAAAAATGAAGTTTCTGCAGTAATATTTATATTATAAGTTTGATATCTTAGCTATTTATATTTGTTTGTGCTCGTTTGTAACAATTTTCTTTAACACAAGATGTTTCCACAGTTTATTGTAGTTCATTCATTTTCTTTATAAGAACGAAACAAGCTGCAGATTAGTGCAGCTTGCAGCACTGGTGCCTTGCATCAAGAAGGTCTATGGTGCTTGTCCCTGTACATGCATGTGGATCTCTGGGTTCTTTGGCTTCATCCAACAGTCCAGTAACATGACTGTTGGATTACTTGGTAACTAGACTTCTATGTGTGATTGCTTGCATGCATGGTTGCAACCCTGCAAGGAGCAGCAGGTTTCTGGA
Organism: Girardinichthys multiradiatus; assembly: GCF_021462225.1. Taxonomy (NCBI): domain Eukaryota; kingdom Metazoa; phylum Chordata; class Actinopteri; order Cyprinodontiformes; family Goodeidae; genus Girardinichthys; species Girardinichthys multiradiatus. The sequence continues at coordinate 32,616,258 of NC_061807.1, forward strand.
TAAATAATTATAAAAGAAATATCTTAGAACCACTTAATAACCAGAAAAGCTGGATAAAGCCCTTCCTTTATACCTGACTTTGTAGATGTAGCAGTGAGCAGGAAATTGTTTCTTCTCCTCCAACATATGAAGTTGTGATGGAAATTTAGATCTTAATTCAGGATTTCATTTTCATTTACAGATATTTAAATCTATAAACAATACCCAAAATGACAGAGACAGAGAAAATTATGATTCTTAATCCAACAAAGTGATTCCCAAAGTCTAAACCAAACCCTGGAATACAGTAAATGATCAACTGAAGGATGATCCCTCACTCAGGTCCTTTGCTATTGGTTTGTTTCATTTATTTTCATGTGTCTGACTGTAAAGGGTATAATCTTTGTACAGTATTGTATTTCTAACTCAGAAAGAAACGTAATTTTTTTTTTAAGTGGGCAGCTACAGATTGTTAGAGTTGCTGAAATTATTTTTATTGCCGCCCATTCTATGCGATGCCTCATGGTTCCCCCTAAACACAATTTCTGTCCACTTCAGGCCTCCTCAGGGTTCAACCCACACATGCAGGAAGAAGACAGTTTATTGATTTCAGCTGAGGTCATGAAATTCTTTCAGAGTAAAAAAAATAAATATATCACAGGATTATGATTTTACGCACATGTAAACAGAGATATGCCCATTTTACTGGCCCACAGCAGATAAATCTTCCCCAGTAACACCTCTGCATTAGCAGCAGATTTAACTTTTTACTGGATGACACAGAACTCATTAAAACGGATAAAGTTTTAAAAGAAAGACAACCTGAACCAATTCAAATTTTATTGATTTAGTTGTTTCACTTTTTTTTTGTTTTAAACTCAACAGCAGATAAACCTAGAGCCTCACTGACAGCAGAGAGAACAACCATACCAGCAGGGAGCAGTGTAGCTCTGACCTGCTCTGTGGACAGATCTACTGGCTGGAAGTTTGATTGGTTCAGACAGGAGTCAGAGTCTTCTACAGCTCAGCCAATAAGAACCAATGAACCAGGTGGAGTCCTCTTCATCTCAGAGGAAGGTGTTTACAGCTGCAGAGGAAGAAGAGGAGATCCAGTTTTCTCCACCGAAACCAGCAAGAACTTCATCGTTTATAAGACTGGTGAGTTCAGATCTTTATTCTAGAATAGGAAAATCAGCTGATCTTTAAATGCTTAATCTGTTTATCAGTGGTGACATAAATAAATATTTTAGTCCCACTGAGAACCAAGAACATCAGTGAAACCATGACTATAAGCTGTAGCTCCATTTAATTATGCCTTAAACCATATTTGTTTCTAGTTGTCTTGTGGACAGATTCAGGTTTAGACCTTCCAATTGCCTGATTGACTAAAATGTTTTTGATTTGTTTTTAGTTCAGAGTTGATGCTGTTTGTCTGATTTTAAATGAGGAGTTTGTTTGTAGTGAATATCTTTTTTATTGATAAAAATTATTTTGGGGAGGAAGAAAAACGCTACTTGCTCCTGTGTCAGTCCTCTTTGTTTTTCACTTAAATTCCAACATTTCCAACTTATTTTGAAAAACAAACAATTACAGATGTTAAGTTAGACAGCACTGAGATCCTGACAGACATAATAACTGGTCCAAGTAATCTGTGGGTCATGATACCTCAAACCTTCATACAGTTTACAGTCAGATATTGAAGTGGTTAAATTATGCTGTTAGTTTATTTGCTGACTTGCTGTTAGAAAATAGTTAATAATCTTAGTACTAAATGTGACTGCCTGTTTGTCTGGTTTCTTATGTTTTCTAGCTTTGTAAGATATTTCTGCTGTTGTATTTTAATACATGTTTATTATTTTACTTTATCAAAAACAAATCAAATAATAGGTTTTATTAACATATCACATCCTTATGAGAAACTGTTAACTGTAATCCACAACAACTAAAATTATTCCCGTTTTTGTTTAATATAAGTTCCTGTCAGTCATCTGACTGAATATTATTCATTCTAGTGTTCAAGCCGACTGTGACCCTGCAACCCAACGGGCCTGTTGTATACAGAGGAGAAAACATCACTCTGAGATGTGAGATCCAGGGAGGTGGAGGAGCTCAGTGGATGTATGAATGGAGCTCACCCCACAGAAACCCTCCAACATCCAGTGAATTCAGGATCATCAGAGTCTCTGAGTCTGATAGTGGAAACTACTGGTGTATCCCTAGAGGAAATTATCTGAAAACATACTGGAGTGATGTCTTCATCTTGACAGTGAGATGTGAGTCAGATTGTCTTCTATTCAGACTGAAAATATTTAGTTTTTATTGTTTTCATTCACACCATCCTAAATAAAACAACACAAGACTTTACAGGAGTGTAAATATACTGTTAGGTGCCAAAGATTTCAATAATTCTTCTCATATCTACATTTTTCATCATGTTAATTAATGATAAATCAGAAAGAATCTGTTTTTGAAACTGTATGTTTTTACAATATTTTCAGTTTTGTGACAGAAGCTAAATGACTCGTTCAGAGGTTAAAGTTTGACTCATTTCAACAAATATTTTTCTGAAACAAAACATTTCAATGATTGTCTTGTTTTCTGTTTGTTCCCACCAGCAGATAAACCCAGAGCCTCAATGACAGCAGAGGAAACAATCATACCAGCAGGGGGCAGTGTAGCTCTGAGCTGCTCTGTGTTCAGATCTACTGACTGGAAGTTTGATTGGTTCAGACAGGAGTCAGAGTCTTCTACAGCTCAGCCAATAAGAACCAATGAACCAGGTGGAGTCCTCTTCATCTCAGAGGGAGGTGTTTACAGCTGCAGAGGAGGAAGAGGAGATCCAGTTTTCTACACTGAAACCAGCAATAAAGTCTCCATTCAGAAAACTGGTGAGTTTAGATCTTTATCGTGGAATAAACCAACAGACTCTCTTTAATTATTTCTTCCATTTATCAGTGGTGTAAAAATACATATTATGGCCCCTATGAGAACAAAGATCATCAGTTTAACAGTGATTATAGATCTGTAACATCATTTTATGATGATGCCTTAAAGCAGAACATTTTTTCATGTCGTTTCCACATTTTATGTTAATATTAGAAGGGGTTTACAGCAGCAACATTTGTCTGTTTGATAGAATGTTTTGATTTGTCTTGTCATGCGTGAACAAATAATACTTGTAATACAACATTATACCAACATGTCAGTTATTTAAGAAGCAGAAGCTTTAGTGAAATATTTATTACTGTTATGTTTTCTCCTATCTTCCTCTGCCAGTGATCATTTTCCCTAGTTTTATCAGTCATAATGAAAGCTATCAGAAACTTATTTGGATGTTATTTATGTTAACAGTTCCTATTAAACCCAGTGTGATCCAACAACCCAGCTGGTCTCAGATATTCAGAGGAGAGAGAGTCACTCTGAGATGTGAGATCCAGGGAGGTGGAGGAGCTCAGTGGACGTATGAATGGAAACCAACCAACAGAAACCTTCTAACATCCAATGAAAACAAGATCACAACAGCTGACAGTAGAGTCTATCGCTGCAGAGGAAGAGGAGACATATTTACTTCAACAGAGTGGGGAGTCCTCAGGTTAACTGTATCCAGTGAGTCTCTTGTCTTCTACCCAGGCATAAATAATCTTTACTGGGTTTTCACCAGTTTCACTATAACAAAGACAATTTTTATGACATTTTCCTTTATAGTTCTAAATATAATTGCTATTTAACCTGATATCAAAAACTGAGAATTAACTTTTACTGCAGATTACAACCAGTCACAGATAAATATGCAGGAAACAACAGACTGTGCTGTAGATTTACATGAACTCTGTGAAAATCTAACGTTTATCTTAACTGCTTTAACTCCATGTTGAAGAAAGACAAATGACTGATTATTGGGAAACTTAATTTTAATTAAACCATAGCTGAATATTTAGTTGTTTTTACCACAAGCAGCTCCACATGAGTAGTTTCTCCTCATACAGGAAAACATTATGACACATGTCGTTCATCACAGTTTTAATCAAATGTTACTCCAACAGCAGAATCTGCCTCTAAACTCATTACTATAAAAAAAACACTTTCTCATGGGTATCACGCGCTGAATCCTACTGTAAGACTTTCAATGACATTTCTGAATGTTCAAAATACGTTTTGATAACTGATCTGTTATTAGTAACGCTGCTGTTGTGTTTCTAGAAAAACTTTTATTCCCTTCAGATTCCTATTTGTGGTTTAATATCTCGATCCTGTTTTAATCTACAGAAACTAAAACATCAGAACATAGGTAACAATAAAGATTTTCTGTTTGATGTAAAGAATGTTAATTAGAGAAGACACATTGATTATCTAGAATTAAATAATGAAGATCAATGAATATTAAAAGTTAAACAAGTACTGATAAAACTGTCTTGTACAATGTTTTGATAAAATACTTTAAGATTGGTCAGACCCAAAACGGACTGAAAACTGTTTCTTAGGATAGATCAGCCAACATGTTTCTCACCTGTCCTAAACATGAGGGTAATGGTCTGTGTGTTAATCAAATTAGGACAAGAAAAGAAAAAAAAAACCTCTGGGATAAAATAAAAGTTAATAAAATAATAAAACAACATGAAAGATGAATTCATACTGACAGTCTAAATATTATGTTCAAGTTTAAAATATAAAGTTATGTTTTTAATATTCATGAAAATACTTATTTAAATTTTTGATGTAAAATGTACTTGAAGAAAGTAGTATTTTGTGTTAGGGGATAAGGTAGTCCCAACTAGTTTTTTTACTCAGACCATCGTTCTCTCTCCAGCAGATAAACCTCAGCCTGTCCTCTCTGTGTCTCCATCATGGCTGAGTCCTGGAGCCTCAGTGACTCTGAGCTGTGGAGGGTTGGAGCATCCGTCTGCAGGATGGAGGTTCTTCTGGTATAAAATGATTGCTAAAATATCCAGCAGCTCCTACAGCTTTGAGCTGCTGTCTGGTAGCTCCAACGGGACTGAACAGAACTCCTACATCGTTCATGGACCGACTCACACAGCTGGATATGTTTGCAGAGCAGGAAGAGGAGAACCAGCGTTTTACACTGAATACAGTGAAGCAAAGTTTGTCTGGTCTCAAGGTCAGTTTGTTTTCTTTTTTTTCTGGGATAGTGGGGCATTCATTTTGGATTTTTATTTAAAATAATAAATGAAAATGTTATAATGCTGTTCATTGTGTTTACAACCCATATTTTTATTTTAAGAGCAGATCTATATTCCCCCATTAACTGGAAAATATGTTGTATCCTTCCTCTTAAATTAATGATGGTAAACACACCGCAACACACAGTTTACTGAGTAAAAAAAATACACACGTGGACAAAATTGTTGATACCCCTCGGTTAAAGTAAAACCCACAATGGTCACAGAAATTATTTGAATCTGACAAAGGTAATAATGAATAAAAATGTTATGAAAATGAACAAATGAAAGTCAGACATTGCTTTTCAAACATGATTCAACAAAATTATTAAAAAAAATAAACTCATGAAACAGGCCTGGACAGAAATAATACCCTTGCTGGTAATGCATCTTTAGGAAACTAAATTTAAGAAATACTTTGTCTCCTGGTGAATCTGAAACACCATCTTCCTACTACTTCCTGTCCTCTTCTTTTTCTTTTTCGCCAGTAGTACCATCTAGTTGTTGATCACGTTTCTCGTGTGATGCGAAAACAGTGTTTCCATTGCGGTTTTGCAAAATAAACAGGACTTATCATTTACTATTGCAAGTATGCAAAGTCTTTAATGTTCTGACAAAACTCAACAGGACAGCATTTTGGCGTATTTCCAACACAACAATCAAGTGAAACAGTTTTATTTGTGGATGTCAAAAAAAAAATCACAAACCTCACTTTGCTGCCCACCAACGTTGACAATTTCCATATGTAGTAGAGTTGTGCAATTTCAACTTCTGTTAAACAATGCTATTAAAAAAATGTTTTTGACATGCTCATCTTTCTCCAAACTCTTGGAAATTTGAATGTGTTGACTTTAATAATTTATATAAAAAAATAGCTGAGAGAAAACCTTAAAAAATACATATAAACAAATGAAATTATTGTACCTTAGATATTTAAATCACATTGTTTAAATACTATTGGAAACAATTTAAGGCAGAGCTCAATGAATTTTGCCAGAATTGTAACAAACAGCAAGGGGACAGCCCAGTACTCTGGTACTCAAATCAATCCACCGGCTTCCTGTAGAAATGGTTTTTAAGATATTACTTCTTATTAAAAGTCTTCATGTCTCTCACATCTTGGTGATTACCTGGTATATTCTACCCAGATCATTAAGGTCATTCAGTGGTAATCTAGTGTTGATACCCAAGGATGTAGCTTTTAATTTTTATTGCCCCAAATCCCTGGAATCTTGAGATATTTATTGTAATTTACTATAGTTGAATTTTATTTTCCTCTTTTATTTTCTCTGCTATGCTTTTTTTCAATGCTACTCATTTAAGGTGCTGCACAAAAATATTTTCTTCTCCTCTTTTTTCTTCTTCTTCTTCTTATTTGTTGTTTGTCAGACTCTCATCCAGCAGCTTCTCTCTCAGTGAATCCCGACAGAGTTCAACATTTTATTGATCAGTCTGTCACACTGAGCTGTAGCGGGAACAATACCATGTGGAGAGTGAGGAGGTTTACAGAAACAGCCAGCCCATCATACATTCAGTGCTCCAACTGGGGAACATTGTCTGGATCCTCATGTACCATAAACCAACTCGGGTATCACAGTGGAGTGTACTGGTGTGAGTCTGGATCAGGAGATTTCAGCAACGCTGTCAACATCACTGTACAGGGTAGGTTGTGATTTATGATGTTTTCTTTAACTTTTTCCTGTGTTTTAAACATTATTTATAATTCAGCGATTGCAATTACTGTAAACATAACCATTTGCTGTAAATTGTATGCTCTTAAGAGAAACTTGAAAATGAATTGGTAAATATAAAATGTTTCACGTCTCGCTTCGTTCTTTCGCTAATCTGTGGCTTTTTTTCTGCTTACCTTGTGTTTACAAACGGTGTCCTCCATATAATAAAAGAAACGCATAACTTGTTAGCTTTTAGAACAGAGAACTTCAAATATAAAATGTAGTCAGATAAAAAGATCTTCTGTCAGTCTTCCCCAGTTATAGGTTACCACTGTGAATGGGTGGATGAATGATCGTAGTGTAAAAGCGCTTTGGGGTCTCTGGGGACTTGTTAAAGCGCTATACAAGTGCAGGTCATTTAACATTCATCTCTCATGTCCCATCTCCTCATGGGTTGAGTCTCATGTGCGTTTCTATTTCATTTACTATGTTTCTATACTTTTCTTCATAAAATTCCTTCAGTTTTGTTTTAAAAAATGATGATGAACCAAACTTGCAGGCGAATGCACATTTTATTTCAACAGCAAACCTGGAAGAGAATACAACAAGTTTTATGAAGAAATTTTTATTAGTTGCACCTGAACTCAGTATGAGGCAGTCAGTCATTTTCTACCACTTCTTCCATAGTGAGTTGCAAGGAAGCTGGTGCCTATCTCCAGCAGTCTACGGGCGAGAGGCAGGGTACACCCTGGACAGGTCGCCAGTCTATCACAGGGAAACAATAGTAATACAGATTAGTATGAGGTAATTGTAATGTAAAATATGTAAATGAGAGCAGAAAAGCTTCAGTGATGGAGAGCTCTGAGTTAAACACTGGAAATAAAAAACAAGGTACAGAATTGAAAAAGCTGTAAGAGATATTTGAACTGTAATTTGTCGAGGAACTTGAAAGAAAGCTGATTTGAAACATGGTTTGGGTTTTGGTCTCAAAGTAGGAAGTAAAGAAAATCAGATACGATGTTATGCAAAGATCAATGTTGTCTGGAAGAAATAAATTCAATAAAATAAAAATAGATAAGATTAGACCCTCCCTTATAATCTCTTAAACATTAAAAATGATTGACTAATAAACTGTAAATTTTTGCGTCAAAAGATAAGAAGTTCTCAACTTTATTACTGAAAACTTCTAGAAATCAATCATAAATGTATTTCTATCATAAACAACTAAGTGCAATTTTTATTTTTATGAGACTGCTTTTTTCCTTAATACCAATTCAGAATAGCTATCTAATTTCAGAATAACTGTCTAATTTCAGAATAACTATCTAATTTCAGAATAACTATCTAATTTCAGAATAACTATCTAATTTCAGAATAACTATCTAATTTCTGAGAATGTAGAGATTTTTGTATTTTTAGTAAAATGGGATCCATACATAAACCTAGTTTAACATGCAGTGATAAAAAGCAACTTTGCTAATATGTCTTCATAAACCAGCTTTTTCTAAAGGTTGACAGCAGCAGATTGCTGACCAAAACCTGATATTCTGATTGTTTTACAGATGATTATTCTGCTCCTATCCTGGTGAGCCCCGTCCATCCTGTGACTGAGGGAGATCCTGTTACTCTGAGCTGCAGAGATAAAAAACTAAAACTACTCTCCAATGTGTTTTTCTATCACAATAACAAACTCCTCCACAATGACAGAAGAGAGGAGCTGAACATCTCTGCAGTGTCAAAGTCAGATGAAGGTTTCTACAAGTGTAAACATTCAGGAAAGGAGTCACTACAGAGCTGGATGTCAGTTAGAGGTGAGGAGGATGAAAACATTTGATCCTTTTTATTCAGTAAAACCATTTAGTTCTTAGAGTTTGCCTTGTTCCTCTGTGAGGATGTTTATGTGGATGTGCTGTCATATCATCTGCAGTTAAACACATTTTTTTCTTTCCATTTGAATGTTTTCAAGTAACTGTGTCCAGTCCTGTCAGCTCTTCATTTTCTGTGCTCTGGATCATTGGACCAGTTAGTGGAATAATTCTCATTATTCTCCTGCTCTTGTTGTGGCGCTACAGACAGTCCGAAGGTAAGATCCCACTGGTCCAGATTGTTCCTATAAAACTATTTAATTAAATGCACACATTTATTCTGATCTGTTCTATGTTATGAAGTAACAGCAGGAGAGCTTGAACCAGAGAATAAGTAACGTAAATGTCTTTTCCACAGATTTGTGCTTTCTCAGGTCAGTAAATCACTTTCCTTTCATTTATATCTAACAGATCTCGGTGGCTGTTTTCTGTAACTTTTCTGCATTTCTTATGTTTTAGATCAGAAAGAACCAATCAGAGGTCCATCACAAAACATGAAGCAGAGACTGAAATTAATGAATCTAGCTCTCCTCTCCAGGGTTAGAATTTAAACAAAGTCTTGTCAGAATGCATTAAAATTTTATCATTTTATCTTTATATCAACTTATACATTTATTCTGTATGCTTTATGTTTGCATTTTTATGAATAAGATAAAATTAAAACCACAAAAAGCAGCTAGAATAGAACACATTATACTTACTAAGAATAAAATCTGAAATCTAGTTTAAATACCAAAAACCATTTTCTCTGAAACCCTAGACAGCGACATTAAGATAGTTTTGTTTTAAATGATTTCACCTTATAACCTTATGACATTGATGCTGATGAATTATTAGAGACTTGTTCAAATAATATAAAGGAAAAATGAACAATTAACCCTGTAATGTTTGTTTTTTTTTTACTGTAGGTGATGCTCTCTATGCATCAGTCGAGCATTCTACAGCCACTGGAACGGGTGAAGTATATCTATTTAACATAATTACAGACACAACAACTAGAGCATTTAAAAAATAACTGACCTAAAATTATAAAATATTTCTACTGCAGCTGAACCCACAGAAATAACATATTCCATCATAAATATCAAAAAGCTCAGAAAAAATAGTGAGTTCTGAACACAAACATTCTTCAACACAAGAAAATTACTGAATGATTTCAATGTTTTATTGATTATTTAATCATCTCAACAGGGAGACCTTGTGAACCAGAGCAGGTTATTTACTCTGAAGTGAAACCAAGAGCTGCAGGTGGAGTCAGTCCGAACCATGGTAAAATAACATGTTGTGTGATGTTAAAATTGAAACACTGCGAACTTCCTAACTTTTTCCACGCTTTATGTGAGATATATCTTGTATGACTTACCAGATAAACAAATTTAACAGATTTAAATGTGGAACAATGTTTACTAAATTATCATTGAAGCACCATTTGATTAAATTTCAACATTCAGTCATCTTTTGTACCTGAAAAGGGCTCAGCTCTCCTAGTAACAGATTCCTCACCATTATATTTGTTAGATAAAGCCATAGTTTGCAGTAAGATAACAGGGTTCAAAATTATAAAAGAAAATTATGTAAGAACAAAGGTACTTGTCAGAAGAAGGGTAAAAACATCCAAAAAACCATTTATACACTATGGCAAGGTAAAGATTTTCATTAAAACCTGGAGAATATATGAGAGTACAAAAACTGCATAATTCTCTAAAGTGAATGAAAAGAGACAACTGAGACAAGTCAGAGAGGCTCCCAAAATGGAGACAACAACCTTAATGCCTTGTTCACATGGCAGTATGCCGATTTATGACCTGATCTTCCCCTTCTGACTTCCCCCAATTATCATGATGGCTCTTAAGATAATCTTGAGATATTCCTGCTGTTTTGGTTGTGTTAAGAGTGATTTAGTCTGCTCGGAAGGATGTCGGGACCACTCAGACCTCAAATCGGAGATATTCAACATGTTGGATTGTCTTGGCCCGATAACCTACTGAGTGGGATGTTCCCCGAGGAAAAACGAGCACGCAGCCTGTTGAATGCGATGGATAGCCAATCAGAAAGCGAGGTGACGGAAACATGGAAGAGAATTACTTTGAACTCACGTTCGATATCGAGAGGGTTTGCGAGATTTACCGTCTGAGATCTGAATGTTCGTGAGTGAAAAAATGTTCTTGTGCGGTGTGTTGTACTTCCCATGTGGCTGTACACCACACACTGTAGGACCAAACCTGTTATATGGACTATTTTATATTGTCTTGTGTGGGGTCTCTCAGGTTTAGAAAATCAAACGACAATTTCAAAATCTTGCTGTGTGAACCAGGCATAAAGCAGCTTAAGGAAGTTTTGGTTTTTACTAGTTGTATTCTACATATGACAGCAATGTGCTGTATTCTCAATAAGTCTGGACTAAACATCACATCACTACACATCATTTTGTATAACAGTATCACCTGGTGCTATGTCCTTTTAATCCCATGTCTGTTTATGATTAAATAAGTTTTCTGTTTCAGAACTCACTCCATTGTATGCTGAAATCAAACATGAGAATAAAGTCAAGAAAAAAAAACAAAGGTAAAGACAAAGTCTTCATTCAGCTTTATTTCTTATGTTCGATATCCATTTTAAATTATTTTTCGCATTTATTAAACATTTTCAACATAATCCCCTACGCTAATCCTCTATTTGGCATGTTGTATGTCTGAATAAGTAGATTTAGTCTTTTTTTAAAAACTTTATTATAATATATATGGTGTAAGCTGCGTATGTGGACAGTGTTATGAATTAAAGTCCTGCTTGTTGATTTTGTTATCATTTATAATGGTTACGTAACATAGAAGTGTCTCACACAAACCTTCTCTCCATTCACAGTGAAGTCGAGCCCTGCAGCGACAGATGAATCAGTTTATTCTGAAATGAAACCAGGAACAGCTCTGGATAACCAATCTGCCTTGTAGGTTTAGTCTATATTATTGTACATGAGTTACATCGTGAAACCATTTAGTGAGCTATTGTGTTTGTTATCCTAATTGGATAAAAAACATAATTATCCAATTTATATGCTTCATGTAGGATAAACATAGTCTTTAAGCACAAGGCATAAGCTTTCCATGTTTCCATAGTGGGTCACGGGGGAACTGGTGCCTATCTCCAGCAGTCTATGGAGGAGAGGCAGGGTAGACCCTGGACAGGTCATCGATTGATCATCGTAGGGCAACACACAGGACAAACAACCATGCAAACACTCATTCACATCTAAAGGCAATTTAGAGAGACCAGTTTACCCAACATTCATGTTTTTGGACAATGGGAGGAAGCCGGAGTACCTGGTGAGAACCCACGCATGCACGGGGAGAACATGCAAACGGGGAGTCAAACCCAGGACCTTCTTGCTGCAAGGCAACAGTGCTACCAACTGCTCCACCGTTCAGGCGTTTTGAAGATCTCTTTTGACACTTATGGGTATCATGAATTATTATATGTACCTGATCCAACATGCAGCAAAAATAAGTTTGATATGTGGGACCTTTTCTATCTAATATTATACATTTAAAGCACATTTTGCTGTATTAAATACAAATGATGCTCTAAAGGCATTAACATTTATGTCTTTTGGAAATAAAAAATAAATATAATTGTATTGTTTTGTAGTATAAGCAGTGTGGACTTTTTAATTACATTTCTGTGTGATTTTTAGAGCAATGTTTTTGTTGTTCCACATTTCTACAATGTAACTGAAACCACAAAATGGGAATAAGTGGTTGCAGGAGACGAAAGGATAAAATGCGTTTCTGTTTTGATCAAGCATTAACAACAACCAAACTATTATTTGTTACATTTTAACAAATAATATATTTTTGATCTCATTGTTTGTACAAGTCTGACCATCCCTGCTGGGGCTATAGAAAATACAGCAGAAATGATGAGAGGATTCTGTGTTAACAATAACACTATTATAAAAAACAAGGGTTACTTGCAAGTGTAAATGGAAAAATACAAATTGACCTCAATAAATTCAGTTAACAAGATGATCGGTGAAAATCAAAGTGGCACTTTAATTAATTCTTGCAAGAATTGAGAACGGACAGAGAATACAATGAAACCAGTATGATGTCTGCCCGCTCTGCTGTAGACAGGAACTTAAAGCCTTTTATAGTTCCTTCACAGGATGAGAATGCAATTCACAATACAGAGGAGACATGGAGATAAAACTGTCCTTGAGCATCAGATATCTAATCCTGGAGAGAAGAGAGGGATCTTCTCTTGGGTAAGCAAACCTCTAAATTGGGAAGGCCCTGCATTCCAGGTGGCTCCAAGTGTGGCATCCTGAGCTGGCAAGAGTAGATCTGGTCTGGTCTGAACTGGACATTTCATGGACAAGAAGCTAATTTAGGACACATATAGGAAAACAGATACCAAACAGGATGGACTATTTCAATGTTTCCACTATCACAAGTCTGGAGCAAAAGGTTATCCTGACAAACATCTGGAATAAATGCACGGTCCTTTCTGCTGTGGTTGCTGAAGAAAATGGTGAAACCTAATTTTGTTGCCATCGGTAAAACTGGGCATGCCCCGCTTGTTTGTTTCACATTTAAGCTGGTAAAATACGTTTTCTAAAATTGATTTCTTATGAAGTGCAACAAGCTCAAATTTATTACAGAAAATACACCACTAAACAAATATTGTGAGTTTTTAGTTAGGGAAAACTCAGAAAAAATAACTAATACATAACTTAATCAATTGGAATAATTGCCAAAAATTGTTCACCTGAACCATCCCTTAGAAAGGCTTTTTACAGTGTACGTATCCTTAATATTGAACAAATGGGGGAATGACTCAAGGAAAAGTCCCATTCAGCTCATAGAGAAGAGTTGTTGAAGAAGAGTGTGTTTTCAGATCAGGCTGCTCCTGTGGTAAATAAAAAGAAAAAAAGTATTAGCAAGAATACTAAACATGTTAAGAGCCTTGAAAACTTGGAAGGTAGTTGTGGTTGAATAAAGAATATATTTAATATTAATTACAGTGATGGGCTGTTAAGTTATTTTGGCAGCAGGACTGATTGTACAAATCTACAAAAAAAAAGTTACACAACCAGGAGGATGATGATGAAACATACTTGTTTCTTCACTGAGTTTACCAACCAAACTGACGTAACCAAAGACTGTTCTCTCTTAGAAACGTGTGTCAGTAAGAGTTTAGGGCTTCTCTGGTGTTTAAAACCTAATATTTAAATTAATCTACATTAAAACTACTAATAACGTATCTTGACAGAAGCTGAAAGACTACTTTTTTTCTTTTACTCACTTCAGGGTCTTCCATAGAGGAACTGGCAGGTATCTGGTTTTGGTTCATCATGCTTTGGGCTCTCCCTAAGCTGAACATTGATGGAGCTTTATGCAAAAGAACTGTTTAGAAGTTACATGTGATAGATTTTCCTGAACACGTGCATTACTAAAACAACCAAATTAAACAATTAGAGACTTTGTAAACCCACTGTTTAAGATTTGTACAAAAAGGCCACAACTGGGTGCTCAGGAGATAATATTTATGTAAAACCTTCTTAGGTTCTCTACAGAGAAAAAGGACATGGGAGCCTTCTTGCTGCTGCTCTTAAAGGTGACCTTGCCCCTTTTCCACTGGCTCGTTTTAGCTGACGTGGCTCTGCTCCACTCGCTTTAGCTCTACTCGGCACGGTAACTGTTGTGTTTCCACTGACCCCCGATGGCTGAAGCTATGTCAACTGAAGCCCCGCCTCCAGCCATGAGTGTAGAGCTGTGCTGTAAGTAACGTTACTGTGTTACATTGTCACATTAAAGTAATCTACATGAAATGGTAAAAAATAAATCGAAAATAAAAACATAAATAACGTTTGTATTAATGCATATGCAAGAATGTCTTGTTTATCTTTTTATGTCTAAAATGATCCACTAGGATAATTATCTGGACCACAGCCCAGCCAGAACTTATCAAATAAGGCTCAGGGGTTCTGAGGTGAGGGGGTGTGACAAAAGAAGCAGAGTGGAGATACGCTGCTGTCTGGATGGTGAAGCTCTAAAGTTTGTATAAAGTTACAATTTTGGGCTTTATGAAGAAGTTTTTGTCTTATCCATGGCAATAACGAGGACAAGGACTTAAAAGTGCAAAACCGCAGACTTTTGACTTTTGAAGTTAGTATTAGGTTGGATATTGCATATTCATGCTCCGCAGATTCAGCGGGCTCATCCTCCTGTTTGGTCCAATGCAGACAGTCTGATTACGGGCAGCTGCTCTCTGCCTGCTGCCTCCTCCTACAGACGCTGGTTCACTTAAGGACCTTCAATAAATGTCCGAACCAAACTAGTGGTTTCATGGTGGTTTTGTTTTGTGTGTTTTTTGTGGGAAACGTTTGTTTCTCTGAACAGCTGATTTTATGTGTGATCAGAGGATCTAGGATGTTATTAAATACAGCTCTCTGCCTGCATTTAATTCAGAAAGCTGATTTGTCCCTTTTCTTTTCTGTCAGCCTTCAGGCATGGTTTATGACCCGTAAATGTTAAAATGACTTGTTTGACCTGCTCTGGCCACTGTGGTCCTTAAAATTATTGTAGTTGCTCTTGAGTTTTATTAACTATTCCTTGCACTGTCTCAACAGAAACCTTCTAATTTCTCCTCCTCCAACGGTCAATCAGTGAACAGCAGTCTGTTCACATCACATGTAGTCCCGACTCAGCCCCGGTCATACTTGCTCAGGAGCAGAGACGGTACGGTAAAAACAATGGAATCGCTCGCATAGTGAGCCGGGTGGAGTTGACTAGGGCTAAATCGAGCCAGTGGAAAAGGGGCTTATTATACATCCTTTTAAGCATTTGGGTTTTTGTGGGCATGTGCTTTACAAAACATGTTAGTACTGTTTTTGACACAAAATCATTCTCAGACAACGAGAGTTCACCTCCTCAGTTCCCCCTATTTTGAGCTCCTATCAGAATGAGCTGTTTCAGGGCAAGGATGCATGGTGGCACAGCTTGTAGCACTGTTGCCTTACAGCAAGAAGGTTGTAGGTTCAACTCTCGGCTGCGGGTCTTTCTGCCTCCTGAACAACCATCAATGATGCAGCAAGCAGTTTCTGAATGGTAACTTCAAAATGTTATTATTTATTACCATCTCTGCCACCCTTCCCGTAACATACAAAATACCCAATATACATTTCTGTCACACACATTAAGATTATGTCAAACAAAAAAATACATGAGATATCGAGGCCAGCAAAAGTGTAGTTGACGAATCTGAGCAGAACCTCCTCAGCTCCGCGTGTGATGCTGTCACGGTTGCCTAGAGACAGACATCACACATCCGCTTGGCTCTCACTCTTGACTGTTTTTGTTTTTTCTGTTTATTCAGCTTTCGCTTTCAAGTCAAACGGCAGTACAAAACATATAAGACAATAAGTACTCACATTTCTGTCATACGCAGATTTGCCACAAACAGTAGGGACTGATTTTTTCTTCATTCTAAGTCACAGGTATCAAACTCTAGTGCTCAAGGGCCAGTAACCTGCAGCTTTTAGATGTTCCTCTGCTTCAACACAACTGAATCAAATAATTAGGTCATTAGCAGGACTCTGGAGAACTTGACTGCATACTCAGGAAGAAATGCAGCCACTTTTTTGAGGTGTGTTGGACCAGAGACACATCTTAAAGTTGCAGGACACTGGCCCTCGAGGACTGGAGTTTGACACCCCTGGTCTAAGTCTTTCTGCAAATCCTGACGTATACTGAAGTTCTCAAAACAGTCCGTGGTGAAGTGATTTGCACAAACTAGTACTGTCTTTGGCCAAGTGACTGGAACATTGCCCTCAAAAATAAAATTAATCCACAAATCTCTGTTGTCCAACAGCGGGAGAATGTGCACGGACACATATGGGTCTTTGCAGCCAACAACAGAACATCTGCCTTTAAGGGTAGCCAATGTAAAGCACGTTTCCTAGAATAAAATAAAACATTAATTTATA
The DNA here is from genome assembly GCF_021462225.1 of Girardinichthys multiradiatus. Classification (NCBI taxonomy): domain Eukaryota; kingdom Metazoa; phylum Chordata; class Actinopteri; order Cyprinodontiformes; family Goodeidae; genus Girardinichthys; species Girardinichthys multiradiatus. Next base: position 32,632,933 of record NC_061807.1, read on the forward strand.
CAAGAAGGCACCAGTGTTTGAGGCTTGCCGTCTGACTCTCCTGTTTTGTATTTGTCTGCTTTTACAAGTGTCAACTCTCTGATTGTGTACAATCGCCAAACCTTGCTAGATATTGGAGCCTCTACCGCAAATGTGCTATCGAGGAATTATACTAGAAACAAAACCTCGACCCTGTTGTTGGGCATTCCAGCTTACCTGTGTCGTGTTTAAACTACAGCCCCATGGTCCCTGTAGACGCAGGGTGAATCTTCGCAACCTGCGGCCTCTTTGCCAGGAGTCCTGAATGGCAGCTGATGGTGTAGACCCGCCGGTCTCTGCCATGATCGGTTTGATAAATGCTAGGTCTCTGGTAAATAAAACCTTCGTCTTTAAGGATTTTTCCTCTCAAGGCTTAGATTTCTTATTCATAACAGAATCATGGACAAGTGGTTTAGGTGAGTCCAGCATTTTTAATGAACTTCTACTTTAATTCTTCAAGGTGTCTTCTTCATGTCGGGTTGAGAAGGAATAGTGACTGTTTTTGAAGGTTGTTTTATCTGTAAACAGTTGCCTCCAGCCTCGTTTAGTAGCTTTGAGCTTAGCCTCTTTGAACTTGGCAGCCCTGACACTGTGCTGTGTGCAGTGGTCTATCGGCCACCAAAGTACAACAAAAACTTTATAAATGATTTTCCGGCAGATATGCCATTCCTTCAGGTCAGCTGACCAGTTGTCTCTGAGGGTGCCAAAGACAAAGCGCCAGCTCAGAGGGGACCGTGCTTTTTCCTGTAGCAGCTCCAAAGCTATGGAATGACCTTCCTTTTGTCATAATGGGTTTTACCAGACTATGAATAACAACCACGAGTGAACCAAGGCAACGTTTTAACAATTTATTAGGTTTTACAGGAGTAAATGTGATCTGGAATCAGGTCTGGATCAGCGGCAGGATTGGGGTCTCACAGAGAGAAAAGAGGCTTAGAGAAGTCCTGCATTAGATGGCAAAAATACTAAACAGTTTATTTGATTTTGACTTACGAAGGCAGAACTCTCAGCTAAACCTGGGAGGAATAAGTCTGTTCCACAATGGTTGAGATTGGCAGATAGGTGCAGCTGAAGGGAAAGGGTTTCCAGGTTCTTCAGACTCAGTGTTTCTTTGATCCTTTCCTCCCATGGGAGGGGGGACAGGCAGGTGGAAGGTTCTCAGAAGCAGGTGAATCAAAAGCTCTAGAAACCTGAGTCCGGGAAGGAGGCAGAGTGGAGGCTCACAGCTGAGACATCGAGGCTTGAATTACCTTGATCCTCAGAACATGGCAAGAATAAACCAGAGGCACAAAGGATCCACAGAATCTCTGGCAAAAAACATCTTCCTAAGAGGCAGAGGAGAAAACACAAAAAGTCAGTGATCAGTTGAAATAACTGCAGTGCAGCAGAGGTCTAGCTGTTTACCACGCTATGTGAGACAACGAGCTGACACCTCCCTTCTTCTTCTTCTGTGTTATTTTTTGGCAGTTGGCAAATAACGTTATGATGTGCATTCTGACACCTCCCTTCTTCTTCTTCTTCTTGTTGGTGTTATTGGCGGTTGGCAACAAACGTTTAGTAGCATTATCGCCACTTACTGGTATGGAGTGTGGTTCGTGTCGGTCTATCTATTTATATATATATATTTAATTCTACAAATTAAATAAATAAATATATCTTACCTATATGTATATATACAAATAGACATACTTACACATTACATTGTATTCTACCCTTCTATATCCTCCATACTTTCACAATTGTATCTACTATAATCAAATTCTATGAAATAATTTTGTTTTCTTTAAAAAACGAATCACTATTTGTATATGTTTACTCCCTAAATTCTTCCTCAAAATATGAAATAAATTAACATTTTCCTTAATACCTTCAAACTCTCTTCTCATATATCTTCTTTCTCTTTCATATTTATGATATTCTAATATAACATGTTCTATTGTTTCATATTTTCCACAGTAATCACATTTACCAGTATCATGCTTTTGAATTTTAAAAAGTGTATAATTAAGTCCTGTATGCCCAAATCTCAACCTTGTTATCACTCTTTCCTCCTTTCTATTTTGTCTTCCATTTCTTCTTTCTCCTACTATCTTCTGAATTTTATAAAACCATCTTCCTGTTTTTCCTTCATCCCACCTTTTTTGCCATTTTTCCATCAGCTTTCCTTGAACAATACTCTTTCCCTCAGATTTACTTGTTTTAACTATAAAATTAATAGGATTTTGAATTACCCTCTTTGCTATTTTATCTGCCCTCTTGTTTCCTTCTACTCCAATATGTGCTGGAACCCACACAAATATAACTATCAAGCCCATTTTTTGTATTCTGTATAATGTATGAAATATTTCTAATAAAATGTCCATCCTACTATCTGATTGATTATATTTTAAACTTAATAATGCAGAGCTTGAATCTGAGCAAATGACTGTTTTTAATGGTTTTATGTCTTCTACCCATTGTAAAGCTAATAATATAGCCAATATTTCTCCTGTGTATACTGATAAGCCGTCTGTAATTCGTTTTCCTATTTTTATATTGAATTCTGGTACTACAAAAGCTATTCCTACTTTTCCATTTATTTTTGATGCATCTGTATATATTTGAATATATCTATAATAATTATTTAAATGTATCTGTACTGAATAGCTATCTACTATGGAAGATTTATCTTGCTTCTTTTCCATTATTGACATATCTACTGTTGCTTCTGGTAGAATCCATGGTGGTATAATTGATATTGGTGATGTTTGACTAATTTCTAAATCAATCATTTTAAATTCTTTTACTTTATTTTCAATTGTCCATCCAAAACTCTTCATTTCTTTCTTTTCTTTTTCCCAACATGGATTTAAAATTTCCCAAATTGGATGATCCAAGTTATTACCTTGTAAATTTAACCAATAATTTATTTCTAGTTTTATTCTTCTTAACTCTAACGGCATTTCTCCCATTTCTATTTCTATTGCTGCTGTTGGTGTAGTTTTAAATGCTCCAGTACATAATCTTAATGCCTGATGTTGGATAATATCTAATTTAACCAGATGTGTTTTAGCTGCTGAACTGTAAACTATACAACCAAAGTCTATGTTAGATCTTATCATTCCTGTATAAATCTGTTTTAGTGATTTCCTATCTGCTCCCCAGTCACTGCCAGCCAAGCATCTCATAATATTTAAAATTTGTTGTTATTTGTTAAAAAGTATTTAATCAATTTAAATATTTTCCCTTTAATGCCCAGTATTTGTAATTTAATTAATAATTCTTCCACCCACATCCTATCATATGCTTTTTCTATATCAAAAAATACTGCCACTACACTTTCTTTATTTACCTGTGCTCTTCTAATTTCATGCTCTAAGCATAGCATTGGATCATTAGTACTACTCCCTTTTCTAAAACCACTTTGATACTTTGACATATATCCTTTATTATTTAAATAATATACTTGTCTACTATTAATAATTTTTTCCATTATTTTACATAGATTTGATGTTAAAGCTATTGGTCTATAATTTCCTGGATTTGATTTATCTTTTCCTGGTTTAGCTATTGGTACTATAATTGATTCCTTCCAGCTCAGTGGTAATTTTCCCTCCTCCCATATTTTATTATATAATTGTAATATTATATCTTTCAATTTTCCACCAAGTTGCCTTATCATTCTGTACCAAATTTGATCTTTACCTGGTGCTGTATTTTTTGTCTTCCTAAGTGCATAATTTAATTCAGCTTTTGTAAATTCAACATTTAACAGATTATTTGTTTCTTCAACATTTTGTAATACATCTTTATATATAATTTTTGTATTTTCTCTTCCTTTTCTTCCCTCTTCACTGATATTATTTGAACTGTTAATTTTACTAAATATTCTTGCCAATATTTCAACTTTATCTTCATCCTTTATTATATTTATATTTATTTTTTAATATAGGATATTCAAACTCTCTCTTTATGCCATTCATTCTTTTAATTATTTTCCAACTTTTTTTTATTTTTGTTTCTTTCCCTATTGTGCTACAGAAATTTCTCCAATATTCTCTTTTTACCTTCTTAATAGTTCTCCTTACTATTGCTTGCTTTCTTTTATAATCAATTAAATTCTTATAAATTGGATTTCCTTTTAGTACCTTAAATGCTTTATTTCTTAACTTTATAGCTTCTTTACATTCATTTGTCCACCATGGTACCATTTTCTTATTACTTTTACACCCTGCTTTCTTTATAGAATTATCTGCTGCTTCCATGATTACCTTACAAATTTTTAAATTTACATCATTTATATCCATTCTCATATCTACTTTCTCTAAGTTTATTTGACTCAAGTATCTAAATTTAGTCCATTCTGCCTTATTAAAATTTAGTTTTTTATTGACATTTATATTCTTATTATTTAAAGTTAATCCTACTCTTATTGTCTGACACCTCCCTCTGGTTCTCCACTCCTCTTAAAGCCCAGGTTGATTGCTCCCTGATGAGCAACAGCTGCGCAGAAGCACCTGTCAGTCACACCGAGTAGGAGGAGAGAAACACAGCACAAAACACAGACTGCACCCAACCACCGTGGATATGACACCTTTGGCCATAAGACAGGCCTCTTCACTTCCTGTTTTTAAATCATTTCTTAAGACCCATCTCTTTTCTGTGGCTTTTGGCACAATCTGAGATGTTTGACTTGTTTTATTGTGTTTATATTTTAATTATTTTATTTCACCTTCTCTACTTTATGATTGTATTGTATTTTATGATTGTGTATAGCACTTTGGTCCTGTGGGTGTTTAAAGTGCTTTATAAATAAAGTTGGTATGGTATGGTATGGTATATCCAAAAATGGCTAATTTAGTTTTTTTTTGTGCATTTGGACAGTTTGTAAAAGCAATAGAAACACAGATAAAATTGTGAATTTTGTTTATTTCAAAACAATGTTATGAATGTATTTATGTCAGATTGGTGAAAAATTATAATTATGGATCAATTTAGTCAGAAAGACAAAAATCAAATATGAATAGTATTATGTAGCTATGTGACTTATTCTGTTGTTTTGTGTTAATTTTTTTTAAATCTGTTTACAAAATGAACTCGAATTAAGAAAGAAAGAAATGTAGAAGTGATCAAATATCCAATTATTCATAAGGATGATTAATCTGAGACCAACCATAAAGCAGAGAGCTGTAAACAGGACTGTCAATCTGGGTCACTCCATGGTTTGTGGCTGAGGTTTGATTTCTGCTCTCTGAAACCATTTAATGCAATTGTAGTGCACATTTTTTGACTTTTAATTCATGTTAAAATATCAGCATAAATTTGAACCATTTGAACAAATAAAGTATTTATCTGAATATTATCGATTGGAAGCAGAAGAAGGTCTCCCCTTTAGATCGTCTGTAGTGCCAGGAGAATAATGAGAACGTTTCCAATAACAGGTCCAAAGATCAACAGGACAGGAAATGAAGAGCTGACAGGACTGGACACAGTTACTGGAAATAAGAAACATTAAAATGGAACAAATGTTATTTAGCTGCAGCACATAAACATCCTCAGTGTTCACCTTGTTCCTCTCTAACAGCTAAATGGTTTTACTGCATAAAAAGCATCAAATGTTTTCATCCTCCTCACCTCTAACTGACATCCAGCTCAGTGGTGACTCCTTTCCTGAATGTTTACACTTGTAGAAACCTTCATCTGACTTTGACACTGCAGAGATGTTCAGCTCCTCTCTGCTCTTCATTGTGGAGGAGTTTGTTATTGTGATAGAAAAACACATTGTTCTTTATCTCTGCAGCTCTGAGTAACAGGATTTCCTTCAGTCACAGGATGGACGGGGCTCACCAGGATAATACCATCATAATTATCTGTAAAAAAAGAATCAGAGAATATTATATTTAAACAGACATTCAAAAATGATATAATCATGCATGTAAAAAGTTTCTTTCTCACATTTACATTTGATATTAGTCCTTATGCATTTAAAAACTGAATTTTACCACCATTTAGTACCAAGTAGGACACCCTGTAAAGTTTTATAAAGAACCCCAATGATGGAAGTACATGTTTACTTTTTGCTCCAGATTTAATGGAAACATAGCTAATGTGCAACCATCAAAATCCTAATTTGATTTTATGTTGTGAATCTTATTTGACTAAAAGTTAAATGGTATTGGAGTGAAAAATGACCTAGAATACATGAGTTCATAAGTACATTAAGTACATTCAATGTGGGATAATTATAAGGAACATATCAAAAGTCTGTAATGTTTATGAATGACATGCAATAGATAAGCACATGTAAAAGAAAAACTTCATAAATCATAACTTACCCCTTACAGTGTTTTTGATGGCATTGCTGGACTCTCCTGATGCAGACTCACACCAGTACACTCCACTATGATACTGGTGTGGGTAAACAGTACATGAGGACTGACTCATGTTCCCCCAGGTGGAACAGTCTGACAGTGAATATGTTCTTGTAAAGCTCATCTCCCTCCATTCAGCAGATTTTCCCTCACAGCTCAGAGACATTGAATCAGAGCTGAAGTGTTGAACTCTGTCAGGACTCACTGAGAGAGAAGCTGCTGGATGAGGATCTGGAAACTGATATGCAAAAACATTTCATTTTTAGCACAGAATAAAGTGGAAAACACCTTCTCCAAAACCATGTCATGATTTGAGGGTGTTTAGGTTTTTGTTTGGGTTTTCTTTAATCTTTATTCCAGTTTGTGTTTTTGGACTCTGCTTCTGTTTATTATTTTCCTAGTTGTGCTTTAGTTTCTTTTTATTGTTTTCTAGTTTATGTCTTGCAAGTTATGTTTCTCTTTATTAGTTTGTATCATTGGATTTCTGTTTTGGCCCAGTCATGTTCCGTTTTTACTCCCTGCATCTGTCAACCAGTAATCAACTTCATTCGGTCCACCTGCATCATGCAATCAGTCCTTTTCGTTTCACCTGTACCACACTCCATATATACACCACCACTCTGTTTATTCATTGCAGAAACATCATTTATCTCTGTCATCTGGTCCTGTTTAGCCTGTTGGTTTTGTTCCTGCCTCCTCCTGAGAGTGAGTTTTTGTTTTGCTTTAAAATTATGCAACTTTTGGCAATCTTTTGGCAGGGTGGAGTTTCATCATGGAAAGTGTTGGAGATTAGAGCAACTGTCAAAGAAAGATGACGTTCGAAGTTGGAGGTAATAATAAAAAAACTTAATAATAATAATAAGACTATGAAAAAGAAAACAATACAGTTAAAAGATAAAATATCACTCATAAAACCTGCAAAACCTTCTTCAGTTCCGCTGATCCTGCGGCCTCTGGATGGGCTGATCCTGGAGCCTCAGGGTTTCTCCTCCAGCAGACAGATCCTCTCTGCTGTGGTGCTTGAAGCATGCAGGGGTTGTTGCGCTGCATCATTATGAATGATCCAGTTTCTGATTCTTTCTGCCAGCAGTTACTTTATGTTTGTGTTCTGGGCGGACCCAGTGAGGCAAAGACTAGGCTTCTCCTTTAATCAGAATGATGGCCTTTGTGCAGGAGTGCAGAGCTGTGTCTAAAGTGGAAGATTCTCTCTCTCCATTGTTTGTCATTCTATCTATTCCTTTTTCTGGCCACAGTAACAGCAGACATTTTTACATGCCAGTTAACAATTGCATTTCATACGTGCTAAATTTAGATGCTAAAACAGCACCCACAATCTGTTTCAGGTTTGATTAATCACATTGCAGGTAGTAAGGGATTCCATGTGCATGTCCTTCTCCCATTTATTTGTACGTTTGGATCATTATCTTATGTTTTGCATATTCATGATGGCAAACACGCTAAAACGTCTGTGACCTCTGTTCTGCTGATTTCACTCACACAATGCCATTTGCACCTGGTTTGTTGATCAGCTTTGCCCACGCAGCCCAGTTTCCGTGTGTATTTTTACACACAAACCTGTTGAAGATCAGGCTCTACAAAGCTGAGACTAAGATTTTTGGAAATAAAAACTCCAGGCTGGTCTGGTGTGAAACATACAGGTCCTTCTCAAAATATTAGCATATTGTGATAAAGTTCATTATTTTCCATAATGTCATGATGAAAATTTAACATTCATATATTTTAGATTCATTGCACGCTAACTGAAATATTTCAGGTCTTTTATTGTCTTAATACGGATGATTTTGGCATACAGCTCATGAAAACCCAAAATTCCTATCTCACGAAATTAGCATATCATTAAAAGGGTCTCTAAACGAGCTATGAACCTAATCATCTGAATCAACGAGTTAACTCTAAACACCTGCAAAAGATTCCTGAGGCCTTTAAAACTCCCAGCCTGGTTCATCACTCAAAACCCCAATCATGGGTAAGACTGCCGAACTGACTGCTGTCCAGAAGGCCACTATTGACATCCTCAAGCAAGAGGGTAAGACACAGAAAGAAATTTCTGAACGAATAGGCTGTTCCCAGAGTGCTGTATCAAGGCACCTCTGTGAGAAGTCTGTGGGAAGGAAAAAGTGTGGCAGAAAACGCTGCACAACGAGAAGAGGTGACCGGACCCTGAGGACGATTGTGGAGAAGGGCCGATTCCAGACCTTGGGGGACCTGCGGAAGCAGTGGACTGAGTCTGGAGTAGAAACATCCAGAGCCACCGTGCACAGGCGTGCGGAGGAAATGGGCTACAGGTGCCGCATTCCCCAGGTCAAGCCACTTTTGAACCAGAAACAGTGGCAGAAGCGCCTGACCTGGGCTACAGAGAAGCAGCACTGGACTGTTGCTCAGTGGTCCAAAGTACTTTTTTTGGATGAAAGCAAATTCTGCATGTCATTCAGAAATCAAGGTGCCAGACTCTGGAGGAAGACTGGGGAGAAGGAAATGCCAAAATGCCAGAAGTCCAGTGTCAAGTACCCACAGTCAGTGATGGTCTGGGGTGCCGTGTCAGCTGCTGGTGTTGGTCCACTGTGTTTTATCAAGGGCAGGGTCAATGCAGCTAGCTATCAGGAGATTTTGGAGCACTTCATGCTTCCATCTGCTGAAAAGCTTTATGGAGATGAAGATTTCATTTTTCAGCACGACCTGGCACCTGCTCACAGTGCCAAAACCACTGGTAAATGGTTTACTGACCATGGTATCACTGTGCTCAATTGGCCTGCCAACTCTCCTGACCTGAACCCCATAGAGAATCTGTGGGATATTGTGAAGAGAACGTTGAGAGACTCAAGACCCAACACTCTGGATGAGCTAAAGGCCGCTATCGAAGCATCCTGGGCCTCCATAAGACCTCAGCAGTGCCACAGGCTGATTGCCTCCATGCTATGCCGCATTGAAGCAGTCATTTCTGCAAAAGGATTCCCGACCAAGTATTGAGTGCATAACTGTACATGATTATTTGAAGGTTGATGTTTTTTGTATTAAAAACACTTTTCTTTTATTGGTCGGATGAAATATGCTAATTTTATGAGATAGGAATGTTGGGTTTTCATGAGCTGTATGCCAAAATCATCCGTATTAAGACAATAAAAGACCTGAAATATTTCAGTTAGTGTGCAATGAATCTAAAATATATGAATGTTAAATTTTCATCATGACATTATGGAAAATAATGAACTTTATCACAATATGCTAATATTTTGAGACGGACCTGTATACACTGCTCAAAAAAATAAAGGGAACACTTAAACAACACAATATAACTCCAAGTAAATCAAACTATCCACTTAGGAAGCAACACTGATTGACAATTAATTTCACATGTTGTGCAAATGGAATAGACAACAGGGGGAAATCTTTGAAAAAAAAAAAGTCGCTGGCCTGGACGGGTTTGATCTGGGACACATGAAATGTGGGATGCATGCGCATAGCTGGAGGGAGGCGAAGATGAACAGCGGTGGGGCTGATGACAGCATCAATAACATAAGGACCAATAAATCTTGGGGCTAGTTTTCTGGAAACTGAGGGATGTCTCGAGAGGAAAGCCACACCTTCTGACCAGGAGTGTACTGGGGAGCAGGGATCCTTTGCCGATCTGCATAGAGGCGATTTTGCTCCACGGTCCGTTGCAAAGCTGCCACAGTGTTGGACCAGACCCTCCACCAACGGTGGATATGATGCCAGACTGAGGTTACAGAAATCTACTTTTCGTCCAGAGGGAAGAGCAGAGGCTGGTACTCAAGGGACACCTCAAAAGAGGACAACCCTGTGGCAGCAGAAACATGAGCATATTCTATCCAGGGTATGTACTCACTCCATGCGGAGGGGTTGGTAGATGTGAGGCACCGAATCATAGCTTCTAACTTCTGGTTCATCCTTTCTGTCTGGCCGTTGGACTAGGGGTGGTATCCTGAAGTGAGAGAAACCTTTGCGTTAAGTGCTAGGTAAAATTGCTTCCATACCTGTGAGGTGAATTGAGGGCCCCGATCGGACAGAATCTCTAGTGGTATTCTATGGAGACAGAAGACGTGTTTAATCATGAGTTGTGCAGTCTGTAAGGCAGAGGTCAACTTCTTAAGGGCGACTTGGAAAATCTGTACACTATATTGAGGATTGTAGTCATGCCCCAGGAGGATGGTAGTCCAGTGACGAAATCTAGGGCCACATGCGACCAGGTTCGGTTAGGTATGGCTAAAGGTTGCAGTAACCCTGCTGGCGGGCGATGGAAAGCTTTGTTGCGTGCACAGACCGTGCATGCCCCCGTATACTGCTTGACGTCTCTATGGAGGGTAGGCCACCAGAACTGGCGGGAGATCAGGGTAATGGTTCAAGAGGAGCCAGGATGGGCTGAGAACTTTGACGAGTGGAACCAATGAATCAAGCGGGGACGTACTGCCACAGGAACATAGGTCCGATTAGGAGGGCCACCTCCCAGACTGGGGTCTGAACGTAGCGCCTGGTGGACTACATCTTCGATCTCCCAAGTGATTGAGCCGACCTTGCAGCTGGGTGGTAGGACGGGAGCTGCCTCGGTGTGTGTCTCATCTGGAGAAAACAGGCGGGACAATGCATCGGGTTTACTATTTTTAGATCCAGGGCGATAAGAGATGTTGAGGTTGAAGAGGGAGAAGAACACTGACCAGCGGGACTGATGTGAGTGAAGCCACCTGGCCGACTGGAGGTAGGACAGGTTCTTGTGATCCGTCCAGACCAGCACCGGATCCTCCGCACCCTCCAGCCAGTGACGCCATCCCTCCAGTGCGAGTTTAATGGGCAACAAAGCTGCATTGGCCTCCGGTATCCAGACGAAGGCGACCTTGGTAGATGTTAAACTAGTGAGGGAATGCTGCAATTCGGCTGAAATCTTTGATAAAGCGTCAATAAAAATTGGTGAAGCCCAGGAAATAGTTTTAAGTTGCTATGCTAGTACTTTATGTGCCTTTCCCCCAATTTCATACAATTGTTCATACCTAGTTATTGCCCTCCCTGTTTGATATGTATTCATAGTATTATATTTCAATTTCAGATTAACCAATTCTCTGTAAATGTCCTTAGTTGGGGTGTTTTGGTATGATTTCTCAAGATCATAAATTTGTCTTTCCAGAGTATTGAGCTCCGCAATGTGTTTCTTCTTTAATCCCTTAGTATAGGATATAATTTGGCCCCACAGAAAAGCTTTTAATGTGTCCCAACAAATAAAATTATTAGGAGTAGACAATCTATTTGTTAAAATGAAGAGGTTAATCTGTTCCCTGATGAAGGTAGAGAATTCAGGTTGCTTTAAAAGTGTAAGGCTGAGCGTCCAATTGTACCTTAAGTCACCTTGTCGGGAATGGACACCGACAGGACCAATAGAGAGTGATTACTAAGTAGTCTTGGGAGTCATTTACTGTCTTTCACTCAAAGTATCTGGCTAGAAATAACAAATGATCTATTCGGGTATGGGAGTTGTGGGGATGTGAATAAAATGAATAATCTCTATTCAGTGGATGCATTTGCCTCCAACCATCTGTTGAATTTAAGTCTTTCAAAAATTAAATTGTAATTTTGGCAGATTTAGAGAGAAGACAGAGTCTAGCAGAAGATTTATCAACACAGTTTCTTAACAGAAATTAAAATCCCCGGCCACCTTGGGAAACCTGAAGAAAGATTTCCATAAATAAAGTATCGTCATAGTTAGGTGCATAAATGTTCATAAATGTCCAGGATTCTGAATACATTTGCCCTGTACCTGTCATGGCGGGTTTAAGGTTTCTGACCCACATGCATGATAAACTCTCAGAAGAAAAATGAGTCAGTTAAATGATGTTTATTGATTACAATGAAATAGTGCAGTAGAGAATCTGATCTGGGTGGTACAGCAACAAGGGGAACCAGGAACTCTGGAAGAAAGATGTTGGTAAGTGATAGGTTTCCAAAGAGTGACATGAATGAGATGATCAATGCTTGAGGGAGGAGTTGGTGTTGTCCACCAGGGAGGAGATGTGAGTCATTGATGGGGTTGCCAACAGTGGTTTCCAGTTAACGTGTGGCTTGATTAGTTTGTCTCACACTGTTTGAATCCAGAAGGCTTTGAGAGCAAAGTGGTGCTGGGCAAACAGGTCGTGCAGATCTCTGCTGTAAGGCTGGCTCATTCCTGGCTCAGAGTGGAAGCCAGTCGTGGGGAACTGATCCAGAAATGAACTAAGTCTTGGTATTTCACAGAGATCCTCCACAGAGAGGGAAACAAATGAGCACTGGAACTGGCACCTTTAAAAAGGAACAGAAACACAGGGATTACTGTTGGAAACAGAGATCAAAATGCTCAGATAAACTCAGGTAGGTTCAAAGGTTCACAAAAGACAAGGCGCAGGAGGAGGCTTGGAGTTACCGGTGACTGTTAACACTCAGGTACTGAGTGACTGGCTTCCAGCTCTTTTATGCTGCCTGAAGGAGAAGGCTGATTGCCCATGATGAGCTGCACCTGTGGAGAGGTGCAGCAGGAGACAGCATGAGGAGCCCAGCAACCAGCTACAGGGAGCCCTCTGGTGGATGGTAGCGGAACTGGTGACAAACAGGAAACAGCAACAGGACAACCCCATTCTCTGAGAGTACCATAATGTATCTACTTGAAGAGTTAGATATAGATTTCATAGCAATAAATGGGATGTTTTTATGCAGCAAAATTGCTGTTCCTTTTGACTTTGAACCAAATGATGAGTTGAAAACCTGTCCTTCCCAGTCTCTTAAATTTTTTATGCTCCCTGTCAGATAAATGTGTTTCTTGTAAGTAAACAATATCAGGGATTAATTTTTTTAGGTAAGTATAGACACTTTCTTTTTATAGGACTATTCAATCCTTTGACATTAAATATTACAAATTTCAATGGACTCATCATTAACCTTGGCTATAATAAAAAGTCAACAAGCAATTCTCCCTTTTATCTAGGTAACCCACCAAAGCTCTAATGAACAAAATTTGTTCCTTGTTTATGTCTCTCTAAAAAAATGTAATGTAAACAGTAATGTTTAACATACACCACTTTACTCAGTTGCCAGCATAGCATCCTGACAACCAAACATGAACCGAAAGTGTTGACTCAAAGGTGCTCGCCCTGCTGTATTCCTAAATTATCAACTGAATCTGCGAGCTCTCACAACATTTGTAAATGTAAAAACCAACTCTTTCTAAACCCCATAGGGAAAGGCATTTTAGCCAGTGATATCCTCTTTGGCCGCTCAGTGTATGGGCGATTATAAACTGCAGTGAAAAATAGGCAAACCAATAAACTGTAAGCAATAACATTTTCAACTAATAACATGTTCAACTATTAACCAGTGACTTACCCTTATACATAACAATAGTACTCACCGACCCTGTAGTACATCACTAAAATAAAATAGAAGAAACTGGAGAAATATAGGGATGGATCAGGTAACGCCAGGTGTCCAGGAAGCAGCGATAATCCAATTCACCTGTCTCTGGAGGCGTAGTCCTGAGCAAATAGCAACCACAATCCTGTCTGTCACCTTAATCGTCAATTCTTCTCCAGTATGCGCCATCAAAAGTTGCTGGTATATTGATCCCACAAGCATTCTGAACAGACCCTCGTTTATCCGGACTCGGTGTTAATAGTCAGTGATTATTGGCCGTGGATGTCTGCTGCTTCTCCTGTGTCAGGCTGTTAAGGAAAGGAAATGCCTCCTCTGCAGAGTTGTAAAAGCGAGTTCCTCCAGCGACTAGATGGACCTTCAGGCGTGCAGGATAGATGAGGTAGCACAGCATGTTTCTTGCTTTGATCGCTTGCAGCACGGGGACAAGCTGTTTGAAGCGTTTGGCTAATTCTGGTTGATTTTCATATTATTGAAGCAGATGGTTCCTCTCTTTTTGGCCAAAGCCAAAATTTTCTCCCAATCTTGAGAACGAAGTAGACGGATCAAAACAGGTCTGGGGGAGATACGAGGAGGTTCACCTTGTCTGGGCTCCAAAGACACAGTCCTGTGTGCTCGTTCAATTTCCAGCTCCAGCCACTGAGCTGCTTCACCTGAGCCTTCGGCTCCCAGCACCTCCAGTATCCAGTTTGTGAAGAACTTCACAGGGTCCGTTCCCTCAGAGCCTTCTTTTAGTCCCACCACTCAAATATTATTCCTTCTGCTATGATTTTTGAGCTGGATGACTTTTCTTTTAAGGAACTCGTTTTCACTTTTTAGCTGCTTAGTCAGATGTTTGAGCTCATTTATCACTTATCCTCTGTGTCACTGAATCGATTCTTGGCCTCTCTCATCCTCATCAACACAGTATCCAAAGTAGCCTTCACTCAACTGATGGAAGTTTGGAGCAGTGCTGAATTCTAGTCAATTTTCTTTGAAAGAGTCTTGTTTAACTCGTGAATTTCCCTGATTACACTTGAAAGTACTCCCATGGACTGAATATTTTCTGATTCACCCTGATTTGAGTTCACATTGAGAGCAGCAATGTCTGTCTCTCCTCAGCTAGTATTAGTTTTAGCCACCACTTCTTTGCTAGCAACAGTTTTGTCGTCTAATCTTTCTTTTGGTCGTTGTTTCGAAGTTGTAAATCCACTTCACATCAGTTGCCTATTATGCTTTATTTATATGGAGGTAAATTTGTCTCAATATTATTCAATCAAACAAAACTAATCTCAATAAAAAAAAAACAACTAATCTCAAAACAATTAATTGTGGTCAAAACTTTTGCAATATTCAATAAAAAAAACTAATCTCAATCAAAAAATATTAAGTTGTGATCAAAACTTTCAGAGTTGTAACAATATTTTTTTTTTAATGGAAAATTTTATTTAGGGGAGAAAAAAAAAACAGTTTGAAAAAACGTTTTGATTAAAATGACTAATTTTTTCCCATGAGAAAAAAGTTATTTGCAAAATATAAACTTTTATTTGCGCATGTCAAAAATCTGTGGTTACGACTCTCGCTCTTTTGGTTTTGACGTCACCTGAAATGGTTTTCCAACAGTCTTGAAGGAGTTCCCAGAGATGCTTAGCACTTGTTGGACCTTTTGCCTTCACTCTGCGGTCCAGCTCACCCCAAACCATCTTGATTGGGTTCAGGTCCGGTGACTGTGGAGGCCAGGTCATCTGGGGCAGCACCCCATCACTCTCCTTCTTGATCAAATAGCCCTTACACAGCCTGGAGGTGTGTTTGGGGTCATTGTCCTGTTGAAAAAGAAATGATGGTCTAACTAAACACAAACCGGATGGAATAGCATGCCGCTGCAAGATGCTGTGGTAGCCATGCTGGTTAAGTATGCCTTCAATTTTGAATAAATCCCCAACAGTGTCACCAGCAGAGCACCCCCACACCATCACACCTCCTCCTCCATGCTTCACAGTGGGAACCAGGCATGTAGAGTCCATCCGTTCACCTCTTCTGCGCTGCACAAAGACACGGTGGTTGGAACCAAAAATCTCAAACTTGGACTCATCAGACCAAAGCACAGATTTCCACTGGTCTAATGTCCATTCCTTGTGTTCTTTAGCCCAAAAAAGTCTCTTCTGCTTGTTGCCTGTCCTCAGCAGTGGTTTCCTAGCAGCTATTTTACCATGAAGGCCTGATTCACACAGTCTCCTCTTAACAGTTGTTCTAGAGATGTGTCTGCTGCTAGAACTCTGTGTGGCATTGACCTGTTCTCTAATCTGAGCTGCTGTTAACCTGCGATTTCTGAGGCTGGTGACTCGGATGAACTTATCGTCCGCAGCAGAGGTGACTCTTGGTCTTCCTTTCCTGGGGTGGTCCTCATGTTTGCTGGTTTCTTTGTAGCGCTTGATGGTTTTTGCGACTGCATTTGGGGACACTTTCAAAGTTTTCCCAATTGTTCGGACTGACTTTACTTCATTTCTTAAAGTAATGATGGCCACTCGTTTTTCATTAGCTGCTTTTTTCTTGCCATAATACAAATTCTAACAGTCTATTCAGTAGGACTATCAGCTGTGTACTGTATCCACCTCCTGCACAACACAACTGATGGTCCCAACCCCATTTATAAGGCTTGAAATCCCACTTATTAAACCTGACAGGGCACACCTGTGAAGTGAAAACCATTTCAGGTGACTACCTCTTGAAGCTCATCAACAGAATGCCAAGAGTGTGTGGAGCAGTAATCAAAGCAAAAGGTGGCTACTTTGAAGAACCTAGAATATAAGACATATTTTCAGTTGTTTCACACTTTTTTGTTCAGTATATAATTCCACATGTGTTAATTTATAGTATTGATGCCTTCAGTGTGAAGCTACAATATTCATAGTCATGAAAATAAAGAAAACTCTTTGAATGAGAAGGTGTGTCCTAACCTTTGGTCTGTACTGTATGTAAGTCAGATCTATGTTAAAATCAGTATAATGAAGGTTGAACACATGAAGTAAGTGATGGGGTTGGCTCTTATCTGGAGGGTCTTAATGTCGCCAAATATTTTATCTATATACGTTCTTTCTCCAAATTCAAATGAATAAACTTTTCAATAATATTCAAATGTATTTACTGAATCTAAATTAAATAAATCCTGCCAGACTAAAATGATTAATTTGGATGTTTTTTAGTCATGTGCACCATTCTTAAAAATCAAATGTTTTCCGGCATTTTTGGAGTCAAGAACACACAGCAGCATATTCATGTTGTCTACGATGTCTCATGGTAAAATAAACAGCAGAACTAACCTTGCTGTCTCAACCAACAAGCAGAGAAACAACAGGGGAGAGAGATTTGTGATCAAGGGAGCAGTGTGGGACTGGTAATGTAGCTCTGATTCCAAGAAGAGTGGTTTAAAAAACAGCCTGTATTAAGCCATAAGCTTGTTAATGGCTGCAAAAACATATGATTGGTCTCTAAAAGACATTTAACCAAATATTCAAAAGGTGAATGTTTATATTTGAGTCTGTATGTATATATTAGACACAGAAAATCTACAAAATTACTTTTGTTTAAGAATCATCAGTTTCATTTTGTATGATCATTCCTGGACAAAGCTAGCATGTTTTTCACTTCTGAAAATACTTTAAAACTACTCCAGAAATAAAGAACTATGAGTTTCTTTCTGACTGAGAATGAAACCGGCTGAGACATTATCAGCGATGCTCAGGCTGTGCATTCAGATAATTCTGTTATCTGACCTCCAATCAGGAGTGAAGGTATTTATCAAGTTCCCTCAAACGCTCAAATACTTAATTACTGAATTTATTATGGAAAAACCACACTTTAAGTCTTTAATAATTGAGTTTATTTAGACAGTGCTTATTCACAACAAAATCATCTCAGGGCACTGTACAAAAAAGCAAACAAGTGCAGTTCAAACCAAGTTGGATCTGTTCTAGATTTTTACTTCAATACAGAAATGTGATAACCTGTTACATGTTAACATTTTACTAAGCAAGACATGTATGAAGTTTATAAATTATTGGACACCAAGAATAAGTAAATTAAACTGTATAAAAAGCAGAAATTGTCAATTATCTTGAAAAAGGGCTACTTGATAAGCTTTTGGTTGTTAAATGTATTTGTTCAGCTTTTTCCTGCAAAACATTTTGGCTAGCTTAAAGATTTTAATCATGGTGAGAGTCTATAGATTGATGCTGAACAGTTGCAGCTTATAGAAAAATTAAAATGGACTGCACTTTCATCAAATAACCTAGTACTGACCCGAAGAAGTCACAATCTAATTTGTGCACCTGACCACATTCACTTTCGATCTTTACACATCATGAGAGTTTCAAAAGGCTTGATCAATATTCCATAAAAGCTTCAAAATAATCTGGAATCTTATATTGATGTGGAGAAAGCAAAAACAGTTTAGTCTTTCCTGGAAATAAACTTTGCATTCTTACATTAATGTCAGATGCTCCATGAACCACGTTACACAGCGACCCCTATAAATCCTCACACACTCCCCTATTGCAAGAAGGCTGTTTGAAGAATGAGTTGTTACCCTTCAGGATGCTTCCAACAGAAAACCTTTATATGCTCTGATTATAATTTATGTGTTGAGAATTTATTTGGTCAGGCAGTTTATCATAAATGTGAAAAAATGTAATTTCCCAGGAAAATTTATTTTATAAGTAACATTTTTTATGTTGTTTCAGCATTTACCTGAGAAACATTTTGATGTCATTTTAATTATTAGGAAGTATTTCATTCTGTGCTGTATGTGCTTTCGGTAAAGCCTCTGAATTCTTCTGACTCTTTGAGAAAAACAAGTCAGCAATATGAGAAGTAACGTTTACAAGAGGAAGTTTTAACATTCACAAATTTAGCTGGATTGTTACAACAAAAGTGCTACATAATTCAGAATTTTGTCGTTTTTATATGGGGGTACATTTTCAAAGATTCAACAAAAAATGTTGCACATGTTAACTTACATTTGTATAAATTATCTAAATAAATCCACACACCAAGAGATTGAAAAGATTTACAGTCTCTCAACAAGAAATGATAGATGATGTATTGATTCTGGTTCAAGCAGCACGTTTTAACTGAAAGTTAAAGATAAATACGATATATGAAATGTTCACAAACTCCGCTTTAACTCTGCTCATAGCTGATCTGAGGCCTGCGCCATGAAGCAGGATTAGTGGCTTTGCAAAGTAATTTCAGAATAGTTTAGGTTTCTTGAAATCAGGAAGCTGGTTCACTTCTTGCCTGGGTTTATCACCATGGTAACTAATACTGGAAACATAAAAGGGTCAGTGGCAGGTTTAGTTACTAGATTAGAGATCAACACATCTTAAAGCAATGTGCCCTTATGGATTAATGCTCTTAGAGAATGAAATAAATGAAGAAAATTAGGTAAAACGTAAATGTTATTGTTTTATGCCCTTCAATTTTGACCATATAATGAATTTATAGATGAGATTGATGTGTGTGATGCAAATGAGAAAATAGAAATTTGAAGAGGATAATTTCCATTCTATATTAAGCAGAAAACTAACAGGCTAATTACAACTTTTTTTTCCCTAGCTTTCTTTCATGATTGTGATTGGTCCTCTAGGTCCACCTATTTTCTGTGAAAATATACTCAGAGAGCCTTAATTGACTCGGCAAATAATAGCCAGCTTTATAATTCCTCTCAGGGTGATCTGTTGGATATTATGATGTTTTGATTTGGTTAAGCCAGACATCTTAAATAATCTGTGTATGTTGAAGCTGCTTCACAGCACAGGACTCAGCTCAGCCTTCTCCTCTGTCAGAACTCATTGATTGTCATTATCAAAGTACTGATTTGTTATCAGAGGTTTTTTATTGCTTTCACAGTGACCACAGTGTTCACCTCCCAGGTATCAATAAAGCTGCAGTTGGTTCATAAAATTCTATTCAAATGTTTGCTACACTAAAAGAGTTTCACTCAGTTTGCAGCTCGTGGAGCCAGCTGGCTGACTGTTGCATCATATTGAGGACATGTTGACATCGTCATTACTTTTTTTTACCCAGCATGCCTTTGGCACCTTTAGAAACCTCTCTGACTTCTGCTCCTGAGAGATTAGTGTTTCTATGACAGTTATTCCACTAATACAATGAGGGGATGCAAACATTTGCATTTAACATATCCATCACTATTATCATCACCATCCCCAGATTAGTGCAGAAAACAAGTACACGTGTGCTTTGGATGTTTGTTTGTATAAATGTGTGTGTGTGTGTGTGTTTGGTACCTGTGTCTGATGGGTTGCATATTTGGATTTAGTGTGTGTGTCTGAAGCACTAGGTGTTTGTGTAGTGCGTATTTATATGTGCTGTTATGTGTTTGTTTGTGTGCCTGGTGTTGTGTTGTGTATGCATGTGTTTAGTTGTGTCAGTCTCTGTAGTGTTTGTGTGTCAGTGTTCGTTGGGCATGTGTCTGATGGTGTGGAAGATCCAGTCCATCTTGGTGCTCCATCCACCATGATGAGCATCGTTCATCTGTTTTGTGAAGTACTCCAGCGCCTCCTGCTGGCTCTTTTCTGGGGGAAAGAAATAGAGTGTGAGACAGGAGAATCCACAGCTGAACAGTGGTGTCTAAGGTCAAGTTTCTTTTATATTGTTTTCTGATCTTTGGATTTCTGCACTAAAAGCATCTTTGATTTTGTAAAATAAAAGTTGTTTTTCACACCGATCTGTTGCGTTCTTAGTCTCGATCCACTAATTAAAATAGAAAGGTTGGACCAATAATTAATCATGCAGACTTTGATTTTACATACTTCTCACAACAAATACCATGTTCGCGAGTAAAAAGCTACATTAACTTCTTTCTTGTGTAATAAATATGATCGCTACTAATCTGAAAGACTTACGTTCTCATGATTAATGGAGGATTTCGTGCATATAAATTGTAAAAAGAAAAATTACACAACCAGGGTATTTTATGTCACTTTAGTCATTCCTGCAAGCTGTTTTGGGTCATGGTCACATGTAGGATGGAAATCAATAAAGCCAAGTTCAAGCAGCTAAGTTACTGCAGAGTGTTACTCCGGCTGTTTGTAAGTAGATTTAATCTCACCAGCCATTCTCATAGAGATACAGTAACTTTCAAGACCACTGGGTGGTGTGGTCTTTGCTAAAAACATTAATGTTCTCCAAAATAGATTCGCACAAGGGTTTTCATCAAGGTTATTGACAGAGCTAGCCAAAACCTAACCTAAGCACGCATTAGAAGTTCTTTTTTCGGTCTGGCTGTATGTCCTGCAAGATATTCCTCCTATTCTAGTACTGACATCAACAACATCCAGGCTAAACCAGACTGGGAGGTCATTCCAGCTAGTTGTGGGATTAAAAATTTTCCATTTTTCACTAATGCATCATCAACCCCACAGCCTGGACCAGGTCCAGTCTCATAATTTCTTTCCGATGTAGCAATATCAGGAAATCTGAGATGGTCAGGTTCACAGTCCAAGTTGTCCTCTTATGTCAAAGTTATTCAGGTTGCTTTTTTGGTCCGCAGCTGAGTTGTCCTAAACTGAGCCGTTCATGATTTCTCCAAATCACACATTTACGTGCTTTATTATATTTCTGTTCAAACTTAAGTTTTTCCACTTTTCTCTACCAATCTCCTTACTCTCAGCCTCCCTCTTTCTTGTTTCTCTTCCCGTCTTTTCACAAGTCTGCCCTCCCATTTTACCTAATGCAAGGGTCTTCCTAAGGTACGCAATATCATCAAAGCTCTGCAGTTCAGGCATGCCGCAGCCCAGCATGAGTGAGAAGAGGTTGATGAAGAGGCTAGCGTGCTGTCGGATGGCCAGGTAAGCTTTGTAGCACATCTCCTGGAACCTGCACCATAGATGGGTAAACACAGGTGAGACTGGCTCAATAGACAGACAGTGGAAGCAGCTGCAGACAGACGAGGACCAGGTAAGACCTCTCAAACTCCTTTGTCTTAGTTGACTCCTGAATGCCTTTACTGATGACAATGAGGAAGTCCTGAGTCAGCACGAAAGGCACACGTTCCCTCTTGTAGCCAAACTTTTTCTTCTTGTGGTCTAGGAAGTGACCGAAGTCGATGTGAAACAGCTGAAGGGAGAATAATAAGAGTTAGGGTGAGGAGCTATGGGAAGAAAAAGTTAAGATAAAAAATATGGGGTCCACCTGTCCGTTCTCCTTCACCATGATGTTGGAGTTGTGTCGATCTCCAATTCCCAAGATAAATGTGGCAACGCAGTAACCTGCACATGACCTGGTGAACAGGTCAATGGCCCGATCATACCTAAGGTACAGGTAAGACAAGTGAGACATATATATCAAGTACAACAGGTGAAATACTGGTGGATACAGTACAGACCAAAAGTGGATGAGCTTCAAGTCACCTCTTGAAGCTCATCAACAGAATGCTAAGAGTGTGTGGAGCAGTAATCAAAGCAAAAGGTGACTTTGAAGAACCTAGAATATAAGACATATTTTCAGTTGTTTCATGCTTTTTTGTTCAGTATATAATTCCACATGTGTTAATTCATAGTTTTGATGCCTTCAGTGTGAAGCTACAATATTCATAGTCATGAAAATAAAGAAAACTCTTTGAATGAGAAGGTGTGTCCAAACCTTTGGTCTGTACTGTATATAACATGTAGACCAATAAGCAGGTGGAAGGAGTTCACATAGACAGATGCATGTGAAATAAAGCATACAGAACAGCCAGATGGAGCAGGTATACAGATGTATTAAGTTAAACAGATAAACAGTTAGGTCTACAATCAGATGGAGGAGTACTAACGCTTCTCCATGGTTCTTGTCTTTGATCCAATGGTGAAGCGTGTTGGAGTTGAACTGCAGTGCCCCCTTCAAGCCTCCTTTGCACTGAATCTGCATGATAGTGTAACTGTTCTTAACCACCTCAATAAGACCCACACGGTCCCCGATGGACAGGCAGCCGTACGGCAGCATACTGCAACACACAAACACTCCAGGTTAGCCACGAGTGATTGATATTACTTCCTCCGATGAAGTCACCTGCTCTCACCGCAGGTCCAGGCCTTGGTTCTGCCAGATGTTCTCCATGATCTTAATGATCTGCAGTGTCAGCATATCTTGACGCAGGTCTGCAACGCAAACAGAGCCCACTACATTATCCTCAATACCCTAACTCAATAACCTAGCTCCTCCTTTAGCACAGTTTGCATTCTGCGGTGAAACATGAGCTGGTTACCGTCTCCGTTCTTGAAGATGATCTCATTGTTGGTGAAGAGTAGCTCAGACATTATATCGGGATTCTCCCAGTTTAGCCATAGGGGGCGCTTCGCTGAGGACATGATCCTGCACTCCTCCAGCCTGCAGGCATAACAACTTGTTTTACAGCTGTTTATCTAGGTTGGTTTGCGACCTACTATGTTGGTTGGCTGGTTAGGCATATGGGAGCATTTAGGGTTAGATTTGTATTTGTTGGCTTAATTAATTGGTAAATTGCTTAGTATGTTACCTGAGGTTTCCCAGCTGGTGAACTGGGTTTAGTGGAGAGACAAATCCTTGCAGAGACTCCATGTAGTCTGGACGTGACATGTGTTCAACCAGGAACTTCATCTGAGTCTACCAATAATAATAATAATAATAATAATAATACAGTGACATGTCAACACTCAGGCATAGGAATTGAATAAAAGAAAATGTTGGTTTTTGTTTTCATACCTTTTGAGTCTCGTCCTTCTTCTCCTGCTTCAATGTGTCTGTCAGATTCACCAGTTTGTCCATGGCCTCCACCTGCACACATGTTTCTGTCTAAATCACCAAACTCTGTTTCTAAATCCTCCATGAATGCAGTGCATTCACTGGACATCACAAGAGGATGAGTAACCTTAACACTATCTCTTCCCTCATTATAAGCTCATTGTATCTTTTAAACAGAAATCCATTGTTAACTTGAATGATGCAACCTACAATAATCATCCCGATGAATTTGCTGGACCCCCACAGTCTCATTGGACAAACAGAATTACACCCATTTAATTTTTTTATCAACATGACTTTTGGACAGGAGAAGATCAGGTTTAATGACCTGTAATATTTATTTACATAATTATTTGATTTGATTTAAATATGCCTATGTCATGTTTTTAAGTAACATCTGAATGTGAGCGTTAGATGCTTTATTACCTTCTCCTCTGAGATTATCAATAGCTTCCATCTGGCTACCCCTTTGAAAATCTCCTGGATGTGCCCCAGTTATCTCCCAAGACACCACTGAACCCATGGGAACCTCACTTTGATACCCATGTTTATCAATTGTAACCCTGGTCAATTCAAGCTAATACAGATAGAAACAAACATTTCATTCCAGATGTTTGAGGACTAACCTGTGTGATTCAGAGCCTCACCTGTCTGTTAAGGTGTTTCAGGTACATGCCGCAGGCTCTGCAGAAAGCCTCCAGCAGCAGGCCAAACCTTCTGGAAACTGTCTTGTTGTGCATTTCTGACCTGTGAAAACACTTCTTCTCAAATCAAACCTGAATGTACAGGTAGCTAACACACGTGTTTATTACAATTCTACTCAGGTTAACAGCAGAACATTTACACTGACTTCAGATGCCAGAAGAAGAAGTGTCCTATCCTCTGATTGGTCAGAGCTTTCTTGATGAGGAATCGAGCCAGAGGATTGTCCAAGTACATCTCATACTTTAACACCTGCAGACCCAGAGATCAGGTTTGCATTCACAATGTACTAAAGAACACAGATGAAGTGACAGTTTCAGGTCACCTGTACAAGCTGCAGCAGATACTGTGACAACTTGTCATCCGTCAAGCCCTGCACCAGACATCGCAAAGCAAACTCTCTGACTATCGGATCAGGAAAGTTACAGTCCAGCAGCTCCAGAGCTGACTCAGGCTCCATCAGATGCCATTCCTTCAGCAAACAGTACATCTGAGGAAGACGAAAAGACATGTTGAACGTGGGTCAAAACAAAGAGTTCAGAGTAGGCATTATACACAATACCTTGACCATGTCAGCATTTTGTCATGTTACAAGTTTGACACGTGAATGTGTTTTAATCTAACCAAATTTAACCCATTCCGGCTGCATATTTAGGGTTGTTGTCCTGATCGAAAGTGAACTATTTGCCCAGTCTCAAGTCCTTTGCAGCCTTTTACAGGTTTTCTTCCAGTTTGCCTTTTAATTACCTCCATCCATCTTCCCATCAACTCTGACCAGCTTCTTTGTCTCTTTATGCAGTGCCCCCACTACATGATAATGCCACCACTGTGTTTCATGATGGGAATTCTATGTTTTCTTTGGGCAGATGTATTATTTTTGCCACACATAGGGTTTTGTATGCAGTCCAAAAGTTCCAAATTTGGTCTCAATCTGACCAGAACACTTTCATTCAGTCATGGCTTTCTTCTTGCCACTCTTTCATTAGGCCCAGATTTGTAGAGCACACAACTAATAGTTGTCCTATATGTAGATTTTTCCACCGGAGCTGCAGTTCTTCTGGAGTTATCATGTTACCAATACATTGGAAGCTGTAACATGACAAAATGGCGTAAATTAAAGGGTGTGAACACTTTCACTTTTGGAATGTACTGTTTGGGAGTTCAGACCCTGGCCTTTAATTTGTTTTAATACTTGAATAAAAGCCCCAAAACCAATGCACTATCGAAAGCAGTGGTGGGTATTAACTAGTTACATTCAATCATTTATATTTACTTAAGTAACTTTTTGAAAAAAAAAAGTGCTATTATGCCATTTGGAGGTCAAGGGAATATAAAGTAAACAGTAAATATTTTCACTGAAAGTACTTTGCACTGTTCTAACATGTTTATTTCACCTACTGTAAGTATTGGTGTTGAACGTTTTCTTCTGTGTTTATTCTGTCCGAATTTCTTACTTTAATACTCTGATTTATTTTTACTCATTTTGCATTTTATTATTCAAAGCACCAGAACCTGCAAGTAATTTTATAATTTTTTTGTATGAAGAAGGTTCGACTCCCGGCCGGGGGTCTTTCTGCATGGAGTTTGCATGTTCTCCCCGTGCATGTGTGGGTTCTCTTCGGGTACTCTGGCTTCCTCCCACAGTCCAAAAACAGGACTGTTTGGTTAACTGGTCTCTGTACATTGCCCTTAGGTGTGAATGAGAGTGTGTAGGCACCAGCTTCCCCCCGACCCACTATGGAAGAAGTGGTAGAAAATGACTGACTGACCGTTTGTATGAATACATCATTTTCATAAACTACATCATCTTAAACCGTACTACTCAAGTACTCAGTACTTTAGTAGGCTATTCACCCAATACTTATTTACTGTTACTTGAGAAATTGTTTGAATGACTACTTTTTACTTCTACTTGAGTAAAAATATATCAAGGTAGTGCTACTCTTACACAAGTACAACTTTTGGCTACTCTCCCAGTGTTGGTTTTACTGTTACTTGAAGGCAGCTATAGTAAGCACAAACATGGAGCAATCATTATAAGGGGTCATTAGATAAACAGTCTACTCAGAAACGAAACAGAAAGGAAAGAAAAGACCAGCACTGAGTTTTAAACTTGCTGTTTATGTCTATAGTTCGTTGCTCAAACATCAGTTATTCAGCCACAGGAAGGGCAGTGAAGGCTTCATTTTCTTTGGCTGCTGTGTCTGAGTGGAAACCTGGCCTTGTGCCTTGAGGTAGAGCTGCTCTCTCAGCTGGGCTGCAACTGAATTCTGTATCAGATTGCACTTGCTCTGTTAATAATTTAATACGTTACAGTCTGGATACGGCGGGGTTTGTAGGATCTTTCCTGATCGTGACAATGAGTTTATACCTGCGACACTTCGTCTCTGGAGTTCCATTTGACTGAAAGAAGCAGCTTAGGCAGAGACTCTGGGATGTTTAAACAATAATGTCTGCAGAGAGATGAACAGAGACAGGGAGACATGGGCAGGCAGAGACAGACAATAAAGTAATCAGCTAGAAGCAGCAACAGGTATATCACATATACATATACACAAAGCACCAAATTAGAAAAAAAGCTGGAATGAAAAAAATAAAAAAGAATTTCTGCATTTGCTTGATTTCTTTTTTAATACGCATCTATTTCATGCTACAAGATATTCTAAAAATGTTGAGGTTACTGTGGTTAATGAACAGGTAAAAACAACGATTAGAACAGTTGGTGTTTTGATTATAATAAAGGTTTCATAAATGTAGTTCACTTAAAAGGCTATATTTTTGAGGAATGAAAATCCATCCATCCACCCTTCCCAGATCAGGTCAATGAGACAACAGTCCCAGGAGGGAAACCCAGATATCTCTCTCACCATTGACAGTCTCCATCATATATAGTTTTTTTTCAGTGAGGACTGGGCCTTCCTAGGGTCTACTTCTATGGGGATGTGCCCCAAAACAAACCCTATCTCTAAGAGTGCGCACAGCCACGCTATGGAGGAAGCTCATTTCAGACACTTGTATCCGGGATCTTAATCAGAAAACAGCGAGCTTCAATTTTTTTGCTCAGCTCTTTTCTACTACAGAGGAGCATAGAAGCATCTGCATATTTGCTCTAGTCCTCAATCCATCTATCTCCCGCTTTAACCTCCTAAAACCCATGACCGAAACACAAAAATGCTTAAACACATCTGACTGAGAAAAATACTGTCTCCCCACCCAGAAGAAGCAGTCTATCTTTTGTTGAGAACCCTAACCTCAGACTTTGAGCAATACATGACTTAAGGACGCCAAAAAAACAGCATCCTCTGGAAAAAGTAAGGATGTATCCCAGAAGTTCACTAAGCAGACACTGTGTTCTCTCTAAGTATGCTTTACATTCTTGCCCATAAACAACCCCCACTGGGAACAAGTTTGACTTTTCGGGGGAAAATTTATAACTGTTAAAGATTAATTCGTGATCTTCATTAGGATTAACAATGAATCTTAGTGAAGAACTGGAAGGGGATTGGCATATTTCTGCCTCTGTGTTTCAAAATATTTAAGGAAACTACACCTTAAGACTGCAAGCCTCAGTTGGACAACTCTTATCTCGATTCAGTACTTGACACTATGTCAAGAGCTGTCCCTCATCAACAGCTGATGGAACGACGTTATTACTCTGTAAATCCTTTGGTAGGCATTATAGTATTGAGGTTCCAAAGCATAGACTCTTCATAATTTAGAAACATAGTTGGTCCTTGCATGAATTACAGATTCATGCAGGAACCATGAAATTTTTTTAACCTGGACTTTTCAAGCCAGGCTTGGTGATGGCATGGGATGTTATTTGTTGTCTTGCCAAAGCCCATTTCCACCATTTCTTATGGCAGCATTAATGCAGAAAAGTACAAATTGCAACATATGCTGCCTCCAGCATGTCATCCTCTTTATGGGCGTTCATGACATTTTCAACAAGACAATCAAAGCACTGTATGCATCGATTCCAAACGGACAGCTGACAAACAAAAACAACTAAAACAGATGAAAAGCGTCCCGCTACTGGACTTATCTGCCTGTAGTTCACGAAAGAGAATGTGAAATGAATTTATAAGACCAACAATGGGATGAGGAGGATCTCATATTGTTAGGCACCATAAACCCGTAAGAAGGGAAAATGTGATGAAATAATACCAAAAGTCCTAATTACAAACATTACAAATTAAGCAGAATGGTGCATTAAAGAAGGGACACAATTAGTTATGATGCCAACAGTTCCTAAAATGTTATGAACTCAACCATCTAATCTGTATCTAGACATTTAGCTCCCACCTTACCTGTGTCTCCAGAGGAAATCCTTCTCCTGCTCAGAAAGCTCATACAGAGGGTCTTTGGAGCAAAGAGAGCGAAGCTGCTCTGCATCGGTGGCTGAAACACTGCTATCGCAGGCCAGACGGCTACTCTAAGTCAGAGATACAAGGACAAAAACAGGGTTTACACACAAGAGAAAAGCTCTCTGGGGGACTGGACCTACTGACCTTTCAGTGAATCTGCCTGAAGTCCTCTCCTGGGAAAATGTTGTCCTAAATGCTTTTCAATTTTGAATTATCTTTCTTTCTGCGGGAATCGTGGACTTCCAATTATTTGAAAATTGATTCTCCTTTCCAGATTGATGAGACGTTACAAGTTATTCTCCAAGAACATTGCTTAAATGTTTCCCTTTTAGCATTGTGTTAGCACACACCTGTATGCTTTAGACCAGAAAACTGCTAAAACCCTTTAGAAGTGGTCACTTTAACAAGTTCATTTGACTTGCAGCACCATGCTGCTACTTTCCCCTTTGTATCCAGGGGTGTTTTTAGTTTTTCATTAATTTCTTTTTCATTTTGGCTTCATCTTTGTTTACTATATAATAACAATGTGGAATCTGCTTTTTGTACATTTTCAAATGTAACAGTTTTATGACCTGGTAAAATCCAGATAATATGCAGATCAATATAACCATGACCTTTCCCCATGACTGTATGCGACTGTTTTCCTATCATTTATAAAGTGATAATAGTTAACATTGTTAACATATTTGGCCCAAATGTTCTTTTAATGGTTACTGGGCCCTTCAGTTGCTGGACCACTCAAGGGTATAGAAAACCTTAGACCCTAATCCGTTTAATACAGTGGCTTGCAGATTTCATGGACATCGTGGATCAGAATTTCTACAGAATTTGACATCAGTCTCTCTGAATTCTGTTTACACATGTCAGTCTGTGAATTACCAGTCCATGGCAGTAGTTGTAGCCCAGCTCTCTGCTGATGGTCCAGTTAGCATGTTCTTCAATCTGTTGCTCATCAGGAAACATGACTGTCTGGTTGAATCGTGAGAATTCCAGCTCAACGCAGGGGGTCTCCTGCAGATCACAGTGCCAATTGATCAGGTCAGCCATCAATCATCATTCACTCTTTCTCCAGTTGTCCATCGGTCATTGTTAAGTCATCGATTATTACTGTGACTGATCAGACATTAGTCCACTCAATCACCTGGATGCCAACAGTCACAGTTACCTTGTTCGGGTTTGAGCCAGCCACTCCGATGGGATTTAGCAGGTCTTCAAGGCCATGAGGGACAGGCCAGAGACTCAGAGCCATCTTCCCAGAGACAAGAATATCCATGTAGTCAAACAGGCTGACATTACCCCAGGCGAGAGGGCAGTGCTCCTACAGGAAGTCAGAGAGAGGTGGGTCAGGTAGATCAATGACTAAACAACTAAAGTTACCACTTACCATGTGCAAGTCTCTACCCTTTCCTACCTCCTTGGCTCCTTTCCTTCCCTTCACAGAGCAGATAGAGAGACAGAGTCTTGCTGAGCGAGGAAGATCCGCCAGGTATATGTCGTAGGTCAGCCACTCGTTCCACCTGAGCATAGGTATGTAGAGTTAGGTGAATAATAGCAGGATCAGACAGGTGTTCAGTGTGTGTTTTCAAAGTGTATATGTTGAAGCATGGTGGGGTGTGTTACCTGGGGTTGGAGCAGGGAACTCTCTGTGTGTTGACATTTTCACACAGTGGCTCTCCTCCATGATATATACCTGTCCTCACATAGATCTACGCACAGACAGACACACAAGCACATGAGAACGATACCCGAATGTCAGACAAACACCTCCCATCAAACAGCTTGGTAAACTTAGTGAAATTGTATACATTAAACTGCTTACACCTTCACTCCCTTTGTGTTTGTTGTTTTAATGGCAGCGTCTTCAAAAGGTGTCCATATAGGACCTTAACCTCCACAGAGACACTGCTTAAAGTAACACACAGGCTCACTACTACTCACTACTGCTTTGAGACAAGAAACAATCTCAGAGAAGTAGAATCACAACAATGAGCTTCACATGTTTAAAGTACCTTGACTGTGAGTGATCACATGTGACGAGAACATGAGAGGAAAGACACAAAGACAACCTGAGGAGACAGAGGAAGGACACACAGCGGAGGACAGATTTAAAACTGAGGAAAGAATATTAAGACAGACACCGAGGACACTGAAAGGAAAGGTTCAGGGTGTTTGACAAAGATTTAAATAACATCTTGTTTGTCAAGAATCTAAATGGAACAGATGAGAACTTCAATGCTGAATAAATGCTACCCAGAGTTAGCGTGTCCATTTAGTTTTTAAACAGCATGCCAAAGGAAGTTGTGTCTCATTGCCCTGGAATACTTTGTCTACATTTCAACAATGGATTACTCAGAAATTTAGGGGAAATCTCAACATAATGCATATTGATCAACATTAAAGTTAGAGGAAGTAACACCGGATTCTTAGAGACCAGCACTATTTCAGCACAAAAACCTAATACGACCACTCATTGAGGGACTTGTGCCTCATATTTAAGCAAATTATTTCTCTAACCAGTGTTAGGCAGCTAAGAAAAATTTAAACTGATATCACAAACCATTTGATAAGAGCACATTCCATCAGACATGGGTTTTATATTCAGAGGTTAATAGACTGGGGTCAAATAAGCTTCCTGCATGTTGTCCACTGACTACTGAGCAGGAACTTGACTTTACTTCAACCAGTGGGGAGGGGTTCGGGACATCAGCCAGGCAAACATCCCAACATTTGAAACCTTAAGACAAGCTTTTTATCTTTTTATTCCTTTAAAATCCTATTATTTTGTACTTTTCACTTTGGTAGAAGTAATATGATGTAATCACAGTCAAAAAAGTATAGGTGTTCCTTTTTAAAGATATTTTTTCAGCACAAGTGGCCTTTATTTTTATTTTTTTGACAGTAGGCAGACAGGAAAGAAGGGGAGACATTAGGCAAATGTCGCCGGGTCCGGGACTCGAACCTGGGACGGCCGCTTCGAGGACTGTAGCCTCTGCATATGGTCGCGTGCTTAACCCCTACACCATCAGCACCGCACCAGGTGTTCCATTTTTAGTCTGACAATATATATCACAGATTAGTACGTGTATATTGTACAAAGCAAATGTTACAATTTGTATAATCTGATTCATTTCAAACATCAGTCAATGCTTTTTGAGCTAGAGTGAATGAGTTAAAGTGTTGAATTATTGTACGGTCTTTTATAATCTTTGGCTGGGCATTAACAACATCCACATCCCTAACGGATGTAGAAATATTACCCAAAACATAATTCTTCCCTGCAACAGTGAGCTCTGACCTTTTCAGTTTTCAGAATCCTTGATCCTGTCAGGAGCTGAAACTGATGGTGAGAAAATATTTTTCTCTATCTCTTTGATAATTTCTGCACCTGCTGTCGTTGGGTCGAGGACAACTCTGAGACAGGTGCAGAGATAACTTGAAACTTCTTGCATTTGCTTCGATACTAGCATGTATTTAGAGCGATCGGCTTCACGACCTACGTGTAGAAATGAAATGTATAGAGCACACAAAAGATAAGCAAGAAGAGGGAGCATGTAGCACTGCTTTGTGATTTTCTTCCTTTGGGTTAACACCAGGGGCAAATACAATGCTGACACAGAAACAGGTTGAATAGATTCAAATGAAGAACAGATACTGAGGATAGAGTGTTGGACAGGAAACACTCAACAAAGCTTTTAAATGTCCCAAATATTGACAGAGCAAGAACATAGGTAAACACTAGACAAACAGAAGACAAGGACACGGTGATAGACTCAAACTGTGTGCAAGCTTTAAATGTTGACTTTGAATAAAGTAAAGTTGACTTAGATTATGGATAGATAATGAGAGTAGACAGAAGAAGTATGAAAAGAAACAAAAGACAGGTAAAGAGGGAAGATTATTGGACGGTGGTCAGCAGATGGGTACCTTATCAATGTCCCGGATGTTGACGTTGACGTAGGTGGCGCAGAGCAGTCGAACCCTGAGCAAAGTGTTAAAGGCCCAGAGGGAGCGAGGAGGAGATCCATCAACTCCTCCTGGACAAGGAGACGGCTGGGGCGTCCTTCGACTAAAACACAGACACCTCATCAACTTGACACCTGCAGCACCCCTGTATCTGCTCCTTATTGGCCGTGACATACTCCAACTGACTTTTACCTGTAGGAAGGAGTGACAAAGCCCGAGGCTGGAAGCTGAGAGTAGAGACTGTCTTTGGAAACAAGCATTAGGTGAGGAAGACGTCCAACGATGATGCAAGAGCGTATGTACTGCAGACAGAAGGGGGGGGGGAACAGGTGAAGACAAGTTAGAATAATCGAACAAGTAGAGAAAAACAGACTGAAGAGTTTAAACTTATTACCTTATACTGACTGAGGGGGAAATTTTCCAACAGGTACTCATCACAGCCACATACCTAAGACACACAGAGACACCTGTGAGTTACATGGACACAGGTGACAGAGGGAGAAGTGGGACAAGGGGACACAAATAGGTGTAGGACAGTTTAGAGATAAAATAAGAAAAATAAGAGAGATATGTATACAGGTTAATAAATGGGTGGGTCGGACAACCAGGTATACCTTGAGAATGTACTGGTCTTGGTTCTCCTGGACCCTGACTGACAGGTGGATGGACAGTCAGACAGGTGTGCTGGTAGGCATGTGGATGAACAGACAGGTGGGCAGGTAGATTGACAGAAAGCTGACAGAGATAGTTGAGACAGCCCAGTATACCTTAAGGATGTACTGGCCCTGGTATTCTTGCACGCAGAGTCGGAGCTGCTGAGGGGAGAGGTGCATCGATCGGCTCTTCTTCCTGATGGACTCTGCAATTAGCTGCTCGGGTAAACTGTCATGGCTCACCTGGACACAAAGGTTACGAGCGCCGGAGAGGAAATGAGTGCTTTATGCTTGAGATTCTGTGCCTATGTTTGATACTCTTATTTTGAAGTAAGAAAGGAAGTAGTTCTTGAGATGCTATGTTGGGCTGGTGGACTCGCTTTATTTAGTAAATATTCAGAGTCCTCTAATGACTTTTTTTCAAAAACAAAGACTTGGGACCAACTTGTTTTTGGGGACCTGAAGATATAACCGATGTGTTTTTACCTTCTTTTCGTGACTGATTAGAGTTTTCCTTTCCTACAGCTTTTATTCCAACTACATTTACATAGTGAATTTGTAGACAGTATAGTTTAGTAACTTCAAGCTACTTTTGAGAGAGCTAATGTCTGCTCAATTTTAACAGTATTACAAATAACACTGATGTATTGAAACAAAGTTTTTTCTGTATATTGTTTTACAAATCATTGACCAGCTGCTACATTGTATAGCTGTTTTCTTTGTCTGGCATGAAGTCAAAGTGTCTAAAACCTTTAAAACAAAGATGTTGTATTATTTTGGGCATTTATTACACAGATTAGCCCAGAATTTGAATTGATTAATGTTCAAACCATGCTACTTTCCTACACGTCATTAAAGAGGTGATTTGACACTGAATTAATTAATCTCTTCCTAACACAGAGGTTGAAACCTCAAACTGTAAAATAGAACCTCTTTTCTGTAATATGTGCAGCCATCTTGTTATCTGCTGAACGTCTGGCTCTCTCTTGCAGCCTGCAACCTTAGTGAACCACAGGCATGTTGAGACATTTTACTTTTCACCCAACAGAAAAAGATCAGATTTTTCAGTTTGCCAGTCACAGACCAGGACCAATCACAGACGATTCTAGTCAACAGTTGATTTGTTGGTGTCTTCATAGTAAAAATCTCATAACAAGAATAAAACTGGTTTACCCCCAAATCCAAATAATACTTTAAAGTCCTAAACACTAAAAAGATTTACCTTTAAAGTGTATTTCTGCTTAGAGTTTGATGGAGACATAATCACCCAGATGGTCACAATAAGCCGTCCTGCAAAAAGACATATTCACCTTACTGAAGCCAGATCAGACAAACATATTTAGCTGTGATTTAGGAGCTGTCTCATAAAATAGATTAGATTATAGTAAGATTGACAGGAGTATAGAAATCAGTTCAGAGAGAAGTGAGACAGTTAAAGACTCAGGTCCTGGCTCAAAGGTATCAAGAACCCAGCAGAAGAAGTGGTTCAGGACCTTTGTCCAGCTTCCTATAGATGTGTTGTGGCAGATGCGGACTGGACTCCACGTTGGGGGGGTAAACATAGAGTGCCTGGGTGTGTGCCCCACCCCCCTCTCTCTCCTCCATGGCTTCTCTGCACACACTCAGTATAGAGCGGCGGAAGTCCTGAACCTCTGGGTCCTTCATCATCTCAAATTCACAGACTGGCATCCCAATGGCAAAGCCTAAAAGGGACACGAAGTATTAGTTTGGAAGACAAGATAATTACCTTAGTGATGACATCAGAGAGAACTGAGGGGCAAGTCCTACCAATCTCTCGGTTTAGGATTTTCTCCTCACGGTTCCCCAATGGCTCGATGACCTTTAGGATGGGGTGAAACAGTCGCAGGTCACACAACCTCCGCGTCTCATCATAAAACTCCTCCCTCTCAGCCTCCTGGGTCACGCCCACAAAGATGTAGCATGACTCCTCCTAACCAATAAGAGAGCAGAGGTGAGAGCTTTACTTCATCACAGGTAGAAGAAAGAGAAACAGTTGCATACCTGCAGCAGGTGGTAGAGAGGGTACTTCCTGGCCTCGATGAAGAGCTGCTGCTTTATGCTGATGAGGGGAGTTTCTCTCAAACACTCCAGGCTCACCATCATACCTGTTGAACAGATACAGAGATTAACTATATGTAAAAAAGGCAAAGACAGTAACACACAATCAGATGATCCAAGTTTATTTTTTAGCCTGAGGCAGATATATGTAGCACACTGGTTAAATAGTGCATAGTTGCTGGATATCCACAATAACACACAGAGAAAACAATAAAAACAGAAAAAAAGGTATAGACGATCACCATTGGGGAGGCAGCAGTCCACCAGAATCCGCGGGGGCATCAGATGGAGCCCCCATAGCTCTCCTGACGACGGCCTGGGCACCATGGCAACTACCAATCACCAGCTGCCACACCTCAGCACAGGGCTACCTGGATAGACCAACACAGACAAACAGTGTGGTAAGGTGGATTTAGCTGTTCCTCCAGCTGACTCCAGAAGTTTCATTGTATGATGTTGAGTCAAACTCACACTAGCAGAAATGTTTGGAAGTTTCCTTTAAACACAACCAAATATAGTATTTCGAAAACTGAAACGGTGCTAGAACACAATGAAACTTAAAGGCTGGAACCCACTGCTAGATGATCTTTTGAGCCATTTAGTGCTACTGCATCACCTAAAGTGCAGACAGGTAGGGATAAACAACACGGTGAGCTGAAAAGTTTAATAAACAAACTTACAGCAAGGCATGAGGCAAAACAAGCAGGCACAGACGTGTTATATATATATATATATATATATATATATATAAAACACAAAGTAATGCATAATTGTGTCGTGCCAGGAAAGGGATACATGGGGAAACGATATATAGATTTTTGATTGCAAAAGATGTTTTCCTTTAATCTGATACCAGAAAATACTGGTAGAAATAGCCCTCAACCTGAGTATGATTGGATCTCTGTATAAATGCATCTATTCTGTGAAGGGTTCAGAGGCTTTTAGTAGAACCTTTGTCAACAAACATCTTTAAAAATCAAGGAACACATCAGACAATAGTGCTGTGGTCCTTGAGATGAGTCTTGTAACAAGACCAAAACTTTGAACATTTTTAGGTCGTTTCAGTCTTTACTACATTTTACTCGATGTAATCTCTGGATCTTTTTTTTTTCCAGAACTACATCCTGTTTTTACTACAACTTGTGAAACTCATGACTGCAGTCAAATGCAAAAAGTGTTTAACGTTCACTAAAGCTGCAGGAGAGAGCCAGACTTTCAGCAGATAACAAGGCTGAAGATATTACAGTAAGACGTTTTAAAAAGTTTGAAAATTCAGATTTTCCTTAAACATTTGCAGGAACACCACCATTATTATGATTACAACAATTGTTTTGAAAATATTCAGGCATTGATTTAATCTTGGTCTTGACTTGGTCTCAGGCTAGGTTATTTTAATTAAAACACTACCAGATAGGTCAAGGATAAAATTGTGGAGTATTTTAAAGCAGCAAACAGCAGTAAAAAAAAAAATAATGTCTCAGTTTTGACAGGAAGACTAGTGAGAGTTGATGGGAAGATGGGAGGAGCTAAATCCAGGAGGATAATCCTGAAAGTAAAGCCCTTAGAGGCAATAAAAGACTTGAGACTCATGCTGAGGTTCATTTTTCAGGCGATCACACAATGGAATGGTTATAGTCCAAGCATAATCAAAAGCTTGTAGCTGTAATTGAAGCAAAATGTGGTCCTACTCAAAGAGACTAAATACAAATGCACACCCACTTTTCAGGTTTTTCTTTGTTTAAAATGTTGAAAATCATGTATAATTTTCCTTTAACTTCACAATTACGCAGTACACTGTGTTGGTCTTTGACCCACTATCTCAGTAAATTATGCTAAAGTGTATGGTTCCAACATGAAAAACTGAAAACATTTGATGACTTTGCAGGGCACTGTTTCCGCATGAAAACCATTTCCCTTTAATCCAGTCAGAATTCTGGCCCAGAAATATAATCTAAAGTAAATTTTACAACAAATCATAAATCAGAACATGCTAACCATGTACACACAGAAACACAGCTGACTGACAGAAAATGGAGATGTGAAAACGTCTAGTTATAGAAGCCAAAGATAAGAAAAATCGTGACTTTTCTCAGTGAAAGGTGGGCATGCCAGCATCCGGGGGTAATATTACGAAGTATCAACATTCATGGCTGACCTGAACATGTGTGAAGGTACCATTGATGCAGGGTGGGAACATGGATATTTTGGCAAGACATACAACCATTAACGTGAGAAGTCCAGTTTATTTTTTGTAAGATGACACCCAGTGCAAAATAAAAAGAAAGTGACTTTTGGCCAGATCTTTCTTCTACTGAAAGAATTGAATCCAACTGCTCTGATTTATTTAATTATGTCAACAGGACTTTAAGCACCGTGAGTCTTTTCCCACAGCTGATGAAGGGGAAAATGAGTAAACAGTTAAACCCAGGTCAGACTTCCTGGTTGGGTTGTAACATACTACCAAACATTATACAAGTTTGTTCCTCAATCCAGAATAAAAAAATATAATCTGAAAAGCAAAGCTGGAAAGTAAATATGAAACACTATACCAGGAAATGGGAGTGATTTTTCATGTTTATGCACGTTCTGGTTTTTTCTACATTCTTTAAAACAAACACGATACATTTATTACAACTGGTTGTTTTCACATTTATCTCATGTTACTTCAGTTTATTAATAAACAAATTTCTAAAGATTCTGTTTTTGTTTCTGCTAACATGTTTATTCCTCGTGTTTGTATTTATACAGAATTCACCTTCATACTGTACTCGTCTTTGACATCCACCCCTCTCAAAACATATCAGCATGCCTTATTGTCTCAACTCTTTGTGTTTTTAGGACGAAGCCGTCAAACAAAGGAAGGAAGTAGGACACACACACACGCACACACACATACACTCAAAAACACACTCAGGGAAACAAAAGCAGCTGTGTCTGTGTGTGTCTGGTCTGTGTGAGAGGAAGTCGGCTTCCTTCCTTACCTCTCTTCCTGTTGACCAGCTGATTTAAGAGAATAAGTTCTCACACAGAAACCTTATTTACAATTTACTTGAGATATGTAAAAAAACAAGAATGATGTCATCAACAAAACAGATAAACTGAACGCTTAAAATATACGTCTGGACAGATGGCATGAAATAAAAAAGAAAAGTAAAATGTATTCCTATTGTTTATGCTCCGATAAAGAAGTTAGAAATAAAACATGTAAAATGAAACAATGAACTAAAAATGTCATACAGAAAGTTTTTATATTCTTAAATAATACCATATAAATACATAAATAAAACTGCAAAATAAGGAACTCAGTTTGTACAACAAACTGAATTTGTTTTTAGATGAAACTCAATATTTTAACAGTAAAATTTAACTTCCTGACGTCATTACAAACGTCAAGTGATTAATAACCTACCTGCGGCTGTCCCTGCATGTTTTCTTAAAGGTAAACAGGAAACGCACGCAGAAAAAAAAAAATAATAATAAAAAAACTCCCCCCCCCCCCCCCCCCGCCGCCTTCATCCAGACCTCAGACTCTAAGATGGTTACCATGACAACAGCAGCGCAGCATCCGCGAGGATGGAGCCCACAGACGGACCCACGGACGGAGGACACATGACAGGCGGACTGCCTTTGTTCGGTTCATGAGTAAACCTATCATTCACCTGAGCGCGTGTCCTCCGCTCCCATGGCGCGTGCCTTCGCTCATAGCGTCTCCGTGTCCGCGTGTCGGTTCGCTAGCCTGTCTTCTGTCTTTGTCTCCACCTGAACAGTTGGACCCGCACGAAGAGATGAGACACCGCGGGTGGACGTGTTTTTTGTTAGCCTATCGGTTTATCTGTCAATTATTCTGTCAAACGGCCAGTCAGTCCTTCTGTCTGTCTGTCAGCGGCTCCTCTGGTTGACCAGTAGCAGCGGGAGGCAACCGGTTTCTCGCCGGCAGCCGCAGAACAATGTGTTTGAGAAGGAGGAGGGTGGATGAAGGGTTAGGGGGTGTGAGGTATGGGCTCATCCTGTCCTCTCCCTATCTTAAAGGGCCAGCTACCTCACAAAGATAGGAGAGAGCTCACCCTGACAAAGATAAGGAGGACCAATTGTTTCGGTTGAGGTAGATGTTAAATAAATAAAAAAAATAGATTTCCCAAATCAGACCAGCGTTGTAATCTGCACTCAGTTTAATATAATTCAGTAAAGGTTTGACCAGTGTAACAATTTTAAGCTGGTCTTAATCTAATGTTGCCCTAATTACAATTATCTTGGTGTTTTAAATAATCTCTGTTCTGAACAATCAAGTTAAAATTTAAACAGACGGTATTACAGATTTTAAGGAGATTTGGAAATTGAAAAACAATAAAAGAGTAATCCAGACTTGCCCCAAACTTTAGTTCAACTCTATTAACAATTATTCTGCACAGCCATATATTATTGCAGTGGTTACACAGACGTTGCGCCAAATCATTACTGACTGAACATGTAACATGTTTATGTTTTGTTCTGACTTCATCATAAACTATCGCTGGAGTTTTATCCAGGTTGAAATACTTGCTTAGAGTGAGAACTCTGGTTTCAGAAAATATCTTTATGAGAGAAGCTGCTGGTCAGAGATCAAATGCTAGCTACACCTAAATACTGCTATTGACTCATGCAGGTGCAGAGTGACAGTTAACCAGTAAAAACACATTGATCATCCCCTGCTGCTAAAGTCTCTTGAGGAATTCTTAAGAAAGTGGAGCCACGTTTCTGTCACTGAACCAAACGTCAGCTAGATATAGTCTTTTCTATAAAGCAGAGTTTTTAAATCAGTATTTTAGCACATCATTCTTGTTGCCACAGTTACATGCTGTTTACCAGTCAGAGACACACACAGATATAATCTTAATCTGTGTTTTCCAGATTGTCTGTTTACATTTCTGTATGTACATGTGCAGGGGGTGGAGCTTTCTGGATTAAAGATTACAGTGTCTCTTTTCTCTGCCTCTGTGTACTTATCCTCATTATTATGATGAGTACTGTATCCCAGAATGCAGTGAGGGTGCTTATGTCACAGCCATCAGGGATGTCATAAAACAACAAAAACTACAAGTGCCAGCCAGGTTGAAACTACTGTGTCAGTACCTGTTAAGTGGTTCCCACTTTTTTTGGGCTTACACTGCAGTTCCCCCCACTTGAAAAGGCAGCTTGCTTCAATAGGACTGAACTGGATTTCACTCAATGACCCAGAAACAATTTTTCTTTTCCTCCTTTCCTTTATTTTTAAAGTTCACACGTGGTCACAATAGGTGAAAAACCTTAAACACAAAGAAAACATAAAAGGGTTAAGCAAAAACCCAATAAACCACATTTAAATATGATCAAAATAATTAGCCCTTTAAATAATTATAAATTATTCTTGAAACTAAGTATAACATCCCAAATTAAACACCCAAAAATCAAACAAATATATTTAAAGCATTAAATATCAGTTTCTACATTTATTCAAGTATAGTCTGCAGCTCACCGGCTCCTTCCTTTCCTTGAAACACACTTTCTCAGTCTTGCAGCGTCCATCTTCCAGCATCTCTCTCACACATTGTCAGCAGCTCATGTGTTAGAGAGTACCTTCAAACAATTCATTTAATCATCTCCACCTGGAGAAAACAGGATGCTGCCACCAGGGTGGGTGACACACTCAGACCTGCACTCAGCCAGAAAGGGGCGGCGCCTGAAGCTCAGCTCAACAATACCATTAGAGTACAAATGCAGCATAAGTTTTGTTATGCAAATTAATCAGTGAAACTTTGGCAATTAAATATGAAGATGTTTACAAAAATAGTAGAAGTAGATGTCAAAGTTGTTTAATGAGGGAGAATATTAGGACGTCTCACTGACAGGGATCAGAAATGTCAATTCTTCTAAAAAACACTGGATAGTAATAATGACACAAATGTTGATGAAAGAGATCCTCTCTATCAAGATGATTCCACACTACTTTAAAAACTTGGGGTTTAGTGTTCACTAATCCTGTCAGGTTTGATTTCACAGCATCGCCGAGGGTTTGGGATAATTCCCATACTGAAAAAAAGTTGAAGATCAAGAGACACTTTCCATGTTAGGTTTCAGTAAAAACTCCAATCAAACCCTGAAAATTTACATTATTCCTGTTTCAGCATGAATTGTAACACAAAAGGCTAAAATCTGGACGCAAACCATGGCACAACCTCACATAATCCTTATAATTTTCAGATGGATGTAGACTGCAGACCTTTTTATAAAAATTCAGTACCACCAATCAGTGTTAGGTAGTAATGGATAAAGACTTCGACAGACCAAACTTGCTAATTGAATCTGCAGATAACACAAAAGATCCTGTAAAAAAAAATTAAAGCAGACATGAGCCGGCTGGGTAATTAGACTTCATTATTTTATTACACCATATAATTCATTATCATCTTTTAGCAGCAGCAACCAGTGCCATTGTCAAATTGTCAGTCTGTCAAACATGTTACCATGACAACAATGTCAGCAGCAAGTTCTAACTCAGATGTTTGATTTTACCCTGTGTTACTAAATGAGTGTTGTAAGTCAGACAATGGACATGTAGTTGTTTTTCAAAATAGTACATGTGTCATTAATGTTTCAGATTTTCTGTTTTCACTATAGTTATGTTTGTTTCATTCAGTTGTTAAAATGTCATGAATAAGTTGATTAAAAAGAAATCTAAGAAGGCAAATCTAAAGGTAGAAAAAGGTTGTTAAAAGGTAGTTGTAGGGTGTTCTGTGATTTGCAGTGAAATGGGTCACACGACAGTTTTTGTAAAGGGATGGTTCAGATTTTTTGGCTTTGTGAGGTTATCAGTAATAGTTCCTTAACATACTCTAGACAGATGCTATATTGCTGTAAGTTTATAGAAATAAGATAACCTCAGGTTAATGGAAGGCTAACAGCTGGTCATTTTTGTTTGAGCTAATTTTAACCATCTAACTGAAAATGAAAGTTGTCATAGATGTGGGAGACAACACAGTTATAGTGGTAATTCATCTTCTGCACCTTTGCATGGCACTTTGTTGCTGTTTCAAACGCTATTTGTGTCACTAGGCAGAATTAAGTGTGCTGCGGCTGCCGGCTGTATCAATATGCCTAATCAGGCTCTGACAAGAGTGGAGTAAACATTTTAATTTTACAACAGGCTGTACAACAACGTCAAACACAGTATGTTCCAGTGCTTTTCCAGGCAGCGCTAAGAAACCTAAACCATGGTGACCCTTTGGATTTTACTTTATCTGTGGATTTAGTTCCAGCTGATCTTCACATTATGATGAGAAAATAGCCAAACAAAAAATAAAAGTAATCTGTAAAGGTGTAGTTCATGTTTGCTTAAATAGTATTGTATCCCACTAGTATTTGAGATCATCTAAAAGTTAGTCAGATGGTTGTTCATCTGACTAGCTGTTAGCACCTCACCATCCTGAGGACTTCTTCTGTTTTCTACAAACTCACTGCAATGACATTTTTCTACTACAGGCAGGGGAACCATCATTGCCCAGTTCATCTTATGCTACATGTGTCTAAGAAGCGATCACTGTAACTGTCATTTGTTTAAAATATTAGGATGCTGTGTGTCCTGTTGTTGAGTAGATGTTGTGGCTCAGTGCTTTCAGGATGTGGTTCTCTCTCTCCAGCTGCAGGTTCTTCTCCTGTAGCTGTCTAAGTCGTTCTCTTAAAAGCTCCACCTCCTCACGCACCACCAACATCAGGTGACTCTTCACCAGATCCTGTGGACAGAGACAGATGGAGACATGTGGGAACAGATGTAGACAGGTAGGGAAATGTGTAAGATATCAAAACAGGTGGGGATAAACCAGAAAGGGCAGGAAGAGAGAGGTGGGGACCAGTAGAGAGAGGCAAAGATCGGTGAAGATAGAAAGTCAGCGTGTCTTTTACAAAACAGCTGCATGAAGTGTCAATCTGAATCTACCAGCAGAGGGTGCTGCTTGAACCTCAGTCAGAAAGTTACCATAGTTACTGTTTATGAACAGTCATCATGACAGATTCAACAAGGCAAATCAATGAACTGTAGCTTTTAAAGTAATATTCAAATAGGTGACAGACAGGTCAGAACATAAACAGGAAGACTCACCATGGCCTGCTCAATTTTACCATCAATGGCCAAAAGACCGGAAGAACTGCAGAGAAACACACAAAGTAAGATACATGCAGGAGAGGCAAACATGTCAGACAAAGTAGTGGGAAAAAGATGCGTGGGATCCAAATGAATGCACCCCCAGTGCATACTCAGCCTGTACGATTTTTCAAGACCCATAGTGCCAATCAGAAGTTTACATACACACGCTATGGGTATAAATGTCATATTATGTTGGGTTTTTCATGATGCATTTG
Organism: Girardinichthys multiradiatus; assembly: GCF_021462225.1. Classification (NCBI taxonomy): domain Eukaryota; kingdom Metazoa; phylum Chordata; class Actinopteri; order Cyprinodontiformes; family Goodeidae; genus Girardinichthys; species Girardinichthys multiradiatus. The sequence continues at coordinate 32,676,616 of NC_061807.1, forward strand.
AACTGTTCTTCTTAGAAGGGTAGAATGATTACACAACCTACATCTTCACTGTTTTAAAAAAAAAAAAATAATAAGTTTTAAATTATTGTGGATTTTCTCTAATCTAATATTTATATACACAAATATGTATCATAAAACTCCTACTTATATTCTGATGAGCTTTAATGGCAGAGCTCTTTTAAATAGGTTGGTTTCATTGCACATGTATTGTTAGCTCCTGGGCTGTTGTATCAGTGAAGCACGTGATAAAAACAATTGTGACACAAAAAAAAGCATAGTTCGATATAAAAGTTTGCAAGTCCAAAGTTGCACGGAAATTACATCCAAGGGAAAGTCTCCGGTTATTCATTGTGTGAGCGTCAATAATAAACTGTTCAGGTAGAAGCCAAGTTGCGTTAAAAACAGCATTAATATGGTGAAACGGTGCATTGCTGGTGGTGGCAGCAATAATACGACAACACTATTTTCTTGTAGTGAAGAGGATCCGAGGTGCCTGGATCAGAGCTGGAAAACTACTGAGGGACAGATGGACTGGTCCCACCAAGCACAGTCAGTTGTGATCGGAATAGTTTTTGGCAAACTGCTTCGAGCAAGAAACCTCTGAATTAGCAAGAGAAATGATGTCAGAGGTCGGGATATCTGACAGACGAAGGAGAAAGTTGAAGCAGATGTTATAGCCAGAATGTGCAGTGCAACTGATGTGAAAAGATTGTCAAGAAAAGGTCGTTGCTGCTGTTGGTAAATGGATAAAGGCTCAGCAGGTGAGAGCACTTCCTTGTCACAAAAGTACATTTAGATATTACATTTAGATTTATAATGAAAATTCAATATCACAGGCACTTTAACATTCTTACTTGCTGTTTGAAAGAATTACCCTGATGGAACATAAGATTGTGTCCCAGCTTTTACCCAGAGATTAAATGAAATTTGTTAGCATCATGAAGCATGTGAGGAATTATAAACCACAGGATGTTGGAGTTTTACATCAACATGGGAGTAGGGTAACTCCTGCTTCAAAATTGACAACTTCAAGCTTGACTAAAATTGGAAGCTGTCATTCTAGGCAAGTCAAATACTTTTTTGACAAGTGTTATGGTCAGACAAGAGAAAGATAAAGTTATCTGGCCGTAATGACAGGATGTCTGTTTGAAGAACCTAAGAACACTACACCGACTGACAAGCATGGTGGCATCAAACTGTGAGCTCGTTTTAAAGTCTGTGGCACTGTTGCAGTGCACAAAGTAAACTAAATAACGAAGACTCCAAATTATTCAAACTGCTCTCACATAAAAAACTAACTGGTTAAAAATTGCACTTACGGGTGCTTAAACAGGATAATACTCCCAAACACACATCATAACTCATTTTGGAATGAATAAAACAGTCAAATATTGAGTCTCTGGAACAGCCTAAACCTTAGCCACAATGAACATTTATGATTAAAAGTGGTATCCTTCCATGAAACCAACCATTTCCTTTAAACAAACTATTTTGCACTTTTATATATACGTTCATAGTCAGTAAATTAGAATATCCGTTCTGCTGAGGCTCGTTTGTCAGATTCGGTACCTTTCAAAAATAACAACCTTTAAGCAGGTATTAAACATACTTTTCATTTAGCCCACATTTCTCTGTTAGTATTTTTTTATTGGTCTGATGCAATATTCTAAACTTAAATGTCATGTGGCAAAAAATAATATAATTAACACAAATAAAGGCTTAAAAACAACCATGTGTAATTAATCTATATATGTTTCATTTGGAAATTAAATGTTCATAATCTCAATTTGCATTTTATTGCATTATTTTACAGAACATTTTATATTGCATCCTATTTCAAGTGGTTGTTGGTTTTTTCCTTGATATGTGGCTCTTATGAAGGAGAAAATGATCAAACTAGATAATTCTAAGCTCTTGCAGGGAGATACTATTGTGAAAACTAGTCACATAGCTCAGTTTCCTTGCAGTGAATACTAAGAATATACTGGAAAAATCAATTTAAAACAATTATTGTTAAAGAACATACAAAATTACCCCCAAGGTGAGAAAGAGGCATTGCAAGGATAAAATCAGATGGTAGATGTCTTCCTGTACCGCAAAAACATCAGCAACAAAACAATGATGCTGAGTTAGATAATCATTCCAAGGGATGGTAATTAGTTTAAATGTCAACAAATAAATTGTGTGTGTACTTCACACTCTGGTATGTTCTTCTCCTAATGCAGTGCTCTTTTAACCCTCGTCCTCAAGGCACACTGTCCTGCATGTTTTAGATGTTTCCCTGCTTTAACACACCTGATTCAGAAGATTGCAGTTCAGCAAAAGCCTAAAATTAGGGCTGTGCTGAAGCAGGGAAACTTCTAAAACATGTAGGGCAGTGTGCCTTGAGGACCAGGGTTAAAAAACACTGTCCTAGTAAATCAGATATTACCTGCATCATTTGATCTCCAAGGTTACCTGTGGCAAAACAGCAGTAGTGACATCATGGTAAAATCGGAACTTCGCCCATGGGGCGTAGCTCTAGCAGGAACTGACCGATGAAGAGAGGCTGCAGGAAGTGTCGGATTCTGGGACACAGTTGGAGTTGGAGTTAACAAGACGATGTCTAATCTTGGTTGGCTGGAGGGTCGTTGCCGAGTTTCTGTAGTCAGAGATCTCTGGTAGGTTGTCGCTGAGACACGTGGCCAGGACTCCCTGATAGCTGAGCCCTGACCTTTGACCTTTCTACGCTCCCGCAGTACAACAGGTGTTTGTGGTTGCCTAGCAACAAGTTGCAGAGACCTGAGATGGAGTGGAGGGGTCAATGGAGGATAGCGCTGAGAATGAGTACGGGTGGCAGAGTCAGAGAGCTCAGAGGATGACTGCTTCTTCTTTGCACTAAAGGACATCTTCTGTCAGTCAAAGGGCTCTGCTTGCTGTACTCTCATATCAGGACTCAGCTACATTACTGTCCAATCAGAGTTCAGTTAGAAAGTAAAAATAGGCCAGACAATCAAAGTCCATCTTGTGGAATAAGCATACAGCCAGATCAATTCTTACCCATAGAGTGGTATTTAAAGCCGGAACAAGTTTTGTCTCATTGTTGAGTCTTCAATGTCCCACACTGATGTCCTCATCAACTCTCATTTAAGCCAAGTTTGTCATTTCAGGACATCCAGATGCTGACTATAAACTTTGGGATATCTTCTGTTCAAGAGGACTTTCTGTCCCACACCCACTCATTCTGCTCTCTAGTTGGCTGTTGCCTCATTCCACTTCCTTCCCACTCACCGTTTCAGCCAGTGACATGGCTGTAGGGGCATTTTACTCTGCCTACTCACACAGACAGAGCCTTTTTCATGTAGTCAGAACATGATGTTTTGTCAGCTCAGTCATTGATTCTGACTGCTGTAAATAGGATCTAAAATTACTTGTATCTTTATCTGATAGAAGTGTAACTTAAATCGCCAAAGGCCTGCTGTGTGAGCAAATCAGAAAACTGTTGTCCTGGGCTCACACTTTGCAATCCAGTGTCTAGAGAGAAAAAATTATTTATTGTTGGATTGTCATGTTTTTGAGAAATAAACTAACACGAAACATAATATCCAAAAAGGAATTATGCCATTAAATAATGTATGTGGGTACAGTGTTATGACTGGCTAAGGGCCATAACGAAAACGAGACACCATGGCACAGGTAAAATTGTATTAAATTAACAATTATTTAAATATAAGGACCTGTGATGGACTGGCGACCTGTCCAGGGTGTGGCCCGCATCTCGCCCATAGACTGCTGGAGATAGGCACCAGCTTCCCCGTGACCCACTATGGAATAAGCGGTAGAAAATGACTGACTGACTAAATATAAGGACAAACTCAAATGTTCATAATGGGGATGAGATGTGGCCCAGCAGCAGAGCAGCCCACACATGTGCGTCATGAAGACCAGCAGAGAGAGACCCATTCCTCTCTTCCCTGGAAGGAGAAAACAGACAGCTTTTATACGCTGTGCTCCAGAACTCCTGCACAGAGGAGGAGCAAAGGGGCAGACACACTGCAACATGCATCACTTATCCAATGAAGCATATGGCTGTAACAACAGATTCAAAAGACTTACGCAGAGAGAGGACAGCATAAGAACTGCCAGGTCTGGGAGCACTTTTCTTTGTTCATTGCATTCACTACGCAACTTAAACCCCTTTGGACCTTCTGTTCATCAGAACGTTTCATGTAAGAGGTAGTGTCTGGACAGAGTAAAATTAGTTTAGCTTTTGTTTGTGGTGGGCACAGGCTACCTGGTGAGCCAATGTGAACAGACCTCTAAGCCTTGAGGCTAGTGGTTTAAACCCATATCGGCCATAACACACAGACCGAAAGCTATTTAATTAAATATTAAATAACGTAAACATATTATTGCCCAACAACACACATTAAAAACACCAAATACAATGCACATAAAAATGAAACATTCCAAAATGTAATATAGGCAAAGTAATACATGATTATCAACCATATTTAACCAACCTTAGACCTTTAAGGGTTAGTTGCAGGCAGTAAAGTTTTCAGTCCTGAATTAAAAGAACAAACAGTTTCTGCACATGCCAGGTAACTCAGATTTTACAGGGTAAGCTCAGATTTGTTGAATTAAGGCTTTGTGAAGTTCATATTGGTAATAGTTCCCCCAGCCGTAGTGGAACAATGAGAAATCACTGTAATATTAAGTACATCCTCATTAAGCTCACAAAAGCTTCTCAAAAGCTCAGGAACATATTGTTAGATGCTGCTGCAAAACTGTCTCTAAATCCAACAGTTTACTCTGTTCTTGGCAGAGCTGAAGCACACTGATGAGTTATAGCTGATGTGGGGAATTGATCTGGTGGCAGATCTGACAAGTTTTTAGCTTCTACGACTCCAAGGACTTATTTTATTTCCAAAAAGCTAAAGTGATATAACATCTTTCTACAAATGCAAGACAACCATTACAGATGATAACTTCACAGAACATAACTTGAAAATACCCAAACTACAACTTAAAGGGTTATCACAGTTAAAGGATGGATAACATGGCAAGTTTGATCATATTGCATTAAGACAACTCAAAGTTAAAAAAAGAGATATGCAGACTTTCTAAGTAGCATTAGCTGACAACCTGAAGCTTCCATTCCCTATTCAGTTAGGGTAGGAGTCTGGAGCCTGCAGCTTCGGAGTCAAATTTGGTTCTTTAGCTCCCACACAAGGCCTTCTGTTAACTGAGAAGGGTTTTAAAATATAAGGTGATTTAATAATGGTGGTTTAAATGTTTTTCTGTGTGTTTTTAATGCAGTATCTATGTAGAATTTCCATTGTTGCAAACTATGTGCTTTTTTCTAAATAAAAAATAGAACTGAAGAAAAATATTCTGATTAAAAATGCATCTTTAGATGGTAAAGGTTGCTGACACCTTGGTAAGGCTGAGGGTCTAAATCTGAACCGTTAAAACTCAGAGAAATGCCAAAACATTTCACAAAAAACACAACAGTTGCTACCTAGTCTATGGCAGCAAATTACTAAAGGTTGATATTGAAAGACAAATATATACTTTCTGCTTCCATTTTTCAAAGCTTTTTCATAATTGTGATATTAGTTTAAATTATTCAGTACAAACGCTTGGTTTATAAGTCAATATTTCATGTTGATGAAATTACATCCATATAATGCAAGTCTTTATAAAGCTGACTTGGGGATTTTAAATGGCATTAGATGTTTGCTCCAATGCTTCTTCTTCTGGACCTGGAACACAACAAAGTTACATAAGGTATGGAAACTAAAAAACAAAAACAAATAGAATGGATAAAATAAAGATGATAATCAACACATGTAAATAAATAAAAACATTTATAGCTATTTTGAACTAACAACTCAACTAATATATTAAAAAGCATTTTAATAAGCTTAACAATCTGTTTTACCCTGCAGAAAGACTCACAGGTAATTCTGCTTTAATTACCAGCATTTAGATTTGAAATGAATACTAATGGCTCAGTAGCTATATTGTTCTATTTTATCTCATTGTGTCATTATCTATGTTTTTATTTAACCATATGATGTTTTTTTTGCATAGCTTGAAGTTTGTATTTGTACAGGTGCGTAAATCAAACATTATTTTAGAGTTTTTGTACTTACTGCTTGTTTCGTGTTAGATCACCTGATCACAAGATGCAAGAGCAGAGTCATCATCTGCTGCTTCCCCTAAAATAATAATGGTACATTTGTACACATCAGATGGTTCTTATATAGCATTTACTGATATTTTCACAAGAATCAAAGTGTGAACTTTACCAATTTCAATGTTTTTGTTGTGGGGCAGAGATTCATAGACAGCTTGGTCACCTATAAGTCAGTAAAATAATAGACAATACAAAATCAGAGACTTAAGCCTTGACAAGACAAAAAAAGTGTCTTTTTCTGGACAAGAAGCTGCAATAATGCTTTATATTTATTATTCAAAGCTGACCGTGAAGAAGGGTTGAGTAAATATGGATTTCATCCTGGCTAATTGTTTGTTGTGCAGCAGAGGCTTGATTGAGGTTCACAGATTGAATGAATCTAAAATGTAAGGGAAATATTGAAAATTTATTAGGAAGAGGACATACGTAACTATGTTATCTTTAAAATAAAGGAAATCAGTACATACTTGATGTAACATAGATCTGTGAAAAGAGGTTTTAAAAGTTACTGCACTACATAGTAACACTAAGATTGATACATGTCATGGAATATGGTTAAGAAATTTTTCATTAAAAAGTCTTACCTATAACATTTGTGTACCAGCACATTAACAGCAAAACAAGCTTTATTAGAAGACTTCCACAAGCCAGTCCAGTGATAAGAGAGCTGCTTTCCTCTAAAATGCTTTCCTCTAAAATGACAAATTTTTCTTAACATTATGTCACAAAAAAAGGAAAGATAATATATTAAGAGTTCCACCAGTTTCTATGCTTGAATTAGCTAAATACAATTAGATTTATGAATTTTCTTGTATGTTGTTGATGGAAACTCACCCTGTGTGCCCACTTTCAGTGACTCGCTAAACTCTGTGTAGTAAATTGGGTCTCCTCTTCCTCCTCTACACCAGTAAAGTCCTGTCTGTGACACATGGATGTGTTCGTTGCTCTCAGCAACTTGATGTGTGGGCAGGACTTCACCCTTGTACCAGAAGTATTTCCAAGATCGTGATGGTTTCACCGAGCAGGTCAGAGTCCATTTTCCATTCAAAGGAAAAAAATTGACACTTATTTTGGCCTTTGGTTTACCTGCTGTTTATGTTGGAGAAACATGAGATGAAAGTAATGACCTCCACTGTACTTTAACTTCATGAAAATGAACAGCAGTTATCTTGAACCCAGCTTGCAGAAAAGCTGGGCTCAAGTGGAAATAAGTGGATAAAGTAATAACCTAAAATGGTAGCACAAATAATAGAAACAGGCATAAACTGGAGATACAAGTAACTCAATCTCAAACAACTAACACAAGAGGGTCATGACACATGACGAAAGCCATATATCAACAACACCCAGAAATGCCGCCGGCTTCTCTGAGCTCATCTGAGATGGACTGATGCAAAGCGGAAAAGTGTGCGTTGCTCTGATGAGTCCACATTTCCTATTGTTTTTGGAAATCATGGATTTCAAGGAAAATAACTATCTGGATTGTTAACAGTGCAAAGTTCAAAAGCCAGCATCTGTGATGATACGGGGCAGTGTTAGTGCCCATGGCATGGGTAACTTGCACATCGGTAAAGGCACCATTAATGCTGAAAGGTACATACAGGTTTTGGAGCAACATAGATGTTGCCATCCAAGCAACGTCTTTTTCAGGGACGTCCTGCTTATTTCAGCAAGACAATGCTAAGCTACATTCTGCATGTGTCACAATAATGTGGCTTCATAGTAAAAGAGTGCGGGTACTAGACTAGACTTGAAATGTGCTGCAGGCATCATATTCAAAATGAGTGAATATTTACAAGAAAACAATAAAGTTTATCAGTTTGAACATTAAATATCTTGTCTTTGTAGTGGAATCAAGTCCATGATTTGCGAATTATTGTATTCTGTTTTTATTTACGTTTTACACAACATCTCAACTCATTGGAATTAGGCTGGACCTAACCCTAAGCCTAACCTAAACTAAATTCACACCCTGGTCTTAAACCTAACCCTTAACCCAAAAACAGCAGTTTTTCTTTAGGAGCATTGGGCCCTCACAGAGTAATAAATGTTGGACAAATGGGCCGTACACTGTAACAAATGCTAGAACACACACACACACACACACACACACACACACACACACACACACACACACACACACACACACACACACACACACACACACACTCTTGTTTTGCTATATGTAGTGAGGACCATGTGTTGACTCCCATTGACTTCCATTGATTTTCAGTCATTTTCAACCCTTTCTATGCCCTAACCCTGACAATAACCCTAAACCTAACCATTACCAGTTCATGCCTCACCCTAACCTTAACCTAAACTCAATTCACATCTTAGTCCTAAACCTAACCGTTAGCAAAATAGGTCGTGAGGACCAGCAAAATGTCCTCACTTTGGTACAAACGGTCCTCAATTTGATGGTGAAATCGGGAAAATGGTTCTCACTGTGATGCCAAGACAGGAACACACACACACAGATACACAAACACACACACACACCACACACACACACACACACACACACACACACACACAGATACACAAACACAATTTCACTGGCCATACCCATGACCAATAACTGCCTGTTGTGTAGCATCAAAAAATAACTTGAATTGAACCTGTCTGACAGCATGAAGTAGGCAGAGAGACTATAAAGCAACACATCATGTCCAGATCTACAGAAATTCAAGAACAGATGAGAAACAAAGTAATTGATATTGATTAGTCCAGTAAAGGTTTACAAAGCCTTTTGTAATGGTTTGGTACTCCAGGAAACAGCACTGCGAGCCATTATCCACAAACAGAGAAAACATGGAACTTTGGTGAATATTTCCAGGAGTGGCGAGCCAATCAAAATTACTTCAAGAGCACTTTACCAAGAATAACATCTGAGCCACTTAATGCCTCACTTGCCTCAGTTAAGGTCAGTGTTCTTATTGTTATTCATCAATAAGAGCAATAAGAAAAACATGACTTGAAAATGGCATCTATGGAAGATTCAAGGCTAAAACCATTGCTGACCAAAGCCAACATCAAGGCCTATCACATTTGTCATATACTCAAGAATTTTGAAAAAATAATTTATGGACTGGCAAAACAGAAGTGGATTTCTTTTTTTTTTTTTTTTTGAAGTTTTGCATCCCTTTACACCTAACATAAAACTAACGGAGCATTTCATAAAAAGAACATTATGCTGAGAATCAAATATTGTGGTTGCAGTGTAATGATCTGGGCTGCTTTGCTTTTTCAGGACCTGGACAACTTGCTGTTAGTGATTTATACTATATGTATAAATGGAGGAAATGTCTTTTCTCCTTGTAATAAAAAAAGGCATCAGTTAAAAAAATTGTTTTTTTCTGACTCACTGATCTTATGCTCTCCTTCTACTTTCTGACCGCAGTCTGATTATTACTACAAAAGCCTCTCTGTATTTTTGCCATCATAACATATATGTAAATTCAAATCATAGTGAAGTAGCTGATATTTTGGGTTTGTTGTTTAAATGCATAGATAAAAATAAAACTTACACATCACTGTCATTTTGATGGGATAACTCCAAATTGTTGAGGAACACAAGTCCAGCTTCTTTTTCCCTCTGCACGAGTACTCGCCAGCACTGGTAACAGAAGCATTGAAAACCCACTTTTCAGTGCTCTCTGCTGTTGTTTCTGAGCTAGATGTCCTCCACTCGTACGCCCACTCAGTGCCTCCATCATCTGAAATCTCACATGTCAGACTGATACTCTCCCCAATAAACACCTTGGACCAGATATCATTTAGTGTTATCTTTGCTGGATTGACAGGTGTTTTGAAGGGTAAAAAACATAAATGACAAAATAATTAAAACAGAGAAATACGCCATATTCTCAGATGATTTTCATGAATACATGTGAGGATGCATATTTGTTTACAGACAAAACTCACCTCTTTTGTAAATCGTAACTCTGTTACTGTTCTCTGTGAAGAAAACGGGATCTCTTCTTCCTCCTCTGCAGTAATAGATGCCTCCTTCTGAAATACTAATATTCTGTTCTGATGTTCCATTTTTTATGGTGAAAGCATTAGAACACTCTGAGGTTTCTTTGAACCAGTAGTATCTCCAGTCTGCAGACACGTCCACACAGCAGGTCATTGTGACACTGCCCCCTGCTGGTATTTCTCTGCTGTTTGCACTGAGTGAGGCCTGAGCAGCCTTTGCTGTTCAGTTGGCATTTGAAGAAAATAAATACAAAAATTGTCAGAGTGGGAGTAATGTAAACTACTTTATTTTCTTATTTTGGAAATGGTAGTAATCACATCTGTAATTTGTTCAACTGAATTCAAACCCAATAAAACTAAAAGGCTGCTGCAGCTCTAGTAAGAGCGATGCCAATGGATGGGCCCATTTCTCTCCTTTTTAGGCTGTAATTGTTTTTGGATTGGAAAATTGTAATGTAATGTTGCAAACCATTATGACAGTAAAAGAAGATCTAATACATACTGACTTAGGTGGACTGAAAACAGTTTATCATTGTTCAACACATAGGCATCTGATCAGTGGGCATAAAAGTAGAGGAGCAATTTCAAGGTTTTGCTCCCCCATTTTTAGAAAAAAATAAAAATACAAAACTGATCCCTTCCTGCAATCAGAAGTATTAACTACATACTCATTAACTCTTATTTTACCTTTTTTGGCTAACAAATCAAAAATAAATAAATAAATAAAAAGGGATAATTTCTAGATTCTCTTATCTCATTTCAGTCTGGCTCATCTTTTGCCCAACATCCTCCTAAAGTCACCTCATCAATAAGATATTTTATAGGCATAAGGAGGAAAGGAATCAATCTGAGATAGTTTTTTACAGTGTTACATTCTATGTTTCAACACATAGTCTATTTCAAAGTTGCATTTTTTTGCAGACTCAAATTTCTAGGTTTTATTACATTCTGTAAATATGACTACAAATATTACCCAGTTAGGTTTTAATGTTTCACAAAACATCAAACAAGAAATTGGTAAATTTAGGCTTTAGTTGGTTTGGTAAAGGGACATTTTATAAAGTTTTTGTCATGATTTGTGGGTGTTTCTGTTAATCTTTTGTCGAATTTTGCTTTGAATCATGCTTCTGCTTATTTTCCTGGTCATGCTTTAGTTTTTGTCTTCTAGTTGTTAGTTTTGTAAAGTTATGTTTTGGATCATGCTGCGGTTCTGTTTTTCTAGTTATATTTCTCTTTGGTGTTCTAGCCATGTTTCTGTCTGCCATAGCAATTAACTTCATTCGGTTCACCTGCACCTAGCTTTCTGTCTCCTTGCTTCACCTGGTTCACGCTCCATAAATTCACATCTGTTCTGTTACTCATTGCGGAAACATTCCATTTCACATCGCTGGTTCCTGTTCTTTTGACCACGCCATGCCTGCCTGTTTTGCCCACTTAGTATTTTGTTCCTGCCTCCCTTGTGAGTGAGTTTTTGTGTTTTTGTTTTTGGAAATTAACTCTCTCACTTACCGTCATGCTGCCTGCTCGTGTGCATTCTGGGGTCCTCCACCTTGTCAAACGCGACAGTTTTTGGCATAAGAACTAAATTATCCTGGCTAATCCTAGCTAACTTGGAAAATCTGGACGGATTTACACATTAAATAGAGATTGTTTAATGAGAGCATGTAATACTGTTATTTTGTTTTTATCTTTTGTCGGGTGAGTTATTGCAGGACCAAAGTGCAGGCAAGAGCGAGGAAGCAGCATGGTGAGTAGATAAATGCTTTTAGTAATATGGAAATGTAGGCAGGACATGAAAAACACAGGCAGGTCTAAGGACATGGAACGGGTAGTACTTTACAGGAGGAAACAGTTGAGGAAAATGACAGCCAGAGAGTATAAATGCTGAGGAAGGGTGGAGAATGGATCAATAAACACAGGGAGGTAATCAAAGGGGAATCAGGAGCAGCTGGTGGAAGAGAGAGACTGAAGGCAACTGAAGGGGGGAGGCTAATTAAAACTAATGAGGAGGGAGTCCAGGGAGGTAACAGAAAACATCTGTCACAGAAAGTGAACAGAAATAAGTAAACAATGAGACTACTTAAAGAACATAAACAGGGAGTAAACAGATCTAGAAAATACAAACTAAAACATCTGACATAGGAAGTGACAAATATCTAAACACCAGAATGAATCTAATATGAAACATAAATAACAGGATTGCAGAAAACCTAACCCTGGCAGAACGTGACATTTTATTAAGTTCCAAAAATTAGCAATATCCTTGGTTGGTTTGGAATCCAAATCAGAACCAGTTTATGAACTAGAGGTCCATTTTTTTTATTTTTTAATGAGTGTGAATTTACCTGATTGATTTTTTAGTGACTAAAGAACCAGATGATCAATAAGTTGTATCAAATCAGAAGTTTTGGTTCAGCAAATCAAAGTTAAGTGAAGAATAAACAGGTTGATAATGGATTGAATAAGAAATAAAATCAGTGAGCTCAAACATATTTCCAGTTTCTTTTTGATTTTTTGCATAGGTGACTTGTATGACAATGCTGCATATTTTCCCTTGTCATAAATCAAAGAGAGCACAGTGGAACCCTTGCTTGAAATCTCACTATTTAGCCATAAAGTGCAAGTATTCATTTCAGTCCCTACAGGCTGCTTGGAACTCATTAGACTGCAGCGTTGATAATGTCGTCTTATTTTGCTTATGACAATATTTTAAAGTCTGTTATCTGGCAACCTGCTTACATATGGAACTGATTTTAAGTAGCTTTTTTGGCTTTTTAAACATATTAATAATTTTAGCCCAACCTATAAGACCTTACAACTCCTTCCCTCCCATGGTCTTCTGAGAAAGGTCATATGTTGTTACTTAAAGTTTAAACTAAGACATACTGAAGCACCATTCAAATAGATACATAGCTTTTTAGCCTGGCTTTCACTGAACTTTTACTAATTCTGCCTTATTTTTGTTCATCTGTTTTAATTTATTTATCTGCATATTACATTTTAAATAAGTTGAGAGGATATTGAATGCAAAGGTCAGCACTTACCATGCACTTGTCCACAGTAGAGGTATGGACTAAACACTTAAAAAGGAAAAAGGAAATTAACATATTATTCAAAAGAAACAAAAATAATACAGGTTTCTCATAATTACATTTTGAATAGAAAATTGTTCCAATATTATTTATGACATTAAAAAAAAATGTTACTGTTGATAAATAAGGATTTTCAGTCACTTTTAAAAAGACACAAATTTCAGTAATTCTTTTAAAAACATAACGACCACATAAAGAAAACAGGTTGCTAAAAACCATCTTTACTCACAAATTAAGAACAGTGCAGAGAGCAAAGTATGTACCATCCTCATTACTACTGTTTCTGTCTGACAAGCAAACACTCTTTGGTTCCTAGGGACAGTGTAGCTTTTTATATAGGAGTGACATCAGAAAACCACAGACTAATTTAAACACTGAGCGCTTCACACTTTTTGCAGTCCCACTGCACAATAAATTTACTATAGTGAACTTATCTCCCCCATGCATGTATTGCTTGCATCAAGTCGCACACAGTCTTGGTGAAGTTGATGGAAAACACAGTTAATTTACTTAAATATTAGTGTACTATGCCCCCATGGTGTTCTTAAACTTGAAGCATGTGTTAGATATGCTATTTCTAGCATAACAAACAGGGTGCTTTTGTCTTTTTTGTTTTCCATCAGGTATGCTTGTTTGTGAACCTAGTCTAAATACTGCTGAAAACGTGTTAAATCAAAAGCATAGCCTACTTGTTAACAAAAAGCTATCACAATAAAGCATAAAGGTTTTACAAATGTATGACGTACAACCAGTCACTCCTTCTTCACAATGTCAAAGTCTGTGGCAGGAAGGATATAAATATATTCTGTCATCACACTCACGTCTTCCACAAATACCAGCCTGGTGTAGAAGAAATGTGCAGGAAAGCTGTATAATTAAAATACTATTTATTTAATCTAAACAACAATATATATTGCTTTTAGTGAAGACAGAACATTATTTACTTGTCACAAGAAAATGTCCACAACAACAGGTGTTTAATATGTTTAAGTTTAATGTGTTTTGGTTTTACGCTAAAATATTACAAAATGTATAAAGTGAGACTATTACAAGAGTTATTAAAGAATCAAGGCCCAATATTTTCAGTGATGAAGCACTAGAGGTATGTAACCTTTTGGCAATGTTACCAAAGCACATACAGTATCTTCTCAAAGTGCTGTTTCATTTCTGACTACAGGTGCAGAGAGGAAGCATAGATCAATATTTTTGAGCTATGCTTTTCAGTTGAAATAATTTTTCATTTTTTAAGGGTTTGTCTGAGAACAAACCTCTGAATGGACCCAATCATGGCTCTGAGATTTTAGCAGCCTTTAAAGTCTTGAAACAGCAGAGCTATGATGTCAAGATTGTGGTCAATTAGACTAGAACCCGCAGTTGATCCAATCTAACACCTGCTGCACAAAGAATATTTATGCTACCATATGTAGCAATGAGGTTGAAGACATCATTATGATCTCATCTGGGTCTTTCCATTTTGCTATTCTTTCGATTTGGTTTGAACCTAGATTTAATCTTACTTTGCAGCTAGTTGAAGTTATTGTGTAGTTTCCTCAATATAGCATGCACAGTGTAGCAATAAAGAGTCAGAGACAAACTGTACTCGTACCCGTACTTGTCGTCTTACGCTTATCCGGGACCGGGTCACGGGGGCAGCAGACTCAGAAGAGACATCCAGCCGTCCCGCTCCCCAGACACCTCTTCCAGCTCCTCCGGGGGGAGCCCAAGGCGTTCCCAGGCCAGCCGTCCCCTGGGCCTCCTCCCAGTGGGACGTGCCTGAAACCCCAAATCATAACAGTTTTATATATTTATGTGTGCAGTGCTTGCTGTTTGAGAACTTCAATGCACAAATTTACTGCTTCACCTATTGCCCACACTATACATAGAGGTGAGCCGGACTATATCTAGTCGATATCTCTTAACCTCCAGTACAAGCTCGGGCTCAGCCTCTGTCCCCCCCAGTGAGGTGATATTCACCGTCCCTAGAGCCATTTTAAGCAACAGGGGCTCGGGTCGTCAAGGTCTTCACCTTCGAACGCCGCCCAATCCTCTTTGCACCAGTACCTACCTCATGGTTCCTCCTGCAGGTGGTGGGCCTACTAGGGGAGTAACCAGACTATCATTCAGAGGACTCAGCTGAGGTGGCTAGGGCATCTGTTTCCACCCTCTTTCCTGTCTGATTACTATAGAATAAAGGCCACTGGTGCCAAACAAATCTTTAAAAGCAAATATTGAAACTTTTTCAATAATTTTGTGAATAACTAATACTTATTTATAATTATTAGTAGAAGCTGAAAGCCAAACGCTGTTCCACAGCTATTATTGTTGCACTATAATGGCTACATACAAAATGATTAACTGAAGACCTTCCTAAAAGTGTTAACAGCAAGTTCATTATGTAATCTCTAATTTTCACAAGTTGTTCTGCCATTTGTTTCATCATATCGCTATGATATGGAGTTTTGACTTCAAACTGAAAGAGTCACCTCCTACCTTAGCCGTCCTATGACTCCACCATGCGTCTATCCTCCATCCAATCAGCGTCAGGTCCGCATGTGTCTTCAATCAATCATCCTCCGAGGCTTCGCCTTTAAGGAACTCCAGTCATGGATTTCCCGCTCTTCAGCTGAGCTTCGACCCTCCTCTGCTCCTCCTCCACCATCTCCCTTCCATACTTCTCCTTAACCTTCTTAGACCTTCACTCCACCACCTGTATCAGATCCCAAAGGGGGGAAGACTTATCTAATTCTAAGCCTAAGAAGTTCATTTAAACTCATGTCATTCTCAGTCCTCCGGGGTCCGAGCCCCAAAGATATTAACTTTTGTCAATAAACTTCTTTAATCGCCATCTGTGGGTTTCTTATTGTCAGTCTTTTCAGGTTGAAATTGAGATATGATATGTTGTGAGGCAGACGTTTGAGGAAGTGGTTTGTTATATGTGTGTGTGTTTTGAAGGCAGGAGCGACTGTTGAGGTTTGATGTCATATTAAGATGAAACATATTTCCTGTTTCTCACAGTCTTGTGTTTTCCTGCACACACCATACAACTTTCTTAAAAGCTGAAATGTTTCTACAAAGCAGAATTACTTTTATATTTGGCTTTGAAATCAAGATTTGAAGCACTTGGCTTTGACTGCTGGGCTTATGGTGTAACCTTATATGTTTGTCTGAATGGTGCCAATTACGGAAATGTGTTAAGAACAAAAGGAGTAATGTTGTATTCTGGTCAATGTATGTTGAGTGTTGTAAAATGTATTCATCTTTATACCTCGTGACAGAGTTACTGACCTCAAACCTTAGTTTTAGCAGCAATAGCTTTGGCTATTAATCAAGCTACCTGTGCCACCTATTATACTGAGAAGGTAAACGTACAAAACTTTACATAACAATTTTTTTACTGAAAATGAACGTGAAACCGTTCAAACTCCAAATATAAAAGTCTGAAACTGTTGGAAAGTCTGATAAAATACTGATCAATACCTCTTTAGAAGATTGTGTAATATTTTCCACTCTTGAGGCAACTTACAGGTCCTTCTCAAAATATTAGCATATTGTGATAAAGTTAATTATTTTCCATAATGTCATGATGAAAATTTAACATTCATATATTTTAGATTCATTGCACACTAACTGAAATATTTCAGGTCTTTTATTGTCTTAATATGGATGATTTTGGCATACAGCTCATGAAAACCCAAAATTCCTATTTCACAAAATTAGCATATTTCATCCGACCAATAAAAGAAAAGTGTTTTTAATCCAAAAAACGTCAACCTTCAAATAATCATGTACAGTTATGCACTCAATACTTGGTCGGGAATCCTTTCGCAGAAATGACTGCTTCAATGCGGCGTGGCATGGAGGCAATCAGCCTGTGGCACTGCTGAGGTCTTATGGAGGCCCAGGATGCTTCGATAGCGGCCTTTAGCTCATCCAGAGTGTTGGGTCTTGAGTGTCTCAACGTTCTCTTCACAATATCCCACAGATTCTCTATGGGGTTCAGGTCAGGAGAGTTGGCAGGCCAATTGAGCACAGTGATACCATGGTCAGTAAACCATTTACCAGTGGTTTTGGCACTGTGAGCAGGTGCCAGGTCGTGCTGAAAAATGAAATCTTCATCTCCATAAAACTTTTCAGCAGATGGAAGCATGAAGTGCTCCAAAATCTCCCGATAGCTAGCTGCATTGACCCTGCCCTTGATAAAACACAGTGGACCAACACCAGCAGCTGACACGGCACCCCAGACCATCACTGACTGTGGGTACTTGACACTGGACTTCTGGCATTTTGGCATTTCCTTCTCCCCAGTCTTCCTCCAGACTCTGGCACCTTGATTTCCGAATGACATGCAGAATTTGCTTTGATCCGAAAAAAGTACTTTGGACCACTGAGCAACAGTCCAGTGCTGCTTCTCTGTAGCCCAGGTCAGGCGCTTCTGCCGCAGTTTCTGGTTCAAAAGTGGCTGGACCTGGGGAATGCGGCACCTGTAGCCCATTTCCTGCACACGCCTGTGCACGGTGGCTCTGGATGTTTCTACTCCAGACTCAGTCCACTGCTTCCGCAGGTCCCCCAAGGTCTGGAATCGGCCCTTCTCCACAATCTTCCTCAGGGTCCGGTCACCTCTTCTCGTTGTGCAGCGTTTTCTGCCACACTTTTTCCTTCCCACAGACTTCCCACTGAGGTGCCTTGATACAGCACTCTGGGAACAGCCTATTCGTTCAGAAATTTCTTTCTGTGTCTTACCCTCTTGCTTGAGGGTGTCAATAGTGGCCTTCTGGACAGCAGTCAGGTCGGCAGTCTTACCCATGATTGGGGTTTTGAGTGATGAACCAGGCTGGGAGTTTTAAAGGCCTCAGGAATCTTTTGCAGGTGTTTAGAGTTAACTTGTTGATTCAGATGATTAGGTTCATAGCTCGTTTAGAGACCCTTTTAATGATATGCTAATTTTGTGAGATAGGAATTTTGGGTTTTCATGAGCTGTATGCCAAAATCATCCGTATTAAGACAATAAAATACCTGAAATATTTCAGTTAGTGTGCAATGAATCTAAAATATATGAATATTAAATTTTCATCATTACATTATGGAAAATAATGAACTTTATCACAATATGCTAATATTTTGAGAAGCACCTGTATAAGGAAAAATGGGGAAAACTATAGATAACCCAAGATTTTGCACGATACTTTAGATCCAACAAATTTTTAAATGGGCATAATATAACAAGATTTAAAGGATCATTTTTGATCAAGACTTGAAACACTTTTCCAGTAAATGTGAATTTTCAGAAGCTGTGTAGGAAGTTCAAAGTGTTTGGTGTTGACACACAGGAATGATAAATCAGTTCTGTCAAGACAACAAATTGGATTCAATAGGTATACTAGTTATTATCAATATCTTTCTGATCACAAACTTATTATATTTTGAGGTGCATCTTTGAAAAATGAAATTCTTGTTAAACAGGAAAACATACCGTCAGTGCTGGATGGAAGAGTACGACATATTTCATTTTGTGAGGCTGATGTAAATATTAATATGTCATTGTATATAATATTTGAAGTTTCAACCTTATTTATTGTTTAATGTTTTTCTTTTCTGTGGACAAGCTCAAGGTAGCTTCAATTTTAATTCCATACTTCACTGATTTCATTTTGATTTATTTCCATATGATTAACTCTTAGTGTATGATAAATTACACTCTATTCTGTTTTCCCATTTTAGACTACCTATATTCGTCACTTTGTGTTGTAAGCAAGAACAGAACAGTACCATGTTGTTGCTTTCAGGCTTTTTAAAACTATGCAAAACTGTCTGTGTTGTGTTACAGATGTAATGCTGACCCCTGAACCCAACTGGCAACGAAAAAACAATAACAAGTTTTTTGAATGGGCAGTCTGTTATCTTCATCTGTAATGTGAGCAGAGAGGACACCTTGTCCTTGTAAATGTCAGATTGGCAGAAGTGCAGTAAAAATGTCTCTATTACTGTATTAGGTAAGTCTTTCATGATTCAGCAAAATGTACTTAAATTGCAGTGAACACTAGTTATAACACTTCTAGTATATGGTTCACTACATTTAAAGATTGTTTTTTATAAATACATTTTATGCAGTTGTTCTTTTATTCAAATGAAAGTATTAAAATAATAATTGTATTATTATTGTTATTTTAATAAAACAACAGAAGTATAAAAATTGAAAAGGTTTCTGTTTGTTGTTCCTACAGATAAGTTATGGTGTTTACAATATAAGTAATTTAGTTTTCATAAATGTGTTGTAAAGTATGATCTGTGTTGGGAATTGGGAGTGTTCGTTCCTGTGCTTGTCCACCAGGGTCCTCCTGGAGCTTCTTTTAACCATCTACAGGTGTTGCTGATCTTTGGCTGATTGGCCTTACCTGGGAGGAGTACTTAGGAGCATGCCACCAGTCCTTCAGTGCCTGAGTGTTGTTGCTCTAGTGCAAACACCAAGCCAGAGAAACTTTGCCAGTCTGTTTTTGGCTTTTGCTAATCCTGTTTATCTTTCCCTGCTTCCTGTTAGAAACCTGTGAGGTGTGGGCTGTTACCTACGGAGCTGGACTCGGACATTCTACACCTTCTACTGCTGTTTGTGAATTTGGATTATTCATCTCTGACTGTGGCACGGTTCCTAACCTTCCTAACACCTGCCTCTGTGAGAATTCTAGACCGAACATTGGACAAGCTATTTGGATTGCCTGACTCCCAAGCCCAGTGGTATGACCCTCCTGAATTTCTCTGCTCAAGTGATCAAGTAAGCAAAACTTCTGGAGCTATATGGATGTACTTCCGCCCCAGATCAGAACTAACTCTTGCCTCTTTCTTCAGTGGACCCGAAAAACCTTCCAACCCTCATTCCAGTAGAACTCACCTTGTGTGTTTAAATAAACCTTTGAAACTTGTCTGGTCTGAGTTTTGCATGTGGGTCAAAATAATTCCTAAAACAATGACAATCTGTCGTTAATCACAAACAGTAAATCGCTAACCACAACACCAAAAAGGTACTTCTTTTTTTTTTTTTTTTTGCATAAATTAATCTTTTTTGTAAACACTGACCACAGCATCTTTCAGTAATGAAGCATCCATAGATTTTAACAAGTGACTCAACAAACCAACAATCCCTTATTTTATAATAACTGCAAACTTAAACACATTAACAATGTATGTCTTACGTTTGTTCTTGCATATGTACCAATATTGTTTTTAATAACTGCAGAGAAACCTGGTATCAAACTGAAAACAGGTCCTACAACCATACCAGTAGGGGGCAGTATGACCTTGAGCTGCTCTGTGGAGATCTGCTGGATGGAGATGGTTCAGACGGACATCAAATACCTCTGACGTTGAAGTCAAAACAAATAACACACGAAACAAACATATTTCTTTAACACAAGTAGTTACTTTCAGATGTGAGGCAGTAAGAGGAAAGGAAGTAAAGAAGCGGATACTGTCAGTATAGCATGTGAGCTCAACTATTTGTCAGAAAAACTGTGTGATTATCAAATGTATAACACAAAAAAGGCAGCAGAAATACAGTAGAGTAGGGGGAAATATTTATTAAACTTAATATTTACTTTCAAGAAAGCCTCTAATCCTTAGTTTTTCAAATTGGAAATAATACTCATCAGATTTGGAAATAAAACATTTTAAAGCACTTACAGATGTAACAATTAGTTTATTGGCCAGGTGATCACTAATCTTGAAATATTTTGGTTGCAGATAAATCCAGACATGTTACATATTCTCAGTTTGAACTGAAAAGCTCTGTGAAAGAGAGTAGGCTTCGAAGACACACTAAACATGAAAAAAAAATCATTTAGTATGGTTTATCTTCATGTCTTTGCTGTGTCTCAACAAGGAAGGCTTATGTAACAGAAGATTGCATTGTTTACTCTGAAATAAAAGCTGTATCTGCAGGTACAGTCACTCCAACAGTCTTAGTACTTAAATGTGTCCTCATCTCATTAAACTGAAAGTAATCAAATGTCAACAAGGAGTTCAGATAGTCAGCTGACATGCTTCCTCTAACAATTGGCAGAAACCGTCAGATAAAACAGGATGCTCATACCTCAAGTAGGGCAGACAGAACCCACGGTGCTAAAGGTCAAATCTGAGGATTTTCACAGTTTCTGTTTAATGTGTTCATAAAATAATGTTCATCTGCTATTTGAAAGTATTTTGAGTATTTGTTGCTACTGTGCAGGTGTTAAGCCACATAACATTCTTTAGTTTTCCTTGTCCTTGTAATTGTCAGTATGGTGTTTAATCTTATACTTGTAAACGATTCATCATCTGCTCAACAACAGTCTCCTAAGCCCTGTTGATTTTGTTTCTGCAGACTTAAATAAAAAAAATAAAAATATTAACTCTACTTTAATTGTGCACATACAGGCAAATCTCAAAAAATTTGGAATATTGAATAAAAGTGTAATATTTCAGAAAGTTAAACTTTATTTTATAGAGATTCATTCAGTGAAATATGTCAAGCTTTTATTCCTTGTAATTATGATGATTATGACTTACAGGTAAATAAATTATGTGTCTCAAAAAATTAGAACATCACATTTGATCAAAAAAGGATGATTTAAGCACAAATGTCAGGCTTCTGAAAAGTATGTTAATTTCTTTGCACTCAGTACTTGGTTAGGCTGTCTCTTGCATGAATTACTGCATCAATGCACCACGCCATAGAGGTGATTAGCCTGTGCCACTGCTTAGGTGTAATGGAAGCCCAGATTGCTTTATAGCTGCCTTCAGGTCATCTGCCTTGTTGGGTCCGGTTTCTCTCATCTTCCTCTTGACAACAGCCCATAGATCATCTATGGGTTTCAGGGGAGTTTGCTGGCCAATCAAGAACAGGAACACAATGGTCATTAAACCAGTTTTTGGTACCTTTGGCAGTGTGAACTTTGGACCATTCAGCAACAGACCAGTTCTTATTCTCCTTAGCCAAGGTAAGACATTTTTGATGCTGTCAACATTTATAGCCCATGGCTAGAGTTCGTCTACATGTGGTGGTTATTGATGCACCGAGTCCAGCCTCAGTCCATTCCATGTGAAGCAAATTCTTAATTTTTTTTTGTCAATCCTCTGAAGGCTGTAGTTCTCCCTTTTGCTGGTGCACCTTTTCCTACCACACTTCTTTCTTCCACTCAATGTTCTTTTAATATGCTTGGATACAAAACTCTAAACAACCAGTTTCTTCAGCCAGTTTCTAATACAGGTCCTTCTCAAAATATTAGCATATTGTGATAAAGTTCATTATTTTCCATAAAGTCATGATGAAAATTTAACATTCATATATTTTAGATTCATTGCACACTAACTGAAATATTTCAGGTCTTTTATTGTCTTAATACGGATGATTTTGGCATACAGCTCATGAAAACCCAAAATTCCTATCTCACAAAATTAGCATATCATTAAAAGGGTCTCTAAACGAGCTATGAACCTAATCATCTGAATCAACGAGTTAACTCTAAACACCTGCAAAAGATTCCTGAGGCCTTTAAAACTCCCAGCCTGGTTCATCACTCCAAACACCAATCATGGGTAAGACTGCCGACCTGACTGCTGTCCAGAAGGCCACTATTGACACCCTCAAGCAAGAGGGTAAGACACAGAAAGAAATTTCTGAACGAATAGGCTGTTCCCAGAGTGCTGTATCAAGGCACCTCAGTGGGAAGTCTGTGGGAAGGAAAAAGTGTGGCAGAAAATGCTGCACAACAAGAAGAGGAGACCGGACCCTGAGGAAGATTGTGGAGAAGGGCCGATTCCAGACCTTGGGGGACCTGCGGAAGCACTGGACTGAGTCTGTAGTAGAAACATCCAGAGCCACCGTGCACAGGCGTGTGCAGGAAATGGGCTACAGGTGCCGCATTCCCCAGGTCCAGCCACTTTTGAACCAGAAACTGCGGCAGAAGCGCCTGACCTGGGCTACAGAGAAGCAGCACTGGACTGTTGCTCAGTGGTCCAAAGTACTTTTTTCGGATCAAAGCAAATTCTGCATGTCATTCGGAAATCAAGGTGCCAGAGTCTGGAGGAAGACTGGGGAGAAGGAAATGCCAAAATGCCAGAAGTCCAGTGTCAAGTACCCACAGTCAGTGATGGTCTGGGGTGCCGTGTCAGCTGCTGGTGTTGGTCCACTGTGTTTTATCAAGGGCAGGGTCAATGCAGCTAGCTATCGGGAGATTTTGGAGCACTTCATGCTTCCATCTGCTGAAAAGTTTTATGGAGATGAAGATTTCATTTTTCAGCACGACCTGGCACCTGCTCACAGTGCCAAAACCACTGGTAAATGGTTTACTGACCATGGTATCACTGTGCTCAATTGGCCTGCCAACTCTCCTGACCTGAACCCCATAGAGAATCTGTGGGATATTGTGAAGAGAACATTGAGAGACTCAAGACCCAACACTCTGGATGAGCTAAAGGCCACTATCGAAGCATCCTGGGCCTCCATAAGACCTCAGCAGTGCCACAGGCTGATTGCCTCCATGCCACGCCGCATTGAAGCAGTCATTTCTGCCAAAGGATTCCCGACCAAGTATTGAGTGCATAACTGTACATGATTTTTTGAAGGTTGACGTTTTTGTATTAAAAACACTTTTCTTTTATTGGTCGGATGAAATATGCTAATTTTGTGAGATAGGAATTTTGGGTTTTCATGAGCTGTATGCCAAAATCATCCGTATTAAGACAATAAAAGACCTGAAATATTTCAGTTAGTGTGCAATGAATCTAAAATATATGAATGTTAAATTTTCATCATTACATTATGGAAAATAATGAACTTTAGAATCAGAATCAGAATCAGAATCAGAATCAGAATCAGAAAAGCTTTATTGCCAAGTACGTTTTTGGACATACAAGGAATTTGTTTTGGCGTAGTCGGTGCAATACAGTACAAATTAAACAGTATAAACATATCTACAATATAATATAAATATATGTGCACAGTTTTAAGTGACACAATATGCTAATATTTTTAGAAGGACCTGTATAAGTATTGTTTTTTGTTTTTAATACCTGCAAAAGAGTCGAATGTATCAAACAAATTAAGTCCTCATACACAGAACAGAGGAGTCCTGCAACAGTAGATGCAGCACATTGTTCCAAAATCAGATCCAGTAGAGCTCTGGTTAACAAAGCAGCTACATAGGCTGCTCACTCTACTGTTTTACTCTGCCACAAAAGTTCACATGGATTAAAACTCCTAAACTTATTCCATTTTTGAGGATGCCATATTTTTGAGAGTTTTGTTTAAATGATTTTAAATTCAAGTTCAACAAACCAAGGAATTTAAAGAATTATAGTCTAATTACTTATTTTTAGAACATGTCATTAACTTTTTTAGCCTTTATTTTCCTTTGCTCTGGCAGAAAGCTGTTTATTCTTTTTCTATTATATTTTGCTAATGTAGTGTTTTTGCAGCGACTACTCCTACTTGCTTATGTAAAATGGTTTGCACTTAACTGGAAATTTCATTTACATCAATTGTTGTTTTTGTCATCGTTTTCTTTAAGGCCGACTTGACCCACATGCAGAGAGAACACTCAAACAGAGAAGCGTGGATTAAACGTGATTTACATGATTAACAGAGAAATCAGTCAAAGAGGGGCGTGGCAAGAGGTCAGGCTGAAAAGGAAACGTAAGATGCTGAGTGGTGGCCAGGGTAGGGGAAAAAAAAAAAATACATAAGCTTAGCTTACTTTTCAGGCGGGAGGGAT
Source organism: Girardinichthys multiradiatus (assembly GCF_021462225.1). NCBI lineage: Eukaryota > Metazoa > Chordata > Actinopteri > Cyprinodontiformes > Goodeidae > Girardinichthys > Girardinichthys multiradiatus. Next base: position 32,701,614 of record NC_061807.1, read on the forward strand.
CCGCCCGGGGGAGAGAGATGCGAGTCTGGGGTTGTACTGCTGGGCATGTAGGCAACGTGGTCTGATGGTCCAGAGGGGTCTCGTGGGAGAGCGGGCAGGTCGAACTCGATTAGACTGGAGGGTACACAAGAGCGGCTGCCCGGCAAAAAGTGATCCAGGGGAAAAATCCAGATTAGTTGTAGGTGGTTCGAAGGGGATCTCAAGCATGGAGCTCGGCTTACAGGCCTAGGAATCAAGGAAGACAGAATAGGCAATTAGTCAGAGAACTGCTGCTCAGGATTACAAGATACGTCCAGGTGATCACTACCGCAGTGGTCAAAACACTCAGGCGTAGAATGCTGGGGAGCCGCCCTCATATACAGGTCATTCTCAAAATATTAGCATATTGTGATAAAGTTCATTATTTTCCATAATGTCATGATGAAAATTTTACATTCATATATTTTAGATTCATTGCACACTAGCTGAAATATTTCAGGTCTTTCATTGTCTTAATACGGATGATTTTGGCATACAGCTCATGAAAACCCAAAATTCCTATCTCACAAAATTAGCATATCATTAAAAGGGTCTCTAAACGAGCTATGAACCTAATCATCTGAATCAACGAGTTAACTCTAAACACCTGCAAAAGATTCCTGAGGCCTTTAAAACTCCCAGCCTGGTTCATCACTCAAAACCCCAATCATGGGTAAGACTGCCAACCTGACTGCTGTCCAGAAGGCCACTATTGACACCCTCAAGCAAGAGGGTAAGACACAGAAAGAAATTTCTGAACGAATAGGCTGTTCCCAGAGTGCTGTATCAAGGCACCTCAGTGGGAAGTCTGTGGGAAGGAAAAAGTGTGGCAGAAAACACTGCACAACGAGAAGAGGTGACCGGACCCTGAGGAAGATTGTGGAGAAGGGCCGATTCCAGACCTTGGGGGACCTGCGGAAGCAGTGGACTGAGTCTGAAGTAGAAACATCCAGAGCCACCGTGCACAGGCGTGTGCAGGAAATGGGCTACAGGTGCCGCATTCCACAGGTCAAGCCACTTTTGAACCAGAAACAGTGGCAGAAGCGCCTGACCTGGGCTACAGAGAAGCAGCACTGGACTGTTGCTCAGTGGTCCAAAGTACTTTTTTTGGATGAAAGCAAATTCTGCATGTCATTCAGAAATCAAGGTGCCAGAGTCTGGAGGAAGACTGGGGAGAAGGAAATGCCAAAATGCCAGAAGTCCAGTGTCAAGTACCCACAGTCAGTGATGGTCTGGGGTGCCGTGTCAGCTGCTGGTGTTGGTCCACTGTATTTTATCAAGGGCAGGGTCAATGCAGCTAGCTATCAGGAGATTTTGGAGCACTTCATGCTTCCATCTGCTGAAAAGCTTTATGAAGATGAAGATTTCATTTTTCAGCATGACCTGGCACCTGCTCACAGTGCCAAAACCACTGGTAAATGGTTTACTGACCATAGTATCACTGTGCTCAATTGGCCTGCCAACTCTCCTGACCTGAACCCCATAGAGAATCTGTGGGATATTGTGAAGAGAACGTTGAGAAACTCAAGACCCAACACTCTGGATGAGCTAAAGGCCGCTATCGAAGCATCCTGGGCCTCCATAAGACCTCAGCAGTGCCACAGGCTGATTGCCTCCATGCCACGCCGCATTGAAGCAGTCATTTTTGCAAAAGGATTCCCGACCAAGTATTGAGTGCATAACTGTACATGATTATTTGAAGGTTGACGTTTTTTGTATTAAAAACACTTTTCTTTTATTGGTCGGATGAAATATGCTAATTTTGTGAGATAGGAATTTTGGGTTTTCATGAGCTGCATGCCAAAATCATCCGTATTAAGACAATAAAAGACCTGAAATATTTCAGTTAGTGTGCAATGAATCTAAAATATATGAATGTTAAATTTTCATCATGACATTATGGAAAATAAATAACTTTATCACAATATGCTAATATTTTGAGAAGGACCTGTAGTCCTCCAGTTGATGAGGCGATGATGTGCACCTGTCAGGAACTCAGGACCCGGCTCCAGCGCCCTTAGTGGTGGAAGAAAGTAAACAGCAGGCAGGATGAAGAGCAGACATTTTAGAAATTGTTACCACCACGATTTAACCCTGACACTGAGGGAATTTGAAAATATAAGATTAAAGATCTAATTATTCCTCATTCACTTAAATGGGATACAATTGGGCCACAAATAATTTCATTCAAGTGTTTGAGTGAAATTAATAGAATTTTTTTATTGCATTTCATTGTAATTGGATGTATGGTATTATGTATATATATGTATAAACTGAGTCTAAAACAGAATTTAACTATCATTTATTGGTGATGCATAAATATATCAGTGTACACAGTATAACAAGTTGTGAGAACTGTTTGAAATGCATTCATTGTTTGTTAACATACTTTACAAGTATTATGAGATCACACTTTGCCTTCCATTAAGGTATTTACTCTGGTGGACTGAGTCTCATTGCAGTGGATGCTTGCACCTGATACAAGTTACAGAACCCAAGGTACTAAAGGTCAAAGTGAGTGCTTTGAGCACAGCTGAAAAAAGAGGTTTGAGGAATGTGTGCATGTATCACATTTGATGTTATCATTGCAATTTTAACAATAGTTTTGCTATTGTATGATTTTGTAATGTTGTGCATGTCATGATTTGAAGGAGTTTGAGTTTTGTTTTGAGTTTTTCCACTGATCATGATTGTTATCCAGGTGGTGCTTTAGTTCATTACTCAAGTTTAGTTCCTTAATAATTATTCTTTTGTTCATGATGCATTTTAGTTTGTTTTGTAAGAGCTTCATTTGGTTAGATTGTTTTCTTGCATCTATGTTCAACTCATTTATGTTTTTGTTACCACTTCCTGCCACAGGCAGCTTGCAATCAGTTTCATTTAGTCCACTTGTAAGTAAGCCAGGCAGTCTCGGCGTTTCACTTGTACCATGCTTTATTTATACACTTCTGTTCTGTTTATTCCATGCTGGTGTACACTGTTTTCCACGCCAAGCCTGTCCATGACTGGTTGTCATGTCAAGCCAAGCCTGATCATGTCTTCATCTGTTGCCACTTCAAGCTTATCTATGTTCATGCCTGCATCTACTACATCCAGGTTGCAGCGAATTTTCTTTTTGATTTTTATTAAACCTTTTTAAACCATGTTCTGACATTAGGCTGTGAACCACAATACTGAATATATGCACCTTTGATTTGTCTTCCAGCTTTAATTGTTGATTCTGTATGACCATGTTTGTGTAATTTGGAAGATATAAGCTCAAGCTATGAGCCAAGCTCTGGCATTGTTGAACAGCAAAACTCTGCACACACATGGAATGAATTCACACAATTTCTTAAAATACAAGAATTTATTAACAAAAATAAGTCAACTCAAGTCAAACATATTTCAATCAACAAACTCTTTACTATGCTAAAACAATCCAACTAAACTACCAAGCAGAATTAAAGAATAAGGAAGATTAATGGGCTATGTACAATATAAACAAGTTGATCAAAGATGGTTGAAAATCATGACCCAAAGAGTGATGCAAATTCACCATGCAATGTTTATGTTTGAGAACCAAGGATTATCTTGAAGAATCTGGACGTGAAGTTAAGTTAGTCTTGGAACCAACTTAGGCAATAATTGGTATACCTTTAGACAACCATTCACAATGCAAGATCAAATAAAATATTATTATTATATTCATATTATTTTAAAGAATAATTTGCTGTATAAAACCAACCTTCTGGATGACTAATTCTCAACGGTGTTTAATAAGCTGTCTTTATTTATTAAAATATTATTTAAGGAAATATTATTTTGAATAAGAACCAAATCTTTTGGATAAATGGGTCTTAATGGTGTTTAATTAGTTATCACGTTTAGTAAAATAATATTTAGCAAAATATTATTTCCTAGATTTTAAACTAACAACCTTTTAGGGTAAATGATCTTCAGCTGACTCATAAAGTAGGCAAGCACATGTTCTTAGCTGTTAGAGGTTGGAGCTAACAAAAGAAGCTTATAGCTTATCATCAGAATCAAACACATACTCTTAAAATACCATGAAGGTTGTTCTGGTGATGCTGAAAGATGGAGAAGAGATTGTTGATGTGCCTGTGGTCCTGGAGGAAGCAGTAGTCCTGACTGATCTTAAGGACATCCCAAGTGCTGTTGCTAGGCTCATGGGTCTGCTCTACTGTCTGAACATAAGCTACCCTAATGATCGGAAATACACCTTTGAGGTGATTCAGAAGGTGTTTATGAACATTGGCAGAATTTGTTCATCCCTTGCTCATTGCCTAAGAACAGACTTTTGCCGAAGACAATGTACTGTAAAACCCCCGCTGAGTTGGTGTTGGGACCACAGCCAGTTTTGTGTTCTGTTTGTGTGTTTTTAAAGTTAAGACAAACTTTATTTAAAGGGTGATTTTAAACAGAAGATGGATCATAATGCGCCGTCCGCGCTTATGCATTTTAACCCTTTTATTGACGGTATTTTAAAGGTATGTGTTTGTTTCTGGTACTAAGCTATCAGCTTCTTTTGTTAGCTTTAACTGCTAAAAACTAAGAACACGTGCTTGTTGCTAAAGAATATTTACCCAGAAAGGCTGTTAGCTTTCAATCTATTCAATTCAATTCAATTCAGTTTTATTTATATAGCGCCAATTCACAACACATGTTGTCACAACAGTCAAGTACATACATTACAATTAATCCTAATCATTGAACAGTGCAGTCGGAGTTAGCTTTTTATTCAAATTGGATAAAAAGTTTTTCTGTCTAAGGAAACCCAGCAGATTGCATCCAGTCAGTGACTTGCAGCATTCACTCCTCCCGGATGAGCATGTAGAGACAGTGGACAGTCACTGGCGTTGACTTTGCAGCAATCCCTCATACTGAGCATGCATGTAGCGACAGCGGAGAGGGAAAACTCCCTTTTAACAGGAAGAAACCTCCAGCAGAACCAGGCTCAGTGTGAGCGGCCATCTGCCACGACCGACTGGGGGTTTGAGAGAACAGAGCAGAGACACAAAAAGAACACAGAAGCACTGATCCAGAAGTACTTTCTATGGGAAGGAAAAGTAAATGTTAATGGATGTAGATCCTTTAGTCGTTTCACCTAGAAAGAAAGAACAGATAAACTCTGAGCCAGTTTTCAAGATTAGAGTCTGAAAGAGAGCACATATAGTTAGTTACAGTAAAAACTCAGTCAATTTCCATGTCTAGGAGAGAGAAAGGGTTAAACACTAAAAGACAGGGCTATGTGGATCATCGGTAGAGGGTGAGCATTAAGTTGTTGCCAGCAGAAGCTCGGACGATTCCCCTCTCCAGAAAGGTGTCACAGGTAGACACAGAGCCAGGCCAGGTGTAGCTTCTAGAAAGAGAAAAGAGAGAACAAAGTTAAAAGCTGAAATAACAGCAAAAAATGCAAATTTGGAGAGTAGTGTGAGAATGTAGCAAAGAGGGTGAAAGTGGTCATTATGTCTTCCAGCAGCCTAAGCCTATAGCAGCATAACTACACAGATAGTTTCAGTTCAGATTATTTAGTTAAACGGCGCTTATTTACAACAATGTCGTCTCAAGGAACCCCACAAAGGGTCCCACTGATGGTCATTGTAATACTAAAAACCACAAGGATTGGGATACCTCTCTCTGTCAGACTGATTATAACCATTGGAAAAGAGAAGGGGTCATACAGGTAGCAGAAATGGAGGGTGTGTTTGCACCTCCACCATAACTGAGCCGGTTTAGGCTAAACCTGACTCCCCCTTACTCCAACCAACAGGGAGGGAGGAAGGCTCCCTCTCTGATAAACTAAGCCACTCTAACTATAAGCTTTATCAAAAAGGAAAGTTTTAAGCCTAGCCTTAAAAGTAGACAGGGTGTCTGCCTCACGGACTAAAACTGGGAGCTGGTTCCACAGGAGAGGAGCCTGATAACTAAGGGATCTGCCTCCCATTCTACTTCTAGAGACTCTAGGAACCACCAGTAAACCTGCAGTTTGAGAACGAAGTGCTCTGTTAGGAACATATGGAACAATCAGATCTCTGATGTATGATGGAGCTAGATCATTAAGGGCTTTATATGTGAGAAGGAGAATTTTAAGTTATATTCTGGATTTAACAGGGAGCCAATGAAGGGAAGCTAAAATAGGAGAAATATGATCTCTCTTTTTAATTTTCATCAGAACTCTTGCTGCAGCATTTTGAATCAGCTGAAGGCTTTTAACTGCATTTTGTGGACATCCTGATAGTAACGAATTACAATAGTCCAGCCTTGAAGTAACAAATGCATGGACTAGTTTTTCAGCGTCACTCCTGGATAGAATATTTCTAATTTTGGCAATGTTCCGGAGATGAAAGAAGGAAATCCTCGAAACCTGTTTAATATGGGATTTAAATGACATGTCCTGGTCAAAAATAACATCAAGGTTTTTTACTTTATTATCAGAGGTCAATTTAATGCCATCCAGGTTAAGTGATTGACTAAGCAGTTTCTTTTTTAAAGACTCCGGTCCAAAGACGACAACTTCTGTCTTGTCTGAATTTAGAAGCAAAACATTTAACCTCATCCAAGTTTTTATATCTTCGAGACATGCTTGTAGTCTATCTAACTGGTTGGGCTCATCAAGATTTATGGATAAGTAAAGCTGAGTATCATCAGCGTAACAGTGAAAATTTATCCCATGCTGCCTGATAATTTGACCAATTGGAAGCATATATATAGTAAAGAGAATTGGCCCAAGTACTGAACCCTGTGGTACTCCACAATTAAGAGTTTAAAGATGATTTATCATTTACATGAACAAACTGGAATCTGTCAGACAGATACGATTTAAATCAGCCTAGCGCTCTTCCCCTGATCCCTACAGCATATTCCAGCCTTTCTAAGAGAATATTGTGATCGACTGTATCAAATGCAGCACTGAGATCTAACAGAACCAGAACAGACACAGGTCCATTATCTGAGGCCATAAGAATATCATTAGTGAATTTCAGCAGAGCTGTTTCAGTGCTATGATGAGCTCTGAAACCTGACTGAAACTCTTCAAACAGGTCATTGTTGTGTAAATGCTCACACATTTGATTAGCAACTATTTTCTCAAGAAGTTTAGATAAGAATGGAAGATTGGATATAGGTCTGTAATTTTTCAAGTCATCTTGATCAAGCGAAGGTTTCTTAAGTAAAGGTTTAATTACAGCTAACTTAAAAGCCTGTGGTACATATCCATTTACTAAAGATAGATTAATCATATCTAAAATGGGGATGGTAATCAGAGGGAACACTTCCTTAAATAATTTGGATGGGATTGGGTCTAACATACAAGTTGAAGGTTTAGATGAAGCTAATATTTCTGATAACTCAGGAAGCTTCACAGGATCAAAACAGTCCAAACACAAATCAGGTTCTACAGTTATTTCCAATGTTGTCTCACTTGGTGAGGATGAAGTAATCATCTTCGGGAGTATGTCAAAGATTTGATTTTTAATAGAATTAATTTTATTTAAGAAGAAGCCCATAAAGTCATGGCTGCTAAGAGCTAAGGGAATGGATGGCTCAATAGAGCTATGACTCTGTGTAAGTTTAGCAACTGTACTAAAGAGAAACCTAGGATTATTCTTGTTCTCTTCTATTAATGAGGAGAAATAAGCTGTTCTAGCTTGGCGAAGTGTCTTTTTATACAACAGTAGGCTATTTTTCCAGATTAAGTAGGAATCCTCTAGGTGTGTAGAGCACAATTTTCTCTCCAATTTTCTAACATTGTGCTTTAAAGTACGCAGCTCTGAATTAAACCAAGGAGTCAGCCTCCTATGAATAATTACCTTCTTTTTCAAGGGGGCTGCATTGTCAATGCATCACGCAATGATGAAGAAATACTATGAACAAAAGAATCAATTTGTGAAGGGGCAGAAACTGAATTATTGCCTTCCACTGTGCTTTTCAGTGATAATGAGGAAATTAAAAGTGGAACAGATTCTTTAAAGGTTGTTACAGCATCGCCTGATAATGATCTACTATTATGAAATTTTCTTTCGGGTGTGGAGTACTCGGTTAAATTAAACTCAAAGGTTATTAAGAAATGGTCAGACAGGACAGGGTTATGAGAGAATATTGTTATGTCTTTACACTCAATGCCATATGTCAGCACAAGGTCCAGAGAATGAAGACAAAGGTGGGTAGGTTTGTTAATGTTTTGATCAAAGCCAATTGAGTCTAAGATAGCATTAAAGGCTATATTTAGGCTATCACTTTCAGCATCTACATGAATGTTAAAATCCCCCACTATAATAACTTTATCTGTATTTAACACTAAATCAGATAAAAGGTCTGAAAACTGATCTAAAAATTGAGAGTAAGGGCCTGGTGGACGGTACAAAACAACAAACAGAAGAGGTTTTAGTGCTTTGCAATTTGGATGAGGAAAACTAAGGATTAAATATTGGTCTGGGACTAATCAATAAATCCGACTGAAAGATGATTGCTACTCCTCCTCCTCGCCCAGTAATTCGAGGAATGTGAAAATTTAAATAATTAGTAGGAGTTGACTCATTTATAGTAACATAATCCTCTTGTTGCAGCCAGGTTTCTGTGAGGCAAAGTAAATCAATCTGATTGTCACAAATCAGGTCACTAACTAGCAAAGTCTTTGAAGAGAGAGATTTTATGTTGAGTAAGCCACATTTAATTGTTTTATTTTTCTTTTCGGTCTGAGTTGTGTTTATTTTTATGAGATTTTCCTGATATCATCCTTTTAGATTATTTTTTAATCTATTCAATTTTGGCCGTGGACGAGACACTGTCTTAATAGGGTAATGGGTGGGTAGCAGTACAGAAACTGCAGAGGAGTGTTAAACTATGACCCTGCTTCCTGGTCTGAACCCTGGGTTGTCAGAGTTTTGGAGAACTAATAAATTCAGCCAGATTCCTAGAAAGAAGAGCTGCTCCATCCAAAGTGGGATGGATGCCGTCTCTCTGGATCAGACCAGGTTTTCCCCAAAATTATCAATGTAGCCCACATCGTTTTCTGGACACCACCTAGACAGCCAGCGGTTGAATGACAGCATGCGGCTAAACATGTTGTCACTGGTCAGATCGGGGAGGGGACCAGAGAAAATTACGGAGTCCGACATTGTTTTGGCAAACTTACACACCGAAGCAACACCAACTTTGGTGACCTCCGATTGACGTAACCGGGTGTCATTACCGCCAGCGTGAATAACAATCTTACTGTATTTACGCTTATTCTTAGCCAGCAGTTTCAGGTAGGATTTGATGTCGCCCGTTCTGGCCCCTGGCAGACATTTGACTATGGTCGCTGGTGTCTCTAGTGCCACGTTTCTGACTATGGAGCTGCCAATTACCAGGGTTGGCTTCTCAGCGGGTGTGTCACTGAGCGGTGAAAATCTGTTAGAAACGCAGACGGGTTGGTGGTGACCTGTGGGCTGGGATCTAGGACTATGCTTTCTACGTACCGTCACCCAGCCGACCTGAAGCTCCGGCTGCGCGGGCTCTGCTGGAGGACCGCTACGGGGCGCTACCCTCGGCGGCTCCGCGCTGGCTAAGGGGCCTCGGCTATCTGCTGGTTTTTCAACAGCGCGGAGCCGGGCCTCCAATTCCGACACTCTTGCCTCCAAAACTACAAAAATGCTACATTTATTACACGTACCATTATCCCTAAAGGAGGCAGAGGAGTAACTGAACATCTGACAGAGAGCAGGAGAGAGGAGGAGACTCAGAGAGAGAAACAGTAGAACGGGTAGCCATGGTGGAGCTAAAGCTAACGCTAAGCTAGCGACCCCTTACCACTACTAGAAAAACCGTGTAAAACACGGAGAGTCCCCAAACGTTAAAAGTAGCAACAGAAAGTAAGTGTTTTAACGTGCTAATGTATTAGAACAAGTCAGAGATATCACAGTAGAGAGAAATCAGATCAAACGAGAGAGCTTCACACACCAAACAATTTACCAACAGCGAAAACAGGAAGTGATGTTACCCAGAGCAACAGAGCATCCAATCCAAATGCTTCATTGACACCTGTTTGGCTCACCCAAACAGGTGTCCCTAAACAGTATTTTGCTAAACTTGATACCTAAGTAAACACCATTAAGCCATTAAGCCCCATTTCTCCAGAAAGATTTGGCTCTTTTCCAAAATATTTCCTTAAATATTTTACCATTTTCTTAATAATATTTCTTTAAATATTATTTTAACAAACAAAGGCAGCTAAGGAGACACCGTTGAGAATTAGTCATCCAGAAGGTTGGTTTTATTCAGCAGATCATTTTTTAAAACTTTGGTTTATTAAAATAATATTTTATCTTATCTTACATTGTGAATGGTTGCCTAAACGTTTGCTGATTATTGCTTAAGTTGGTTCCAAGACTAACTTAACTTCACCTCCAGATTCTTCAAGATGATCCTTGGTTCTCAAACATAAATAACATTGCATGGTAATATTTTATCACTCTTTTGGTCATGGTTTTCAACCATCTTTAATCAACTTGTTTATATTGTACATAGCCCATTAATCTTCGTTATTCTTTAATTCTGCTTGGTAGTTTAGTTGGATTGTTTTAGCATAGTAAAGAGTTTGTTGATTGAAATATGTTTGACTTTGAGTTGACTTATTTTTGTTAATACATTCTTGTATTTTAAGAAATTGTGTGAATTAATTCCATATGTGTGCAGAGTTTATGCTGTTCAATAATGTCAGAGCTCGTCTCACACCTTTCTATTTTGTCCTAATACCATCGCCTTACTGGGCTGGTATTCACAGGACAACCCTTAACAGACCGAAATATTATTTGATAAAATATTAAAATATTAATATTAAATAAAATGTTCAGATTCATAATCACAACATTGGGATCTTCATTTTTGGAGTGTGGAGTGAGGCTGGTTTAGTTTTTCTAGTTTTTCGGTATTTAATCGTTAAGATTGTTAAATGGCTCATTTCAATTACACAAGAACAAGAATTCTCAGATAGTGGTGCACAATGTGTTGTGGTGTTACTTTAAATTTAGATTGAAAAAAACATTGCTTGTAAATATTTTAGCTATATTTACAGGCTCAGTTGAACTTGACTTGTAGACTGCTATGGCCTGTTTGAGGCCCTTCTTTCTGAAGAATTGTGTGAACTTCAAACTAAATTGTCCTAAACTTGAAATGGTTTATTCCATGCAAGGCAAATGATTAATAAATGATGATCATTTAAAAATTAGATTTTTGAACAATTTATTTGATTTTTATTATAGGTTAATGTGTTGGGGATTGGGAGTGTCCTGCTGTGTTGGTCCACCAGAGGTTGTCCTTGAGCCACAGTATGTTTCTGCAACAGGTGTTCCTGATCGATGGCTGATTGTGGGCCTAGGTGGAGTATTTAGGAGCCAGCCGCCAGTCCTTCAGTGCCTGAGTGTTTTGCCCATGTGTACCTGTGAGGTATGGGCAGATTCCATGCAACCCTGGACCTAGATTACCTCGACTTCATTTTGACAGTTTGTGATTTTGGATTTTCTGTACTCGACTGTTGACTTGCCTCCTGGACCCTACTAAGACCCTGTCCCTGTGAGTACTTTGACCAGCCGTGGATCGTTCCTTGCTGGACCTGTCTCTGGATTGCCTGACTCCCTGCCCCATTGGAAGGCCCCCTCCGGTTCAGTAACAACCACAGACGAAGTAAGCAAGTTTGGACCTTTTGAGATATCTGAAGTTTGTCCTAATTTAACCAGCGCTTCTCTATCTAGAGAACCCGCGAAGGCTGTGATTCTGCCTGTGCTTTCCTGACCGCAGTTCCGGTCTAACCTTTAAACAAAACCAGTAAAATAAACCTTCTAACTTTCTCTGTTCTCCTTCGTGTGGTTGTATGGGTTAAACAAATCTCTAAATAAATTACATAATGTGGTAGATGCTGTTTTCATGTCAATGTATATGTCTCTATTGACTGAATTGACAAATGTTAAGATAATTCAGATTTAAGAATTAAAACAACTAAATGAAGTAGCTTCATCAACTATTGAATTTTAATTGATTTATTTCACACATATGTTCAAGATGAAATGTATATCAGTGTTTAAACAACTACTTTAACTAGCTAAATCAACTAAAAAAGTTTAATTAGTTCAAATAAGACAAATAGCTCTGATAATGCATTTTCCACTACAAATGACTACATCAAGCAGTTATATTGAAGTATTAATGCAGATTAGCTCATCTTAAAGAAGAGTTTAATTTGATTGAAATTATCGTTCTGTTAACAATCTTTGACAGTTTAGTAAACTAAACTGTACACTTTTACTGGAGTTAATCTAATATTTTGAGGCAGCCCTTGAAATATATATATATATATATTTTTTTTTTTGTTAAAACAGCAAGTTACATTTTACAGTGTAGTAAACCTAGCGAGAGTCTTTATCCACTAATAGTGAAAACAAGTAACAGTGGAGAACCTTCCCAGAAATGGCAAACCAACACAAATTACACCAGTAGCGCACTGACAACTGAAGAAGTCACAAAGGAACTCGGGGTAACCTCTGTTAGGGTTAATGTTCATGATTCAAGAATAAGAAACTGGTCATAAATTGCATCCATGGAAGAGTGTGAAGGTCAAAACCACTTCTGACCAAAAATAACACATAGGCCTTTCTCACATTTGTCACAATGTACCATCAGGAGTTCTGGGATTTTTGGAAGAATATACTGGGGACCTATAAAAGAAAGTGGAAGTTGTACTTTTTAAATGTGACTTAAAATGACCACACTTTTCAGAAAATGATCATCATACCCATAGTCAAACATGGTGGTGGTAGTGTAGTATTTGGTTTATTCATGGCTATTAGAACCATGAAGTCTGCTTTTTACTTAAAAATCCTGAAGGAGAAATCTGGCCATGAGTTCATGACCTAAAGCTCAAGTATCCTTGTCTTATGCAACAGGGCAGTAATCCAAAATACACCAGTATGCCGACCTCTGAATAAAAAAAAATAAAAAGCGAACCAAAGCCATTCATCCTTCCATTGTGGCTGAATTAAAACAATTCTACAAAACAAAGGTCTAAACCCCTCAACGTGGATTTAAAACAAATTTTGCCACTTACAGGTCCTTCTCAAAATATTAGCATATTGTGATAAAGTTCATTATTTTCCATAATGTCATGATGAAAATTTAACATTCATATATTTTAGATTCATTGCACACTAACTGAAATATTTCAGGTCTTTTATTGTCTTAATACGGATGATTTTGGCATACAGCTCATGAAAACCCAAAATTCCTATCTCACAAAATTAGCATATCATTAAAAGGGTCTCTAAACGAGCTATGAACCTAATCATCTGAATCAACGAGTTAACTCTAAACACCTGCAAAAGATTCCTGAGGCCTTTAAAACTCCCAACCTGGTTCATCACTCAAAACCCCAATCATGGGTAAGACTGCCAACCTGACTGCTGTCCAGAAGGCCACTATTGACACCCTCAAGCAAGAGGGTAAGAAACAGAAAGAAATTTCTGAACGAATAGGCTGTTCCCAGAGTGCTGTATCAAGACACCTCAGTGGGAAGTCTGTGGGAAGGAAAAAGTGAGGCAGAAAACGCTGCACAACGAGAAGAGGTGACCGGACCCTGAGGAAGATTGTGGAGAAGGGCCGATTCCAGACCTTGGGGGACCTGTGGAAGGAGGGGACTGAGTCTGGAGTAGAAACATCCAGAGCCACCGTGCACAGGCGTTTGCAGGAAATGGGCTACAGGTGCCGCATTCCCCAGGTCAAGCCACTTTTGAACCATAAACAGCGGCAGAAGCGCCTGACCTGGGCTACGGAGAAGCAGCACTGGACTGTTGCTCAGTGGTCCAAAGTACTTTTTTCGGATGAAAGCAAATTCTGCATGTCATTCGGAAATCAAGGTGCCAGAGTCTGGAGGAAGACTGGGGAGAAGGAAATGCCAAAATGCCAGAAGTCCAGTGTCAAGTACCCACAGTCAGTGATGGTCTGGGGTGCCGTGTCAGCTGCTGGTGTTGGTCCACTGTGTTTTATCAAGGGCAGGGTCAATGCAGCTAGCTATCAGGAGATTTTGGAGCACTTCATGCTTCCATCTGCTGAAAAGCTTTATGGAGATGAAGATTTCATTTTTCAGCACGACCTGGCACCTGCTCACAGTGCCAAAACCACTGGTAAATGGTTTACTGACCATGGTATCACTGTGCTCAATTGGCCTGCCAACTCTCCTGTCCTGAACCCCATAGAGAATCTGTGGGATATTGTGAAGAGAACGTTGAGAGACTCAAGACCCAACACTCTGGATGAGCTAAAGGCCGCTATCGAAGCATCCTGGGCCTCCATAAGACCTCAGCAGTGCCACAGGCAGATTGCCTCCATGCCACGCCGCATTGAAGCAGTCATTTCTGCCAAAGGATTCCCGACCAAGTATTGAGTGCATAACTGTACATGATTATTTGAAGGTTGACGTTTTTTGTATTAAAAACACTTTTCTTTTATTGGTCGGAAGAAATATGCTAATTTTTGAGATAGGAATTTTGGGTTTTCATGAGCTGTATGCCAAAATCATTCGTATTAAGACAATGAAAGACCTGAAATATTTCAGTTAGTGTGCAATGAATCTAAAATATATGAATGTTAAATTTTCATCATGACATTATGGAAAATAATGAACTTTATCACAATATGCTAATATTTTGAGAAGGACCTGTACTTGCAATTGCTTGATGGCAATTTTAGCTTGCAATGAGAAACCGAGCGTGAAAAAGTTCAGATGTTGATCTTAATATAACCATCTTCTAGATGATCACATTAGCCACTCACAGTATTCTAGGGGAAGTATGGTTCACGCTGCTTTACAAGAGGTTTCCGTTTGTGCAACTTTTTTATGGTACAATGACTTGAATTAATTATTTGCCCCTTACAAATGTATCTGTCTTTGCTGTTTTTGTCACCCCTCATGTTTCAGTTTGGGGCTGAAATTTTACATTCAGACAAAGAATGTATCCATTTTTCAGACAATGATTTTATTTATAATCATAAGACCTATTTAAGGTAGCCTGACACTATGTAAATAATTTACCCTAAACCTAATAACTGGTTCTGCTAATAACTGGTTGTGCAGACGATTCGTCATGGAACTGTACATGCGAAAGTCATTGTACCATAAAAGAGTTGCGCAAACAGAAACCTCTTGCAAAGCAGTGTGAACCATACTTCCTCTAGAATACTTTGAGGGACTAATGTGGTAGTGTAGAAAATGGATATATTAAGATCAACAAGCTCAACATCTGAACTTTTTCATGCTTGGCTTCTGCAACATTGTGACGTCATGTGTTGTGGTTAATGTTTCTTATAATTTCCTCAGTATTGGACAGGAAGTATGACATTGCTCTGTGGCCAAAACCCAATGCAGAGATGCTTTTTTTTTGGATGGTCTAAACTCATTTTTATTTTAAAGTTCCTGTTTCCTGCAGCTTTGTTTCTTTGCAAACAGGGCAGCTGCACTTTGTTTTGTAGTAAAAGGCAAAAATCTTTAAAGAAGGCAGACTTATTTGGCTTGCTAGTCAAGATGGATAACATTTTATTTTACATGCTGGACTTACTGAGTAAGTACATCTTTTCCCATTCTCTTCTCATTTTGATTAGTGCAGAAGATATTAGATATTTTCCCAAATAATGTTTTATTCTCTATCATATTGTTGGAAAACCTGTATTAACATTGCACAAGTAAGAACAGAGTGTGAAGGTTCAATTAGCAGGGTAAGAGCACAGTTTTGCTCAAAATATGGAAATGCACACAACATTATGGGTGACATACCAGAGTTCAAATGAGGACAAATTGTTGGTGCACGTCTTGCTGGCGCATCTGTGACCAAGACAGCAAGTCTTTGTGATGTATCAAGAGCCACGGTATCCAGGGTAATGTCAGCATACCACCAAGAAGGATGAACCACATCCAACAGGATTAACTGTGGACGCAAGAGGAAGCTGTCTGAAAGGGATGTTGGGGTGCTAACCCGGATTGTATCCAAAAAACATAAAACCACGGCTGCCCAAATCATGGCAGAAATAAATGTGCACCTCAACTCTCCTGTTTCCACCAGAACTGTCCGTCGGGAGCTCCACAGGGTCATTATACACAGCCGGGCTTCTATAGCCAGACCTTTGGTCACTCATGCCAATGCCAATCGTCGGTTTCAATGGTGCAAGGAGCACAAATCTTGGGCTGTGGACAATGTGAAACATGTATTGTTCTCTGATGAGTCCACCTTTACTGTTTTCCCCACATCCTGGAGAGTTACGGTGTGGAGAAGCCCCAAAGAAGCGTACTACCCAGAGTGTTGCATGCCCAGCGTGAAGCATGGGGTGGATCAGTGATGGTTCGGGCTGCCATATCATGGCATTCCCTTGGCCCAATACTTGTGCTATATAGGCGCGTCACTCCCAAGGACTACCGAACCATTCTTGAGGACCATGTGCATCCAATGGTTCAGACATTGTATCCTGAAGGCGGTGCACCAATACACACAGCAAGACTGGTGAAAGATTGGTTTGATGAACATGAAAGTGAAGTTGAACATCTCCCATGGCCTGCACAGTCACCAGATCTAAATATTATTGAGCCACTTTGGGGTGTTTTGGAGGAGTGAGTCAGGAAACGTTTTCCTCCACCAGTATCACGTAGTGACCTGGCCACTATCCTGCAAGAGGAATGGCTTAAAATCCCTCTGACCACTGTGCAGGACTTGTACAGGTCCTTCTCAAACAATTAGCATATTGTGATAAAGTTCATTATTTTCCATAATGTCATGATGAAAATTTAACATTCATATATTTTAGATTCATTGCACACTAACTGAAATATTTCAGGTCTTTTATTGTCTTAATACGGATGATTTTGGCATACAGCTCATAAAAACCCAAAATTCCTATCTCACAAAATTAGCATATCATTAAAAGGGTCTCTAAACGAGCTATGAACCTAATCATCTGAATCAACGAGTTAACTCTAAACACCTGCAAAAGATTCCTGAGGCCTTTAAAACTCCCAGCCTGGTTCATCACTCAAAACCCCAATCATGGGTAAGACTGCCGACCTGACTGCTGTCCAGAAGGCCACTATTGACACCCTCAAGCAAGAGGGTAAGACACAGAAAGAAATTTCTGAACGAATAGGCTGTTCCCAGAGTGCTGTATCAAGGCACCTCAGTGGGAAGTCTGTGGGAAGGAAAAAGTGTGGCAGAAAACGCTGCACAACGAGAAGAGGTGACCTGAGGAAGATTGTGGAGAAGGGCCGATTCCAGACCTTGGGGGACCTGTGGAAGCAGTGGACTGAGTCTGGAGTAGAAACATCCAGAGCCACCGTGCACAGGCGTGTGCAGGAAATGGGCTACAGGTGCCGCATTCCCCAGGTCAAGCCACTTTTGAACCAGAAACAGCGGCAGAAGCGCCTGACCTGGGCTACAGAGAAGCAGCAATGGACTGTTGCTCAGTGGTCCAAAGTACTTTTTTCGGATGAAAGCAAATTCTGCATGTCATTCGGAAATCAAGGTACCAGAGTCTGGAGGAAAACTGGGGAGAAGGAAATTCCAAAATGCCAGAAGTCCAGTGTCAAGTACCCACAGTCAGTGATGGTCTGGGGTGCCGTGTCAGCTGCTGGTGTTGGTCCACTGTGTTTTATCAAGGGCAGGGTCAATGCAGCTAGCTATCAGGAGATTTTGGAGCACTTCATGCTTCCATCTGCTGAAAAGCTTTATGGAGATTAAGATTTCATTTTTCAGCACGACCTGGCACCTGCTCACAGTGCCAAAACCACTGGTAAATGGTTTACTCACCATGGTATCACTGTGCTCAATTGGGCTGCCAACTCTCCTGACCTGAACCCCATAGAGAATCTGTGGGATATTGTGAAGAGAACGTTGAGAGACTCATGACCCAACACTCTGGATGAGCTAAAGGCCGCTATCGAAGCCTCCTGGGCCTCCATAAGACCTCAGCAGTGCCACAGGTTGATTGCCTCCATGCCACGCCGCATTGAAGCAGTCATTTCTGCCAAAGGATTCCCGACCAAGTGTTGAGTGCATAATTGTACATGATTATTTGAAGGTTGACGTTTTTTGTATTAAAAACACTTTTCTTTTGTTGGTCGGATGAAATATGCTAATTTTGTGAGATAGGAATTTTGGGTTTTCATGAACTGTATGCCAAAATCATCCGTATTAAGACAATAAAAGACCTGAAATATTTCAGTTAGTGTGCAATGAATCTAAAACATATGAATGTTAAATTTTCATCATGACATTATGGAAAATAATGAACTTTATCACAATATGTTAATTTTTTGAGAAGGACCTGTATATGTCATACCCAAGACAAATTGATGCTGTATTGGCCGCAAAAGGAGGCCCTACACCATACTAATAAATGATTGTATTCTAAAACCAGTTGTTTCAGTTTCATTGTCCAACCCCTGTATGTCTTCAGATCTGGGTAAGGAGTGAAGACCTTCACCAGAGCACCAAGAATAGCCAGAGAAACGTCACTCACGGCTTCCTTTAGTACAGCAGCACCTGTACGAAGCCATTCTGTCAGCCATGTGGCAATTGCATTAATGTCGTGTCTCTCTGACAGCATTTGCACAACTGAGACTGAGCAGTTGTCCCCTGTCAGAACGCCTTGATATAAGAAGATGTGGCCCGATGTACCATTTGGTCTCACCAGTCTTCTCACAACTGAGCCAGTTGCATCAAAGCAAACTACTGAGGGGCATTTTTTGGACAATGCTTTATACACATGTAGCTGTGACTCCAATAGTGGCAGAAGGACCTGTCTAGACCAATGTCTCTTATACTACCACTGTGAGGTGTGCTATATTTTAATAACTGCAAAGACAAAATGGGATCTTTGTCACCTAATTCCAAATCTCTTCTCTCCTGCACAGCTTTTCGTTGGGTGGCCAAATTTGGAAGGTGACTTGGCTTAGAATCTCCAATATCTATCAAATCTGATGCCTTCGCTGACCTCCATACAGCCGGCTCCATCCTGGTCTCACACAGCTCTTTTAAACACACAGCAAATCTGAAATTGCATATTTAACACCCTCAGAGTTAAAATTAACACTTTCCCAGGGTTTATATGGGAACCACTGGCAAAGTGTTAAATTAACACTTTTTATGTAGTTAAAATTATTAACACTAGACAGTGTTGCTTAACAAACTCTTACAGTGTTAAATATTAACACTACAGGATGACTTAAAATGATTAACACTGTGACAGTGTTGTCTAATAAACTCTTACAGTGTTAAATATTAACCCTAACCCTAATTAGGGGGATGTCATTGTGACCCTAACCCCTAACCCTAACACCCGCTACACGACCTAGGACGTTTAGAAAAAACATTTCAAATTAATTGGCTACTTAACCTAAATTGTTCAAAACTATATTTTAAAGAAGAATTTAGTTTAACGTTAACCCACGATGACTTAACATGACATGAAATAAACGCTAACGTTCGGGCAGGTCTGCTTAAAGTTAACAAAAAACGGTGACGAAAACTTGTTATAAATGCCAATAAATTTTAATCTGTCCCCAAATGTAGAAACAACGAGTCAGCGTAAACACATTTTAATAAAAGTAGTAATGGCACGATGACTAATTTGTGAAATTTTACTCACCAGTCTCTCCTTCTTATGCGCCATGTGAGCGTGAGAAAATGGCTGCTGACAAATTCCTTCACGGCGGGGTACCTGTCCAAGTACCCGGATGTTCAAAGTGTCACTCATTAGTGTTAAATACCGTCAACTCTGTGATTTGACACCAACACTCTTATGTTTCACTAGTGGAGAGTTGATACTACCAAAATCAACCCCAATACATCAACACTTCACTCTGAAAAAGCCTACCACCAGCATTTTAACACTGATGAATTTGCTGTGTGTGCACGCAGGTTTCCAGACATGAACCTCTCGGATTGCTCAGTGTGCAGGGAGATATCAGTGTCTTCGATGAAACACTGAAGCCGCATTGGGCTTTTTACTGTTGGCTCTCTAGCACAAGTTATTTTAATATGGCCTTGACACTCTTTTCAGAAGCCTTTGATATCTATGTAGTTGATTGTGACAGTTGGATAAACTTTTGCTTTCTGGAACACAAATGTACATGTGCTTTTGATCTTTTTTCAAATCAGATGGTTAATTACATGACTCCAAGTGCCAGGCTTCAAAATCATATATTCCCTTTTGCCAGATGATGAAAACTTGTCATTATATTCCACTTTCTCAGGTACAAATTTGATCCATTCCTCAAAAGGAACTTCAAGCTGAAAACCTGAGCAGTTGTCTTGTCCAGGAGAAATGGAGCCAGAGTCAAACTCTGTGTCCACACTGCTCCCACGATCACTTTCCTGCTCACTGATCTCCAAACATGACCAGATGTGTCTGTTTGACTTTACAAAAGTGTACAGGGCTTTTGGAGACATCTTGTTTTCCAGCTGCTGACTTAATTCCGTCCAAATAGTGGCAGCTGGAGTGGCTATTTTGCCATTTAGAAGGATAGCCTCTTTGGAAGTGCAGAGAACTGCAAAAAGGGAATCCCTTTCTATTGATGGCTGTCGAGGCATCTAGTTAAAGAATGAAAAGGCTTTGATTAGCATTAATCAAAATATTATTCTGGCCTATATAATCTCCCAAAGCCACAAAACATTGATATTTCAGCATTCTATCACAACTCAAAAATTCTGTTTAAATTGTTCTTCTCTCAAATCTGTATGCCATTTATGCAGTGTTGTAATTATAATATTACTTTTTAAATTTTATTTTAAATGTTGAATTTTGTACTACTACTTGTCTTGTGAATTTTCAATTGAAGTATCTGTTCAACTTTAAATATGTGTCTTAGTTCTGTGGAGTCTACTGATGTGCCTAAACATTGATGACTGAATATGAATGGAAAAGCCTTGCAGAATCTTTGTTTCAACACTTTTTAAAAGTCTGGACTTAAAATGTAATTTAATTGTGGGTTTACAGAAATATATATGCAAGGCATGCAACCATGCATCCCTCTCTGCTAATCGGGGGCTGGATTGCAGTGGCAGCAGTGAGCCAGTGTTTTATCTAACAACTCAACATTTTTAGTTTACCTTGTACAAGTGTAATAAAAATTTTAAGGATGTAGCCTACATTTTTCATAAAAACACACTATTCGAGGTTTTAAAAGATACTGGTCAGTGGAAAATTTTGAACGGGAAGTTTAAAATACCGCCAAAACAAGGTCAGTGGTGGGGGTCAATACGTGGGTGGAGCCAATCCCTACGACATTGCGTGAGAACTTCGTATATCAAAGTTGCCAAACGCTCAATGCTCTGTTTAAAATTCTTTCATTTAATGTCAGAAATTAGAAATTAATGCTTCAAATTTTATTTAAACAAAAAGTAAATTACTTGGTTATGAACTTTGAGCCAATGACATACTCGCACTTCTGCTTTTGACCAGCGTACACGAGCTGAATTAGATTATTTAAACCACCTTTAAAAAAACAATTATGAACATTACATCATAGTGGTCGCAGACCATGTCAGGTTTTGGGCAAGGAATGTGTAGGCTGCAGCTGGTGGTTTTTTCCCCATTTGTGAGAGGATAATATTGAATTACTGTGTAGAAAGATAAATGTATTGGTGACTTAGTAGACATATTTAAAGCAAACTTCTTTGAGACCAAAGAAGTTTCATAATCTTTATTAAGGAATAAAGTGCAAAACAATATAACTGTTATGATTCTGGCACGTCTGCTCTACCCTGTCTCCCTGGCTGCAATCAGCAGATTAGATGCACCTGGTGGCTGCTGCAGTGCAATCTGTGGAATGCTAAGCACCTGTGTCTTCCCTGATATATACTGACTCTGACAAGCAGACGGTGCCAGATTTTTGAAAGACATCGTGTGAGTAGATATTTAGCGTTCCTTCCTGTCTGATCATTGTTCTTGACCTTGCCTTGTCTTTTGGATTTATGCCTCTGCCTGCTCCCTGTCGGACTATTTGGATTTTGGTTGTCGACCTTGTTTCCTGCATCTGGTTTATGCCTCTGCCTGCCCCTTGCCTGACGTCTTTTGTTCCGATCGTTGACCCTGTTTCTGTCCTCGGATTATTGAGCCAGCCTAGCCCTCGGATTATTCAGCGTGGAGTCACTTCTTACCTGTGCTGTGGAGATCAGTGCCAGCCACCCACTGAGGTTTCCCCTCTGGGTTTCAAGTTCTACTCAAGACAAAAGCAGGTTAGTGACTTTTCTGATCCCTGCAATATCTGGAGAGACTACAAGTCACTAATCCCTCTTTCTGCCCCAGTGTTTCCCGGAAGCTGTGTGGAGTGTTACCTGAGTGACGTTTTCCTGTGGCTGAATAAACCTTTTAAATTTTCAGTACTTTGTCTGGCTGAATCTTGGATCCACCTTTTTCTGATTCGTAATAATAACAAGGCACACATTTTACAACATCGGATAAAAACACAATTTAACTTGCATGATGAAAGAAACACAAAATTAAAAACTGCTTGGTTTGTGGTGATGATGTCCAGCGCAGGCCATAGACGTCATCGATTTAAGTCGTCAGTGATCGCCTGAAAGAAAATTATATATGTTGGAATAATTGAATAAAGATTTGTCTTATAGTTTCTCCTATTCTTTAACGATGTATGTGTGAGTAAAGGATGTGTGAGTTTGTCTGCAGGCAAAGATCATAAATGGAGCTGAACTAGCAGAGAAGGAAGCAGTCCAGTTGAGGAGGTCATAAAGATGAAGGCTGATTACACTCAACAAAAAGTCACAACTGACCCTACCAGTTGTAGGAGACTGTGGGAAATGTGTTGTTAATGTATAAAGCTGTTTATGACCTGTTTACGATGCAGTTGTTGTTTTCCCCCATCCTTTAGAGAACAATGTTTTTGTAAACTAGGGACCCCCGAAAGACAATAAAAAGAGGAAGCGGTCGGATAGGCTTCAGAGCGGTGCGGGATCTGTAACTGGGCACATCTTGACCGTCTCTCCTCGCAAAGCGAGTAAAAGGAACTAATACTTTGTCTCTCTTTTCTTTTTGTGTTGTTATAAATATTGTTAGGTTGGTTAAACCTGACATTAATTTGGTCCTTCGAGAGCCAGAGTCCAACTACGCCTGATGGTTCCAGCGGGTCGGTAGACTCCAAGAAAAGACCGTGCGCACGGCTGTTTTCATCAGGAAGACACACAGACCCTTTCTGGGACTGGATTTCGGCCCGCCGGCTGGAGTCTGACGGCTGATGGAACTCTGAGAGAGAGAGGAGAGGACAAAGTGGTGAGTTGAATCTGGATTTAAAACAAAAGTGTGACGAATGACTGGGGGTCATTGCGTGAAATAAGAAACAAACCCTGTGAACCTAGGCACTAACAGGTAACAGCAGTGCGCCGGAGTCCTGCTTAAAGTATTAGTAAAAATACTGAAAATTCCGAGGTTATAGGGGATGACAGAGTCCTCTTAAGTATTAAGAAAGTAATACTAAAATTCCGTGTTTCCAGAACGGCGGAGTCTGCATTTAAGTATTTTAAACAACAAAAAATACTAAGTAAAATCCGTGTTTAAATGTGTGAATGTGAGAAATAAATGGAGGATTTAAACCACTAGGTTTTGCCTCATACCAAAAACAGTGGGATTGTAAGTGACTAACTTTTGTGGAAGCAAAGGCAAGAATTCTCCACTGTCACCCTACTGAGCAGAATAATCCAGTATTTAGAATACCCTAGGTATTTATATGCTGGACCAAATTTAAATAAAAGAAATGGGAAAAGGATGATTTAAATACACTAAAATGAATAATAATGTAAAGATTGGAAATTTATGGAAGCACAGGATCAAATTAAAATATTAAAATGAAAATATTTAAATAAATGGATAACCACAAATCATTATGATGGTCGTTTAAACTCTAAAAAATTTGTTAATCTATAGGATTCAATAATTAAAAGTACATTAAAGTAAACGTGATTTAAGAAAAATGGACAAAGCAGTAATGTAGATGAGGATGTAGATTATTGCTTAAAAGTAACTAAAAAGAGAGAAATGTGATGCAGGAGACAAGAATGGACGTTTTTGTGGAAAGCAGAAAAGGTCAGAGGGCTACGAAGTAATTTTTGATAGACTTGCAAAGTGGAATAGCAGGACAGAAGAAGGGGAGTAAAAGAGTAGGTGGAAAGTTTTTGTTTTGTACCAAAGATCTGATGAGGTTTGACAGGATAAGATGGGCTAAAATGAGTCCCTTTGGTGAAGAAATCCATCCCCACCTGTACCTCATGTATGTTTTATTTGTGTTTATTTTTTATTTTTATTGTTTTGAGATGCTGAAGGCTGTTGATACAGCGTGTCATGGAGGTTTATGGCATGACATGGGTTTTTTCTGTGTAACCTTAGAAAATATTTTACTCTTTTTAATAGCCAGAGTGAAACAAAAAGAGGAATGACCTTTTGAAGAATATAGGATTAGACTGACAAAAGTGTTTAAAATACATAGTGGTCTACAATAAGCAAGGAGTTTATTAACAGCAGTTAAACAAATGCACTACATGCTGGTTCCAGGGATGCAATTAATACCTGGGTAAGGAGATATTTTATAGGGTTCCCCACAGCAAATCTAGAAGACTATGTTAATCATGCCCTCCATGCAGAAAAAGTTATGAAGGAGATAAAAAAAAAAGGGAAATAAATAATTAAATAGGCAACACCTTTTTTCAGCAAGAAGAAGAAGAAGAGCAGATTTATTATTAAAACAACAGAGGTAGAGAAGAATTTAGAGGCAGAGGAAAAACCCGCAGGGGTCAGAGAGGAGTGAGCAGAGGAGATTACAGACAATACACATCAGGGTGTTGATGTTAAAAAAAAGGAGTAGGACCACCTTATTACAACTATTAACTGGATGTTCTGAATAAGCCACCCCTAGACGTAGGGACAGCTTTACTAACAGAAGGAAAAAATGTCATTACTCGACTATAAAATCAGATGATCTACATATTACCATGAGGTATAAAAATACTTCTGGACAAGATAAAATTTATGAAGAAGTATTAAATAAAGTAACCCCTATAAAAGTCATGGTAACTTATGTTTATGCAGATAGGAAGAGTACCTCAGTTGCTGAAGTAGTGTTAGAGGAAGACACTAGGAAGCTCTGCAACATGTGGTCACCTCCACAAATATCTTTATTCAAGGATAAAGAACTCAAGTAGCATGATATGGGGAGAATAGTGCAGAGGGTAAAAGATGTCACAGACTGGTTTGTAACAATAATGAATACAGAAACTAGTGCATCCACAGGATTAATTAGAAAATTATTATTATGGACAGTGACAGTGCAGGAAGGGATACATTTGCATACAAAACAACAATGAGAACTATTCCTTACTGAACAGGAGGAACAGTTTTTGAGTGGAGTCCCTGATAAATTATGGTCAAAAGACCCTACTGATGTGGGTTTAGTAAAGGAGCATTACCTGTTCAAATTAGAGCAAAAACAGAATACAGGCCCAGTGTAAATAGTACTCTTTGAAATATGATGCTCGTGAAGGAATAAAACCAGTAATAAAGGATTTAATAACTGCAGGGGTGATAATAAAATGCGAGGACTCATCATGTAACACCCCCATTTTTCCAGTTAAAAAACAAGCTCCATCAACAGGAAAGATAAGCAGTTCTGGTTTGCATTCACCTTTGAGGGACAAAGGTATATACTTATACCAGACTACCTCAAGGTTACTGTGAAAGTCCAACTATATACTTTCAGGAAATGAGTGCAAGTATGGCCAAGTTTGACCCTCCAGGAGGTAGTCAGGTTTTACTATATGTTGATGATGTGCTACTAGCCTCTCCTGATGAGGAGATTTGTAAAAATGATACAATAGCATTATTAAAACATTTAGCAGAAGAAGGACAAAGTTAGTAAAAAGAAACTTCAGTTGTGTAAAAATGAGGTTAAATACTTAGGTCATAATCTTAGCGCAGGGGGACGCACAATTGTAGAAGAAAGAAAGACTGCAATATTACAAGTTCTAAAACCAGTAACAAAAAAGCAAATAATGTCCTTCCTTGGACTAACTAATTATTGTAGAAACTGGGTGCCAAATTATACAGAAATAGTAACTCCATTAAACAAATTAATGTATGAGGAAGAGCTGAAAATGACGTCTAAATTGAAATGGAGTGTAGAAGCTGAAGAAGCATTTACCAACATAAAACAAGTTCTAGTTTCCAGTACTGCTTTAGCATTACCAGATTATAGTAAACCGTTTGTTCAGATGGTAGATTGCAAGGGACATTTTATGACTTCAGTTCTGGTTCAACAACATGGAGATAAAATGAAACCAATAGCCTATTTCTTTTCAAAACTAGATAGTGTTGCGTGTGTGAAACTATATTGTGTGAGAGCTGTAATTGCTGCAATAGTGTTGTTTCACATTTTAACCTTAAGAGTTTCCCATGCAGTTTCAGCATTAATACTGCAGAATTAGGAAAAAAAAAAAAAAAGAATTAGAAGTGATTTGCAGGATCACAAAATAGTTTATGTGAATGATTTCTCTAAAAAGATGAGAGGGAGAAGACACAAACAGGATATGCATTGGTGACAATGGATATAGTGTTAGAAAAGACGCAACAACAAAGCTCACTACAGGAGATAGAAATGTGGAAAAAACATGGAGCTGAATTAAAAGATGAAAACTATATTTGACCAGATAATAAACCTGTCCTACCAAAGAACCTATAAATGGAAGCAATATTTGAGCCATCGTGTTACATAATGTCTCAACAGGGGGGAATAGTAGGACAGATATATTATATAACATATTGATTAAATTCTAAAAAATTCTTATAAAAAAAATGTTTTTTGTAAAACATGTTTAGCATGTGTAAAACATTATCCATAAGGGAATTTAAGACAACGAAGGGGACAATTTGCAAAACTAAGATACCCTTTTCAAACAATTCATATGGATTTTATTGAGTTAAACTACAGTGAAGGGAAAAAGTTCTGTTTAGTCATTATAGATGCATTTTCTAAACAGATAGAACTACTTCCAACTAAACATTACAAGCACCTCAAGGTTAACACCCTATGAAATGTTATGTGGAAGACCATACAGATTACCACAGTTCAAAAATAAGTGGGAGTTAGATGAAGAAGCTAACCTAGCTGATTATATGAGGAGTATGTTAGAAAGCAACAGAAATATATTTAAGCTATGAGGAATGTTCTATTTCCCAGCAGGAAAACTAACTAGTGAAACCAGGAGACTGGGTGTTAATAAGGAGTGTAAAAAAGAAACATTGGTATTCACCTAAGTGGGAGGATCCATATTAGGTATTATTAACCACTGCAAGGGCAGTAAAATAACTGAGAGATCAACCTGGATTCACCTTACACATTGTAAAAAGATCATTTCGGTTGAAAGCTCCGTCAGGGGAAGTGATTTACAGACAGTTAATAGGGTGGACCCAGACATTTAGAGGCTGGAGAGATCCGAAAGTCAGTGAAGACAATTAAGACACTGGAACCATTTAGAGGAGTGAAAATTTCAGCCAAAATGATTTCTAGATGGATGAACAATGCTTTCCGATGCTGTGTGGTTATATTATTTTTCTTATATGGATTTTTATTTTTCTGGTATTTCTGGGAACCAGTCAAAATGAATTAGAATGTAACAACATCTGTTATGAGTTATATGAAACAAGTAGCGCTAAATCAAGGTAGGTAAGATAACCTAACTATGTGCACTAAACAAACTTCTTATACTTATGGTATTCAAGTGTGCGTGAAATCTAAAACCATAGCTGTGGTGCTGATCCCACTCATTAGCTTGACTAAATGAGGAAGGAAAGGACAGGATTATAGAAGTTATAAATGGTATTTAACTAATGATAGAAGAAACACCTCATGGTCCATGATGGTAGCTGATGAAGGAAATAATTGGACACCAGAGTGGTGCACCACTGCTTATGCTAGTTATTAAAAGAAGTTGTTTAAGTTCCATAAAGCTGATAATATAATCCAGGTAACAGAGCGAAGAGAGTGAAAATTATGTTAGGAAAGATAACCACAGATGACTAAGTTCCAGGTTATTACAGGAGTATCAGGAACAAATAATAACTGATTATTGATGGTAGAGCAAGCAGCTAACATGACTAAAAGAGATTGTGTTGTGTGTTTGGGTTCAAGGCCTTTATTATAAATAATTCCAGCTGTGATACCACAACCCTGTGTGATGGAAGTAATGAATCAAACTAATCCTAATGAAATGTGTCAGCACAAGGATTCTGTTTTTCCTGTAATTAGAGCAGATAAGGATAAATCAGTTTTCCATAAGCGAATCATCACTGGACACTATACATGTATAAATATGACAGAGAGAGGTAATAAATTGGGAAATCTCATTGCAGTATGGTGTATTACAATTGTAAAAGTAAATAAGTGTTTTAAACTAGTCTCTAGAGGAGACATTTGGTGGTGGTTGTTTGATTGATTACCTTCAAAAGTAACAGGACTCTGTGCTTAATTACTTTATGGTTATATCCTATGTTAGTAGATGAAGTAACAGATGGACTATCTAGTGTTAAATCCACATGATTGGTGTGACAGAAAGTGCAGAGAAGCAGCTTGGCAGATTGAGGGAGACTCTACATACATAGATGCTATAGATGAATATAAATTAACTGATCAAGTAGTTGCAGGATTTGAATCAAGTATCTGTTGGTGGTGTACGTTGAACAAAAACGTAGACAGGATCAACTATATTCATTACAATGTACAAAAACTAGGAAATTGGACAAAGCGGGTTTGAACTGTCCATGACTAATTGGCTTCAACTTCCCTGATAGCATTCCAGAATAGAATTGCTTTGGACATGTTGTTAGCTGAAAAAGGAGAAGTTTGTGCTATTTTTGGAGAAAAATGTTGCACATTTATACCTAACAACACTGCGGCTGATGGCAGCCAAATGAAAGCCATAGAAGGTTTGAGATCTCTAAATAGCTAAATGAAAGCATTCTGGAGTAGACGCCTCGATGTGGGACTTCTGGCTGGATATGTTTGGGAAGTATAAAATTTTAGTATAATCAGTAATAATTTCCTTTGCAGTGTTTGCTGCAATTTTGACATTGTGTGGATATTGTTGAATGCCCTGCTTTTGTACTCTGCTTAACCGTCTCATCACCACAGCTATTTCTCCTATGGAAAGCAGAGTTACACAACTCTATCTGTTATTTAAACATCAGGATGATGAAGATGACGAGGATGGGACTGACCACATTTCTGACCTGTATGCAGATCCATTTCTATATGATTATGTGATTTAAATGTCAGTAAGTGCCTCTTGTCTTTGTACTCATGAAGATAAACTTACAGTTACAAAATTTGACAGACGTGGCTGTTAAGTGATATGAGAATATGAGCAGATATAAGACAAACAGGGGGGAAATGTTGGAATAATTGAATAAAGATTTGTCTTATAGTTTCTCCTATTCTTTAACTTGACTATTTGATCTCATAACCTTTCATGATGTATGTGTGAGTAAAGGATGTGTGAGTTTGTCTGCAGGCAAAGATCATAAATGGAGCTGAACTAGCAGAGAAGGAAGCAATCCAGTTGAGGAGGTCATAAAGATGAAGGTTGATTACACTCAACAAAAAGTCACAACTGACCCTACCAGTTGTAGGAGACTGTGGGAAATGTGTTGTTAATGTATAAAGCTGTTTATGACCTGTTTACGATGCAGCTGTTGTTTTCCCCCATCCTTTAGAGAACAATGTTTTTGTAAACTAGGGACCCCCGAAAGACAATAAAAAGAGGAAGTGGTCGGATAGGCTTCAGAGCGGTGCGGGATCTGTAACTGGGCACATCTTGACCGTCTCTCCTCGCAAAGCGAGTAAAAGGAACTAATACTTTGTCTCTCTTTTCTTTTTGTGTTGTTATAAATATTGTTAGGTTGGTTAAACCTGACAATATAGCTCCTACATAAAAGCGGCACAAACAGAGCAATAAAAAGGTAGACCACTTAATTGACCAAATTAATTGCAGTGATTAAACTTAGAAAAACTTTCACTCATTTAAGACTTACAGCAGGAGGTAAAAGGCTGTTAACTTTATATAATTTGAACAGAATAAATCTACCATTGTCTTCTGATGAGATTAAAATTTATGTCCTATATTAAAACTTGGTTTTCACCAAAAGATGTAGTTGCATTAAATGACACAGTTGATTTAATTGATGGAATTAAAAACAATACAATGCCAGGCGAATTGTACATACCGATTTATGTCAAGTCAAATTTATTTATATAGCTCTTTTCAGCAACAAGGCACTCAGGACGCTGTGCATAAGGAGGGGCATTGCAGTGATGCAAAATCAAATAACAGAGGTAAGAATAGATGGATGGATAAAAAAATGAAAGGAAAGTTGGACTGAAAACTTATGTTAGATGGCACAGTCATTATTTATGCATAAATAGGTTTATTGAAGTAGGCAGAAGTACAAATTAATTTTCAACTTTTACTACTTGATTCCGCAAAAGGATGACAAGAGGCTGAGTATCCATAGTTTTTGTGTCAGACCACCAGGTGCTACAAAGGTAGGCTATACTTTCCTTTTTCTGAACAAAATGATTCTGTTTATAACTAATCTATTTGCTTTTTATCTTCTTTTATTCCTTAATAAGCTGGTACACAGCAAGACTGCAATGTTGTTTATTTTTGTCTTCTCTGTAAATAATAATGGAAATAACAATGTACAAATATGATTATGTTGTGAAATGAAGATGGTGAAAGAAAGAAAAATGCTGATTTTACTACCCAAGTTTGTGATTTGTTGTTTGTGTTAATTTGTTGTACTGGGATGACTGATCTATGACTATGATCAAACTGTTTATTTTCAGGCATTGCCGGTCACAATACTGGGATGGTTGATGAAGAGTCGTCCCACTATATTGCCTGATGACGTGAGCGATAACCCTAAACACAAATTTTTCTCCTAGGTGAAGAAGGCCTGAAAATGTGGCTGGGACCAGCCTGACAAATGGGTCCATTGACACATTATTGCTTAGAACATGAGATCTCTGGGGTTCAGGAACAATAGGAATCCAAAGATTGTGTTTGAGGGTTGAAAATGTGTGGTTGAGAAGAGTGTGACAGAAATGAATGAAGGTCAAGGTATAAATGATGAATGATGTGGGCCACATGAGTGAAAGGTTCATGGATCAAATGGTATGTTTTAGTTTCTGTGAGCTCATTATTTGTTATCTCTTTGCTGCCTTAATTAAATATATCTGCCATTGTTGCTTATCTGCCGCACCGCTCACTGCTACGGCTTACACAACATAACTGTTGATTTCACATAAGATGCAACACATAGTAAAAGATAAACTGATACAAGAGGATGTCACCCTTTAGGTTCTCATCCTTAGGAGAATAACTACAACCATGGACTCAGGGGGTCTGAAAGTGCCAACCACCTGTCAGATGCAAATAGTTAAGGGGTCGGGCCCCTCAAATCAAGGGTGTAAGAAAGAGGGGGCCGTGATCAGGCTCACTGGATTGACAGAGGAAAAAGTGAAAAGGGGCCCGCCGTCTGACCCGATATCCTTTACAGTGATTTCTGTGACTTAACGAATAATGATGATATTATAGGAATCAGAATATTTGATTTAATGGTATGAATGCTGTATCAGATAAGTTAATGACAGATTGATTAAATGAAATTAGTTAAGCACATGTCATGAATGAAAGTATTAATAGGACCTCGCAGGTTATTTTTAGTTATGTGTTCACCTCTCCATAGGTTAATTTTTAGGACATGTGTTAGGTAAAAAATGGAGGCTGCTTTAAAGTAAAAGGTTTTCTAATAGTGTTAAACCGGTACATTGTTTTTGATAATGATAAAAAATTTTTGAATAAGATCCATTTGATTAAGCCACTATGTGGCCTGCTTTAATGATGATGATAATAGTAGTTGATTACCTACAATTGGGCGTAATCTGCCCGGTATAAACAAATGATTTTATATTCCATTTTAAGATTAACCTTTTCAGGTAGCTGAACCTGTCAAAAGACACTTGGGGATGGATGTTGCTCAGGGGGCAGAGAAGATGGACGAAGACAATCAACACTTAGGGTCTACATTAACTGATTCACATGAAGTTAGACAGAATTTTCTGCTGTGCTTTAGGCTATTGTCCTTTCTCTCTTTTCTCTAAATCATACACATACAGGTTTGATGGGGTTAGACTTGTCTCCACTAGGTGTATCAACTGTTGCTTAGACACAACCAGGGGTCTACCGGAGAGATGGCGTTCCTTCTTGGGGGGGAGGAACCACGTGACAGCTGGAAGAAGATTCCCTGGTCATATATAGGTTTAACACACATACAGGGTTGAATGATTGTTTTGGAGGGTGGGTACCCAGTTGCAGGTGGTCCACTACCCAGTGCCTAGGGGGTTAACTGATCTAAATTTGTGAGGTGCCTTTAAACGACACCTCATCAGAGGGGTTATTAGGAATAACCTTTATTAATATAGGTGTTTTTCCCTTTTATACTATAGTGAAATAAATATAAGTTCTAATGTTTCCCCTTTGTTAGAATAGGATAAGAATCCTCATCGACACACATTACAAGGATAAATGGCCCAAGGATTGTCATAAATGACCTGAAGCTGGGGCACTGGGGCAGAGTGTGGAGCAGCTGGTATAACTGGGTTGATTAGAAAACTACAGCACACTTAGATTAAGTATGGACACCCGCTACTACACAATCTAACAGATAGACACCACAATGGTGACACATAGTCTACTGATAATCACTGAGGGAGGGCACATTGCATTGGAGTGCCAGATATACAGGTCCTTCTCAAACAATTAGCATATTGTGATAAAGTTCATTATTTTCCATAATGTCATGATGAAAATATAACATTCATATATTTTAGATTCATTGCACACTAACTGAAATATTTCAGGACTTTTATTGTCTTAATACGGATGATTTTGGCATACAGCTCATGAAAACCCAAAATTCCTATCTCATAAAATTAGCATATTATTAAAAGGGTCTCTAAACGAGCTATGAACCTAATCATCTGAATCAACGAGTTAACTCTAAACACCTGCAAAAGATTCCTGGGGCCTTTAAAACTCCCATCCTGGTTCATCACTCAAAACCCTAATCATGGGTAAGACTGCTGACCTGACTGCTGTCCAGAAGGCCACTATTGACACCCTCAAGCAAGAGGGTAAGACACAGAAAGAAATTTCTGAACGAATAGGCTGTTGCCAGAGTGCTGTATCAAGGCACCTCAGTGGGAAGTCTGTGGGAAGGAAAAAGTGTGGCAGAAAACGCTGCACAACGAGAAGAGGTGACCGGACCCTGAGGAAGATTGTGGAGAAGGGCCGATTCCAGACCTTGGGGGACCTGCGGAAGCAGTGGACTGAGTCTGGAGTAGAAACATCCAGAGCCACCGTGCACAGGCGTGTGCAGGAAATGGGCTACAGGTGCCGCATTCCCCAGACCTGGGCTACAGAGAAGCAGCACTGGACTGTTGCTCAGTGGTTCAAAGTACTTTTTTCAGATGAAAGCAAATTCTGCATGTCATTCGGAAATCAAGGTGCCAGAGTCTGGAGGAAGACTGGGGAGAAGGAAATGCCAAAATGCCAGAAGTCCAGTGTCAAGTACCCACAGTCAGTGATGGTCTGGGGTGCTGTGTCAGCTGCTGGTGTTGGTCCACTGTATTTTATCAAGGGCAGGGTCAATGCAGCTAGCTATCAGGAGATTTTGGAGCACTTCATGCTTCCATCTGCTGAAAAGCTTTATGGAGATGAAGATTTCATTTTTCAGCACGACCTGGCACCTGCTCACAGTGCCAAAACCACTGGTAAATGGTTTACTGACCATGGTATCACTGTGCTCAATTGGCCTGCCAACTCTCCTGACCTGAACCCCATAGAGAATCTATGGGATATTGTGAAGAGAACGTTGAGAGACTCAAGACCCAACACTCTGGATGAGCTAAAGGCCGCTATCGAAGCATCCTGGGCCTCCATAAGACCTCAGCAGTGCCACAGGCTGATTGCCTCCATGCCACGCCGCATTGAAGCAGTCATTTCTGCCAAAGGATTCCCGACCAAGTATTGAGTGCATAACTGTACATGATTATTTGAAGGTTGACGTTTTTTGTATTAAAAACACTTTTCTTTTATTGGTCGGATGAAATATGCTAATTTTGTGAGATAGGAATTTTGGGTTTTCATGAGCTGTATGCCAAAATCATCCGTATTAAGACAATAAAAGACCTGAAATATTTCAGTTAGTGTGCAATGAATCTAAAATATATGAATATTAAATTTTCATCATGACATAATAGAAAATAATGAACTTTATCACAATATGCTAATTTTTTGAGAAGGACCTGTAAAAACTACATGTGACCTTCTATCAAGGCTCTTCGTCATCCTCTATCAGACGGCGACGGTCGGAGACGGGAGCCTCAGCGCTGATCTCTGTAATTATTCCTCTGCCTTAATTTAGATTAAAAGAGCTAAAAGTTAAAAACTGTTTGAGAGTCATCCTTTAAGAGTCTTTAGAACCATGAAGTCTGCTTTTTACTTAAAAATCCTGAAGTAGAAATCTGGCCATGAATTCATGTCTTATGCAACAGGGCAGTAATCCAAAATACACCAGTATGCCTACCTCTGAATAATAAAAAAAG
Source organism: Girardinichthys multiradiatus (assembly GCF_021462225.1). Lineage (NCBI taxonomy): Eukaryota > Metazoa > Chordata > Actinopteri > Cyprinodontiformes > Goodeidae > Girardinichthys > Girardinichthys multiradiatus. Next base: position 32,736,367 of record NC_061807.1, read on the forward strand.
AGATCCAAAGCCATTCATCCTTCCATTGTGGCTGAATTAAAACAATTCTACAAAACAAAGGTCTAAACCCCTCAACGTGGATTTAAAACAAATTTTGCCACTTACTTGCAATTGCTTGATGGCAATTTTAGCTTGCAATGAGAAACCGAGCGTGAAAAAGTTCAGATGTTGAGCTTGTTGATCTTAATATAACCATCTTCTAGATGATCAGATTAGACCATCACAGTATTCTAGGGGAAGTATGGTTCACACTGCTTTGCAAGAGGTTTCCGTTTGTGCAACTTTTTTATGGTACATTGACTTGAATTTATTATTTGCCCCTTACAAATGTATCTGTCTTTGCTGTTTTTGTCACCCCTCATGTTTCAGTTTGGGGCTGAAATTTTACATTCAGACAAAGAATGTATCCATTTTTCAGACAATGATTTTATTTATAATCATAAGACCTATTTAAGGTAGCCTGACATTATGTAAATAATTTACCCTAAACCTAATAACTGGTTCTGCTAATAACTGGTTGTGCAGATGATTCGTCATGGAACTGTACATGCGAAAGTCATTGTACCATAAAAGAGTTGCGCAAACAGAAACCTCTTGCAAAGCAGTGTGAACCATACTTCCTCTAGAATACTTTGAGGGACTAATGTGGTAGTGTAGAAAATGGTTACAAGCTCAACATCTGAACTTTTTCACGTCATGTGTTGCTGTTCAAGTTTTTTTCTTAGCGGAAAAAAACTAAATTCTCATTTTGAAAATTAACTGATGTGTTTCTTATAATTTCCTCAGTATTGGACAGGAAGTATGACATTGCTCTGTCGCCAAAACCCAATGCAGAGATGCTTTTTTTGGATGGTCTAAACTCATTTTGATTTTGAAGTTCCTGTTTGGTGCAGCTTTGTTGCTTTGCAAACAGGGCAGCGGCACTTTGTTTTGTAGTAAAAGGCAAAAATCTTTAAAGAAGGCAGACTTATTTGGCTTGCAAATCAAGATGGATAACATTTTATTTTACATGCTGGACTTACTGAGTAAGTACATCTTTCCCCATTCTCTTCTCATTTTGATTAGTGCAGAAGATATTAGATATTTGCCCAAATAATGTTTTATTCTCTATCATATTGTTGGAAAACCTGTATTAACATCGGACATATAAATGGGACATGTCTTGTTTCAGTTTGAATTGTTTATTGTTGATTAAGTCTCAACTTTTATTTTAGTGCTTCACTCCTTCACCCACTGCGGACTTGCTCAAGGTATCTTCGGCTTTATTCCTATCAATGTCTAAACAAAATTTCTGTGATCACAGTTATGATAATCTGACTAGCTAAAGGTCTTACTATAACAAAGCATTTCCTAAAAGCTATAATACATAAAATAACCTTGTTAAGTATTTAAAAGTTGGATACACTACCTTTCCAACCCCAATTCCAATGAAACTAGGATGTTGTTTAAAACATAAATAAAAACCAAAATACAATAATTTGCAAATCCTGTTCAATATTCAACTGAATGCTCTACAAAGACAAGGTATTTAATGTTCACACTGATAAACTTGTAAATTGTATTGCAAATATTCACTCATTTTGAATTTGACGCTTGCAACACACTCCAATAAAGCTGAGACAGGGTCATGTTTAACACTGTGTTACATCACCTTTCTTTTAACAACACTTAATAAGCTTTTGAGAACTGAGGCACTAATTGTTGAAGCTTTGTAGGTGGAAATCTTTCCCATTGTGACTTGATGTACAACTTCAGTTGCTCAACAGTCCGACGTCTCTGTTGTCTTATTTTGCACTTCATAATGTTTCAAAGTCTTTCAAAGGGAGACAGGTCTGGACTGCAGGCAGGCCAGTCTTGTACTTGCACTCTTTTACTGTGAAGCCACGCTGTTGTAACATGTGCAGAATGTGGCTTGGGATTGTCTTGCTGAAATAAGAAGGTCGTCCCTGAAAAACACGTTGCTGGGATGGCAGCATATGTTGTTCCAAAACCTGTACCTTTCAGCATTAAATGGCGCCTTCATAGATGTGCACGTTACCCATGCCATGGCCACTAACACACCCCCATACTATCACAGATGCTGACTATTGAACTTTATAATGTTAAAAATCCAGATAGTCTTTTTCCTCGACATCCGTGATTTCCAAAAACAATAGCAAATGTGGACTCATCAGAGCAAAACTCACATTTCCGCTTTGCATCAGTCTATCTCAGATAAGCTCAGAGAAAGTGACGGCATTGCTGGGTGTTGCTGATATATGGCTTTAATTTTGCATTGTACAGTTTTATCTTGCACTTGTAGATGTAGCGACAAACTGAGAATGGTTTTCTGAAGTGTTCCCAACCCAAGAAGTAATAACCATTACAGAATGTTGGTTTTTAATGCAGTGCCTCCTTGGGGTCAAAGGTCAAAGGCATTTAATGTTGGTTTTCAGCCTTGCTGCTTATAGCAGAGATTTCTCCAGATTCTCTTGATCTTTTCATGATATTATGGACTGTAGATGATAAAATCCTTCAAATTCCTTGCAGTTTTACATTGAGAAACATTCTTAAACTGTTGGACTATTTGCTCATGCAATTGTTCACCAAGTGGTGAACCTCACCACATCCTTGCTTGTGAACGACTGAGCCTTTCGAGGATGCTCCTTATACTCAATCGTGATACTTACCTGTTTCCATTCCTTAACTTTCCCAGTCTTTTGCTACCCTTGCCCCAGCTTTTTTGGAACATGTTGCAAGCATCACATTCAAAATGAGTGAATATTTGCAAAATATCTAGAGTTGATTAATTTAAACATTAAATATCTTGTCTTTGTAGTGTATTAAATTGCTGAACAGGATTTTCAAGTGATTAAATTTAGTCTTTATTTATGTTTTACACAATGTTCCAACTTCACTGGAATTGAGGTTGTAGATGTGTTATATTTATGTTGTAAGATATAACGTTTAGAACATCAGAATTTCTTACATTTGTTTCTAAGAAAGAGGACAGTGGTTGCAATATCAAAAATGAATTACATTTAGATTTCTTTCAACAACCATTATTTTCAAATCACCATATGAAATAAAACAAAACAAGTACAATAAACACATTTCTTATTGATTTTATTTATTTTGTATTATCTGACAAAATGAATTTTCAATGATAAAGACAAAATTTTATTAGCTTACAAAGCATGAATGATACAAATACATTTGGTAACAATATTAGTGTTTTTTTAAATTATGTTAAAGTTATGGTTAAGTTATGACACATTTTTGTTTTCAATAACAGCAGACAAACCTAGAACCACTGACAGCAGGTCCAACAACCATACAAGTAGGAGGCATTGTGACATTGAGCTGTTATGTGGACACCTCTGCTGAATGTAAATACAGATGGTTCAGACGGACCTCAGACACCTTGCAGTTCAAATCAAAAATATAAATGAACACAGCAGGGTTATTAATGTGACACAAGGAGGTATTTACCATTGTCAGTGTGTGAGAAGAACACATGACCCCCACAGTTATTTAAGTAATAAGACTACTATCAAGATAAACTGTGCGTTTCTGTCAGAAATATAGCCAACATAGCTGATTTTTTATTTTCTGGTCTGATTTCATGTTTTTCTTCATATCTGCTGTAAACAGTTTCCAACGAGGTTGTTGTGACACAACAACCAAAGTGGCCTCAGATCTTTAGCGGTGAGACGATCACTCTGACATGTGAGGTCCAGGGAGGAGAAACCAGTGAGTGGACGTATGAATGGAGGAGATCTGGGTCATTTATATACCAATCACAGGAAAAAAACTTGACTTTCAGTGTTTACGAGTCAAACAGTGGAGACTACAGGTGTCTATGTCTACTCAAAGATGACTCGCATTCTTCAACACAGTGGAGTGAACCCATCACACTGTCAGTATTACGTAAGTCATATTTAATCTATGTGTTCTGTTAAATTCAGCTGCAGAAATTTAAAGTCCACAGTTCACTTCTTTTGATAAACGGTGACTGCTTGTAACACGACAGGGCAAAGGTAAAACAATATAGTCCATCTGTCTCACTTAATGCCACACTCTTATTAAGATGAAAGCACAGAATGTTCCCTTCGCGCATGCGCAGTTCGAGTAATTATACCAACAGTCATACCTGTGACACACCAGATGACCACTCAGAAGCTATATATGCTGACATCATCCGAGGCTCTGTTCCTACAGAATCTTCTCATGGCAGCAAGGATTCAGAGTGACAGAGAATCTCTGGCAGTCATCCTTAAAACCGAAGTTACATATGTAACTTTCGTTCTATTTTATCCCTACTGACCGCCAAAGGGTGCTGCGGAAAGCACTGAATGACTAATGCCAAACATGTCATGAGGAATCCTGAGCACATACCTCACTGAGAGGGCTCAGCGGAGCCTCGCAAAAGAACCTGGCCCAGGTTCTACATTCACATATGACCTCCAGCATAACCCCCCCATAGCAGCCCAGGAAGCAGAGACGCTCCTGGTAGAGTGGGCCTTCACACCAACTGGCAGCGTTTGGCGTCCTGCACTGTAGGTGTGGCATATGACATCTACAATCCAGAGGGAGAGACGTTGTCTAGAAAGAAGACAACCCAGCCTGGGACCGCCATAGCACAGGAAAAGCTGGTCTGAGCATCTCGCACCTGCAGTGGCCACAATGTGTGCCTCCAGCGCCCATACTGGGCACAATAACTCAGATCCAACCTCAGTTGTACTGGACTGAGGCTGAAACCGAGCCAACCTCAGTGGCTGGTTACGGTGAGAAGGAGACAACACCTTAGGCAAAAACGCAGTGTTAGGCCACAAGGGGACACCATCCGGACCCCATCGGAGACATGTGGGACTGACAGAAAGAGCATGCAGCTCGCCGACCCTCTTGTCTGAAACAATAGCCAACAATAGGCAGTCTTATATGAGAGCCACTTGAGGTCTGCTTTCACCAAAGGTTTGAAAGGGAAACATTACAGAGCTTCAAAAACCAAGGGCAGATCCCAATCATGCACTCGCAGAACCAGTGGCGGCACCGAGCAGAAAAAGAGAGACCAGATCATGACTCCCCAACGCTCGACCACAAACAGATGCATGATGACATGAAATTGCAGCAACACATCCAGAGAAAAAAGACGCCATCTGTTGTCATATTGCTGACGAGTGGAGGGTGCCCTAGTCCTCAATATGGTGCGCCTGACAGGGTCTGAACACCTAGTCAGCCTCCCAGTGGCCATGCCCACAGCTGGAGACATCAGATCCCTCCTGGAAGATACCATGGGATACTCTGACACAGACTCCGAAGCAGGGGTAACCACGGCCGTGCTGGCCATTACAGAGCCACCAACAACACCCTGTGGCCTGCCCTGTGAGCCATCTGTACAGTAGGCTAAATCAGCGAGAGGGGTGGAAAAGCGTGCAGGAGAACCCAAGACCAGGGATGAGCTAGCACATACTGGCCCAGTGCTCCTGATGCCCCTGTTAGGAAATACCACTGGGGGCAATGAGTCAACTCCTCCCTGGCGAACAGATCCACCTCCGCCTGACCAAAGCGGCTCCAGATCATATGCACCACATCGCATTGAAGGGACCACTCTCCCGGAGCAGGGGTCTGGCGAGGGAGAAAGTTTGCGACTTGATGGTGCTTCCCAGGTAAATACATTGCCCGTAGGGTGGACAGACAAGGAGAGGCCCACTAACTGCACTCTGGGATGAAAATGAGCCAGTCTCAGAGGCTTGGGAGGACCGCGCCTCCTCATCGCTAAAGTGAGAGGCTGACACAGCTAGGGACAAAACATCCTCCTCCGCAGACAAATACGGCATGGGTGGGGAAGAAAGCCCAGCTGCTGGAAGTGAGGCGTCAGATTGACATGTCTGCAACAAGGACAACTGCTCGACCATCATGGCCAGACCCTGGTCAGACTTGGCCCGCTTCCTCCTAGAGGGGGCACAGAGACCGTGGTCTCACCACAGCGCTTCAAATGCTTGAGGGGGGCCACCTGCTCAGAGGGAAGGAGGTCAGCATCATCCTGAGGGTACAACTGGGCCAACCGACCCACCCTCATCACATGTGAAATGAAACTACAGTTCATGCATGGATTCTCAGACATGCCTCCACCAAGTGATCATGCCCAAGGCAGGTAGGGCACAGGTGTGATCATCATCTGCCTGAAGTGCAGCCCCACAATCCATGCAGCAGTGAGAGCCATCCATGTCCAAGACCAAAAACGAGGGTACGCCAAATTCAAATGGGAAAATAAATAAACTAAAATTGGGTAAGGGGACGTGAATGCTGCCATCACCAATTATAGCAGAGCCTGCAAACGAAAAGAGGCCAAGAGGCTGCAATTGGGAGCAGGGGGCGCAAACACCGCTGTCACCAATTAAAACAAAGCACAACCAAGAAAAGCTAACACCGTCAATCGCACCGTTGGTAACACTGGGAGAGGGAGCGAAAACTGCTGCCGTCACCAGGTATAAGATCAAACAAAAACAAAGAATGCTTAACTCCATAAGCTGGACCACATGATCGAGTGCACTGGGAGAAGGGGTGAATGCCACTGCCGTCACCAGGTATAAAAAAACAAAACTAAAGAAAGCTTAACACCGTGAGCTGAAACGTAGCTTACGGTCGAGCACATTGGGAGAGTGGGCAAAAACAGCTGCCGTCACCAGATATAGAGCCAAAAAATTACAGCAGCCAAGCTGCAACACAGTAACAAGAAGCCTTGAGCTAGGAAAGGGGCAGGAATGCTAGCGTCACCAACAAACAGCAAACCTACCTGCAGAAGTCCATACCTAACATCAACCCATTGCAGCCCTAGGAGGGCCAAATACCGCAACTTCAGCCAACAAGCAACAGGGCGTCCAGGCAACGGGGAAGCAACAACTCGAGTGAACTGCACGGGAGAAGAAATAAGGAACAGAGCCTCGGATAAGATCAGCATGTATAACTTCTGAAGGGTCATCCGGTGTGTCACAGGTGTGACTCTGTTTGTATAATTACTTAAACTGCACACGCGCAAAGGAAACATTCAGTGCTTTCAGCTCCGCCCTCTGGGAGTCTGTATGAAATAGAACAGGAACTCACACTTATCCCTCCCTTGTTGTGTTGTAGATTAGATCATTGCTTCACTATATCCCGGCTGAAACTTTTATAAAAAAATAACACAAAATTAAAGATTAAAAGAGGAAGCCAGTTTATGAACTTAAACAGCAGCCTTCCATAGGACACCAAGAATTATGAGTGTGACTCAGATTTTCAATGTATTTACATACCAACAATATAATAATAATAATAATAATAATAATAATAATAATCATCATCTTTATTGGTCATTGCACATGTACATTACAACGAAATTTGTCCTCTGCATTTAACCCATCCCTTATAGGGAGCAGTGGTTACATGCTGTTACATGCTGTAGGTCATATTTTGACTTTGTTTATACAAAACTCACCAACAGGTAAACCAAAGGCCCAACTGAGTGCGGACAGCACAGAGCTACCAGTGGGAGGCAGCGTGACCCTGACCTGCTCAGTGAACTCATCATCTTCATTTGGTTGGAAATATTTCTGGTACAGAGGTGAAAAATCCTCTGGACCTCTGACCACACGAGATGCTGTTTTCCTTTCAAATGGAAAAATTAATGTCTCATACTCATACAAGGGACTGTTTTGGTGTAGAGGAGGAAGAGGGGAACCAGTTTACTACACACACTTCAGTGATCACATCAGCATCAGTAAGAGCGGTAAGTTCAAAACTTCCTCTTTCACTTGTAATTATTACTAGTACACAGGAACAAACAGGGCAGGTTTAAGTCAGCAACCAAACCAGCTTTAAATAAAGATAGGCCTTAAGAGACAGTAATTGAGTTTTTATTTAAAAATTAATTTGATGCAAACTTCATCAAAAATAATGTTTCTCATCACTACCTTCACCCAAATACATTTAGTACTGGTTTAAAAAAATCAATTAAGTGCTGTAGTTGTGGCTGTAAATTTTCATTATTATGATTCATTTTTGCTCTAATCTTTAAAATCTGCTTCAAATGACAGTGATGGAAACCCACTTACTGACCTATAAGCCAAAATTAATCTCAAAATAAACAGGAATTGGGATTTTTTCAACAATTAGAAACCACTTAGTTGTTTCAGAAGCACAAAGCTGAAACTGAGAAAGGCCAAAGTTAGAATTTTTCACAGGTATTTTAAAAAAGGGTGAAGGCTGAATCATCAGCATATAAAAGCCGTATCCTTAATCATTTTGATGTTGTGCTATAAGAGAAAAGTATTACAGAGAAACCACTGACATCATTTAAATTGATAACAAGAAATAAAAACATGTTTTATCAAGAACACAATAATCCCTTTAGTATAATTATACCTATTTTTAATTCAGTTCAGTTTTTTGTATAAAGCATTAATTCACAACAAGTCATCTCAATGTTATGGTTCTGCACTGTTTGTCTCCATCATCTTTGTGCCTGATGATCTTCTCTGTGCTGCAACTATTAGGAGGATTGCTTTCACCTGCTCCTTCCATTATGAAGGTTTATGTGTCGTTAATTCAGTCCAGAATAGATTACGGGAGTGTGGTATATGGTTCAGCGGCTAAAACTAGACAAAAAAATGAGATATAATCCAAGCTAGAGCATTGAGAATTTGTTTAGGGGCAGTAAAATCCACACCAATATGTGCTTTAGAATCAGGAGAAATGCCATTATGTATCAGAAGATAACAATTAATGGTTAATTACTGGATATGTTTGAAAGGGTATAATGAAAATCATCCAGTTATAAAAGTGTTAGAAAATTGTTGTGAAACAGGAAAGGAGCTAAAAAATTGTTTTGGAAGGGTTGGGGATAATAAAGCAAGAACATTTAAAGTACATAACAAAGAATTCAGTCCAACAGTATTGTGGCTTTTAAGGCCTACATAGACATGGAGATACATTACTGTAGACATTTCGCTATCAGATATTAAGAAAAGAAATACTACAGATATGTGTGAAGATTTTTATAATCGAGTAGAGAAAAGGTATAATTATACAGATGGTTCTAAAGATCCAAAAACTGAAGCAACTAGTGTAGCAGTTATGATTCATGGATTGAAGGTTAAGATTTCCAAAAGAACATCTAATGTTTTGAGTATATATGCAGTAAAATTATGTGCTATATTATTGGCTTTAGAATGGGTAGAGGATACCACTGTAAGTAAAATATTAGTTTGTAGTGATTCTTAATCAGCATTATTAATCATAGAAAAGGGAAGTACAAGAAATCATCAAACATACTGTATGAGATTTCTTTTGTTTATCATAGATAATGTGAACAAACCAAAAATATAGTAAAAATATGGACACCTGCTCATTTAGGTATTTTAGGTAACAAAAGAGGGGATAGGTTGGCTAGGGAGACGGTTACAAAAGTAGATATTGACATGCCAATAAAGTTGTCTAAATCTGAAGGTAAAAGTATAATTTGGAAAGAAAATAAGAAGTTATGGAAAATAAGATGGGATCATGAGATAAAAGGGAGACATTTATATAGGATTCAAAATACAGTTGATGTTACAGAAATCAGAGAATTAAATAGGAGGGAGGATGTAATTATAAACAGAATAAGAACTGGTCATAGTTTTTTGAATGACACTCTTTTTAAGATGGGGAAACATCTTACTGGTTTATGTAATTGGTGTAATTCTATAGAAATGATGCAACCTGTTTTTATTAATTGCAAGAAATGTGAGTCAAAGAAGATTATTGAGTATGGAAATGGGTTGTTACAGAGAGCTGAAATTTGAAAATGTGTTTGCTCAGTTGAATAGTGATGGAGGGAAAGGAAAGATGTTTTGTTTTTTGAAAAATAATGGTCTAATTAAAAGAATTTGAGGAAAAAAATAATGAGGAGAAAAATCCAAGACCTGGCAGTAGTGCAACAATGATGGATGCAAGCTTCTGTTAAAAACTAAAGAAGAAGAAGAACAAACAGTGCCAGATTATTAAAAACCTTGTGTGAGTTAATTTCCAGCGTATTTCCATGCCTGCCTGATTCTGATCTCATTTATGCCCCCTGGGTTTCTCTGCTCTGCTTTGCCCACGTCGGATATTCTGATGGCTTCTGATTTCTGGACATCGACCTTGCTTCTGCCTCCCGACGGCCTAACCCCTAGATCCGTCTACCTGAGTTTTCCTCCCCGTTCATGATCTTGCTTCTGTGCTCCAACCAACGATTTAAGCCTCTCCCTCGGATCCTGTTGCTTGACTCTGCTTCCCTGGCTCATACCCAGCTTCTGTTCCTTGACTACCGCATTCTGCTCCCTCACTGGGAGTTCAAACCTGAGAGTTTGTGTGACATTGTCCTGCTGAACAACGTCACACTGAGGAGCCGAAATTCAGTTCCTTGTCTCTCAACGGATTCTGAAAAGGTTAGGGGCTTTTATTCTGAGTTTGTCACTATTCTCAGTACTCTGCTGAGACACAAATCTGTCTTCCCTCAGAGGTTCCTGCGCCTGCCGCTGGTGGTTTCCTGCCGATTATCTTCCAGAGCTTTCAATAAATCTTTTGAATCTTACTTGTTGTGTCCGGCTGAAATTACAGGTCCTCTGAATTATTCGTTACACTCAAGGCACTTTAGTCAATCGAATCATACACATTCCAAGTACATACACTCTAGGTGATCCTAGCTATCAGGCAATACATTCAGTTTGTTGTTTAATCCTATCTAAGAAAATCCAACAGATTTCATTGAGTCACTAGTTTGCAGCATGCACTCCTCCTGGATGAGGATGTAGCAACAGTAGAAAGGAAGACTCCCCTTTTAACAGGAAGAAACCTCCAGCAGAACCAGGCTCAGTGTGAGCGGCCATCTGCCACGACTGATGGGGTTTGAGAGAACTGAGCAGAGACACGCAAGAACACAGAAGCCTTGATCCAGGAGTACTTTCTATGTGAAAAAAATGTTAAACATTAAAGGCAGTAGTAGCTACAAGAACTGTGCAAAATGTATGCTTTAGCCTGAGTTAATACATCTTTCATTTTATAAAATGAATACATAATGTATAAAGTCAAGACCGCAGCTGTGATATCCTGATTTGAAATAAATTTGACAGCTTTGATTAGAGGAAGTTTAAATGTTTAAATGTGACTACCTGCAAGACATGCCCTTTGTATTTCAGTTCAAATCCATTCATTAAAACTATTGATTGCATTATTTAAAAGATGGCTGTGGATGTGCTGTAGATTTTTATTTCTATTCAGCTGAAGTCACGTTTTTTTTCAAAAAACAGAATGAGGTAATATCAGCATAAATACCTAATTCCTTGTTCATATCTCTTGTTTCCAGTATCTGTGGAGTCCATCCGTCTTGCCAGCTCTTCATTCACTATTCTGTTGGTCGTTGGACTAGTTAGTGCAATCCTTCTTATTTTTCTAGGGCTCTTGCTTTGGCACTACAGAAAGATCAAAGGTGAGACCTTTTTCTGCCTATTCTAGATCAGATGATCTAAAATCCCTCAAATTAATGCATTCTGATGTGAATAATTTGAAGATTAATATAACACTATAACAAATATTTTCACAGACTTTTGGCACAAGAGGTTAGTACATGACATCTTGTTTTTTAATCGTTTCTTTGTATCTTTATCAGAAATTATTGGCAGCTGGTTTAAAGTGGCTATATTTATTCTGTTTTAGATCAAACCCCTCACAGAGTACCAGTCAGAGCTTCACCGCTAACCATGATGTCAACCTGAATGAAACCTATGAATACAGCTGTCCTCCTCATGGTAAGAACTTAAACAGAATCATTCCATAATGTATTTTTTTTTTTTTTTTATGAAACAGCAGAAAAACAAGAAAAAAGACTAACTTTATTTTTAAACACACTATGTTTTGTTTTCATACGTATTTACAGTCACATAAAAAAATAAACCTGCGATCCATTGAGGCTCGTTACCTAGATTAAAAGTAAGTTTTGAAAATAACAACCTGGATTGAACATACTTCTCATTAAGCTGACATTTCTGTATTTAAAGGGTTTTTTAATAGGTTTTATGTAATATTCTAATTTAAAATCTCATGTTTTCATTAGCTGCAAGAGAAAAATCATCATAATTAACAGAAATATCTCATGTTTTCATTAGCTGCAAGAGAAAAATCATCCTAATTAACAGAAATATCAGATTTTTTCATTAGCTGCAAGAGAAAAATCCTCATAATTAACAGAAATATCTGATTTTTTCATTAGCTGCAAGGAAAAAATGATAATAATTAACAGAAATATCTCATCTTTTCATTAGCTGCAAGAGAAAAATCATCATAATTAACAGAAATATCTCATGTTTTCATTAGCTGCAAGGGAAAAATCACCATAATTAACAGAAATATCTCATGTTTTCATTAGCTGCAAGAGAAAAATCCTCATAATTAACAGACATATCTCATGTTTTCATTAGCTGCAAGAGAAAAATCATAATAATTAACAGAAATATCTCATGTTTTCATTAGCTGCAATGGAAAAATCCTCATAATTAACAGAAATATCTCGTCTTTTCATTAGCTGCAAGAGAAAAATCATCCTAATTAACAGAAATATCTGATTTTTTCATTAGCTGCAAGAGAAAAATCCTCATAATTAACAGAAATATCTGATTTTTTCATTAGCTGCAAGGGAAAAATGATAATAATTAACAGAAATATCTCATCTTTTCATTAGCTGCAAGAGAAAAATCATCATAATTAACAGAAATACCTCATGTTTTCTTTAGCTGCAAGGGAAAAATCACCATAATTAACAGAAATATCTCATGTTTTCATTAGCTGCAATGGAAAAATCCTCATAATTAACAGAAATATCTCGTCTTTTCATTAGCTGCAAGAGCAAAATCCTCATAATTAACAGAAATATCTCATGTTTTCATTAGCTGCAATGGAAAAATCCTCATAATTAACAGAAATATCTCATGTTTTCATTAGCTGCAAGGGAAAAATCATCATAATTAACAGAAATATCTCGTCTTTTCATTAGCTGCAAGAGCAAAATCCTCATAATTAACAGAAATATCTCATGTTTTCTTTAGCTGCAAGAGAAAAATCATCATAATTAACAGAAATATCTCATCTTTTCATTAGCTGCAAGAGAAAAATCATCATAATTAACAGAAATACCTCATGTTTTCTTTAGCTGCAAGGGAAAAATCACCATAATTAACAGAAATATCTCATGTTTTCATTAGCTGCAATGGAAAAATCCTCATAATTAACAGAAATATCTCATGTTTTCATTAGCTGCAAGGGAAAAATCATCATAATTAACAGAAATATCTCATGTTTTCTTTAGCTGCAAGAGAAAAATCATCATAATTAACAGAAATATCTCATCTTTTCATTAGCTGCAAGGGAAAAATCATCATAATTAACAGAAATATCTCATCTTTTCATTAGCTGCAAGGGAAAAATCATCATAATTAACAGAAATATCTCATGATTTATTTAGCTGCAAGAGAAAAATCATCACAATTAACAGAAATATCTAATCTTTTCATTAGCTGCAATGGAAAAATCCTCATAATTAACAGAAATATCTCATGTTTTCATTAGCTGCAAGGGAAAAATCATCATAATTAACAGAAATATCTCATGTTTTCTTTAGCTGCAAGAGAAAAATCATCATAATTAACAGAAATATCTCGTCTTCTCATTAGCTGCAAGAGAAAAATCATCCTAATTAACAGAAATATCTGATTTTTTCATTAGCTGCAAGAGAAAAATCCTCATAATTAACAGAAATATCTGATTTTTTCATTAGCTGCAAGGGAAAAATGATAATAATTAACAGAAATATCTCATGTTTTCAATAGTTGCAAGAGAAAAATCATCATAATTAACAGAAATATCTCGTCTTCTCATTAGCTGCAAGAGAAAAATCATCCTAATTAACAGAAATATCTGATTTTTTCATTAGCTGCAAGAGAAAAATCCTCATAATTAACAGAAATATCTGATTTTTTCATTAGCTGCAAGGGAAAAATGATAATAATTAACAGAAATATCTCATGTTTTCAATAGTTGCATGAGAAAAATCATCACAATTAACAGAAATATCTAATCTTTTCATTAGCTGCAATGGAAAAATCCTCATAATTAACAGAAATATCTCATGTTTTCATTAGCTGCAATGGAAAAATCCTCATAATTAACAGAAATATCTCATGTTTTCATTAGCTGCAAGGGAAAAATCATCATAATTAACAGAAATATCTCATGTTTTCATTAGCTGCAATGGAAAAATCCTCATAATTAACAGAAATATCTCATGTTTTCATTAGCTGCAAGGGAAAAATCATCATAATTAACAGAAATATCTCATGTTTTCTTTAGCTGCAAGAGAAAAATCATCATAATTAACAGAAATATCTCATCTTTTCATTAGCTGCAAGGGAAAAATCATCATAATTAACAGAAATATCTCATCTTTTCATTAGCTGCAAGGGGAAAATCATCATAATTAACAGAAATATCTCATGATTTATTTAGCTGCAAGAGAAAAATCATCACAATTAACAGAAATATCTAATCTTTTCATTAGCTGCAATGGAAAAATCCTCATAATTAACAGAAATATCTCATGTTTTCATTAGCTGCAAGGGAAAAATCATCATAATTAACAGAAATATCTCATGTTTTCTTTAGCTGCAAGAGAAAAATCATCATAATTAACAGAAATATCTCATCTTTTCATTAGCTGCAAGGGAAGACTTATCATAATTAACAGAAATATCTCATGTTTTCAATAGTTGCATGAGAAAAATCATCATAATTAACAGAAATAAAGGCTTGAAAATATTAGTCTGTTTATAATTCACTTTAAAATGTGTTTGATTTAGTGAACCAAGTTAATGCAATTAATGAACTTTCCAATAATGATAAACATATAAGGAAAAACCCGAACCCAAAAACCAAACAACCCCAAATCATAACAAAAAGTAGGTTTTGAAAATAACAACCTGTATTGAACATACTTCTCATCAAGCTCATATTTTTGTATTTAAAGGGTATTTTAATTGGCCTGATGTAATATTCTAATCTTAAATCTCATGTTTTCATTAGCAGCAAGAGGAAAATCATCCTAATTAACAGAAATAAAGGCTTGAAAATATTAGTCTGTTTATAATTCACTTTAAAATGTGTTTGATTTAGTGTACCAAGTTAATGCAGTGAATTAACTTTTCAATAATATTCTGCTTAATTGAATTTGACTGTATATCAATAAATCAAATAATTACTTTTTACGGTATATAATACTTCTTTCTATTAGTCACTCAGACCCTCTGAGGACAATACGAATGGTAGAGTGTTTTTGTTAAAGTATATAAGAATGCAACTAATAAGCAGATGATATACAATCATCCTGAAATATTTGTTTGCAGACGAACCCACAAACGCCACATACTCTGTGATTGAAATGAAAAACTTTGGGAAAGAAAGTAAGATGTAAACATATTAAATTTCTAGCATCATATCATTTGAGAATATTTTTTTAACATTGATATTTGATTCATCTCAAAGGGGAGACTGTTTGCCCTGATGTGAAAACAGAAGCTACAGGTACAGTATGCTCTAGCAGTAAGTCTTTGTACTGAAATGTGTCACATTACACATTACACTCCCCACCATTATGCATAATTGCCTTACATATCAACTTAGAGTTCAGATAATCATCTGCCTTACTTAGCATTCACATACTATCACCACAAACTAGCTGCCAGCAGAAACTGGCATATTCGACACGCAGCTGAGGTTTAAATACATGATCATTTTTAAAATGAAAAAACATGGATTTTTTTTCTCACTTATATCATCTCTCCTCTCACAGGAAAATGGAGTCCTGCAGCAGATGCAGCAGTTTATTCTAACATTGGAGCAGAAACATCTCTGGCTAACCATGGTGCCTTGTACAGTCAAATTAAAAAAAAACATTCACTACCCTGTCAGATTTAGATTTAAATTATTTTCATTTAACTTATAATTTTATTACTTATATAAAATGAGATAGAATTCTCTCAGTAGAGAAACACGAAAAAGGAGTATCCATTTCATGAAAATAAATATTTAGATGCTTTTATTTAGATTTTATTAAAAAAGGCATGTCAAAAATAATTTACACCCTACTCAGTAAATAATTTAAAATCATTTACTGGCATTACAGCATTAAACCCAAGCAAATCAGGTTTTGCATGTTTCTCCTGGTAATTTGACATTTTATTCTCAGAGAAGTCTTTGAAGTTGGAAGGCCTGCTGGCAATCACCCTAATCTTCAGCTCCCTGCGAAGATTGTATGATGCTAAATATGTAATGTGCATATTTCATTTTGTTATAAACTGTCACTAGCAATTTGACCCCTTTCAGCTTTAAATTATAAACATTGTCAATTATCTAAATTAAGACATTTTAGGTCACAATAAGAACAGATAGGATGAAAAATAAAATATCATTCTTGAGTTTTTTATTTTAATTGGGCTTTATGCAATTTGATTTGAGTCAGAGTCTGACTTTATAAAATGAAATTGTATTAGAGTAAACTGGATCTCAGTGATATGTTTAACAGAGCTGATCGTAACATACTGATTGCCAGACTGAAAAAGTGATTTGTACTAAACTGGTTCTGATGTTGTTTGAATGATAGAGGCTATTGTGTTTCATTGGTTAGTTATAAATCACATGTTTGGGTCCTTAAGGCTTCATTCTCTGGCCGCTTTAATTCAACATCCATATGACTTGGAACTTTATATTTCTGTGTCAACACTTGATCGCAGTCACTAAAGTCACAGAATTAATCCAAAACCTCAATGGATGGATCAGTCAGCCCTTCCTTCACCCTAATGTGCAAAAGATAAAAATACTTGTTTTTGTTTCCAGAAATGCAAGGTTAGAAATCAGCACTCAGCTAGACTCTATGAGGGTAAAGATCACAGGTCATGCAAGAAACTAAGTATCATCATAGACGCAGACCTAAATTTTTACATCCAATTTAGGTCTATTGCTAAATCAGCCTGTTACCACAAAACGTTACATAAAACATAAAAACAATGAATAAAAGACTTTCTGTCCAAACTAGACCCAAAAGAAAAACTCGTGCATAATTTATTTTGAGTGGTTCCCTGTATGTGAAAAGACAGAATTCAAAATTGTATTGATAGTGTGAAAGTAACTAAATGGCTTTGGGCCTCAATGCATTTTAGAGTTGCTGGTCATGCATGTACCATTTAGATACCTCAGATCATCAGATATCTGCTCACTCAGTGTTCCCAGAACCAGAGCTAAACAACTGGGCTGGTACCACCTAACCTAAAAACATAAGACAACTGTTGGTTCCTTTAAATCAGGTCTGAAAATGTCAGTTTACTTCTGCTTTCCTATAAAGGCAAGAGATTATATATCTATTTTATGTTGTAACTTTATATTTGCTTTAAATTTCCTTTTTGATTTTCTTTCATTTGATGCTAAAAAATCTATGATTATTGCTTTAATGGTTGTATTTCTAACGCAATTCTTTTTATCTTTGTTCCTTTATTTTTCTGTAAAAAACTTGGAATTGCCTTGTGCATGAACCGTGCTATAAAAACACATTTCCCTTGATAATTGTTTTCTTGAACTGGATTTTATAGGTAATTGCATATGAATTGGACCTGCCTGTCTTGTACAATGAATTAAAATACATAGCAGTATATTAATGTTTAAATTTAAGGTACAGTAGCCAATCTTTACCTCTGTTCAACACATTCTCACATGAACCTATTGTCTTCAAAGCTGCCTTGTGTGTTTATATAAAATTCAATAAATTTACAACAGATGACAAATCATAATCACAGATCTGGAGTCACATATTTCCAACAAAGAAAAAAGAAAAACTTTAATCTTGAAATGACAAAATTATTTCAATTTCTAGAGTGAGTGAAAAAAACAGGTAATTTATGATGACAAACTGGGAAAGAGTGAAAGGCATTATGAAAACGTGAACAATCTCACTGAGTATAAAAAGCAAGCATTCAACCATACTTGGTGTAAACATAAATATTTGCATAAATGCATTATTTTCGTCTGATTATGTTAGCTAGAACATAATAAGACCATAATCAATTTCTGTAATCATTAAAGAACAAACAAGAAAAAAAGAACAGATCAAAAAGAGGGCTAAATGCAAGTTTATATTGTTGTATTTAGGCACTAAAATAAACATTTAATGAAAGTTTAAATGCTATAAACAAATAGAAAGTATTTAGACCAACAGTAGGTTTGTAGAGTTGAGTTTCGTTAGAAAATATCATACTAATTATCTAAATACAGGTCCTTCTCAAAATATTAGCATATTGTGATAAAGTTCATTATTTTTCATAATGTCATGATGAAAATTTAACATTCATATATTTTAGATTCATTGCACACTAACTGAAATATTTCAGGTCTTTTATTGTCTTAATACGGATGATTGTGGCATACAGCTCAAGAAAACCCAACATTCCTATCTCACAAAATTAGCATATTTCATCCGACCAATAAAAGAAAAGTGTTTTTAATACAAAAAACGTCAACCATCAAATACTCATGTACAGTTATGCACTCAATACTTGGTCGGGAATCCTTTGGCAGGAATGACTGCTTCAATGCGGCGTGGCATGGAGGCAATCAGCCTGTGGCACTGCTGAGGTCTTATGGAGGCCCAGGATGCTTCAATAGTGGCCTTTAGCTCATCCAGAGTGTTGGGTCTTGAGTCTCTCAACGTTCTCTTCACAATATCCCACAGATTCTCTATGGGGTTCAGGTCAGGAGAGTTAGCAGGCCAATTGAGCACAGTGATACCATGGTCAGTAAACCATTTACCAGTGGTTTTGGCACTGTGAGCAGGTGCCAGGTCGTGCTGTAAAATGAAATCTTCATCTCCATAAAGCTTTTCAGCAGATGGAAGCATGAAGTGCTCCAAAATCTCCTGATAGCTAGCTGCATTGACCCTGCCCTTGATAAAACACAGTGGACCAACACCAGCAGCTGACACGGCACCCCAGACCATCACTGACTGTGGGTACTTGACACTGGACTTCTGGTATTTTGGCATTTCCTTCTCCCCAGTCTTCCTCCAGACTCTGGCACCTTGATTTCCGAATGACATGCAGAATTTGCTTTCATCCGAAAAAAGTACTTTGGACCACTGAGCAACAGTCCAGTGCTGCTTCTCTGTAGCCCAGGTCAGGCGATTCTGCCGCTGTTTCTGGTTCAAAAGTGGCTTGACTTGGGGAATGCGGCACCTCTAGCCCATTTCCTGCACACGCCTGTGCACGGTGGCTCTGGATGTTTCTACTCCAGACTCAGTCCACTGCTTCCGCAGGTCCCCCAAGGTCTGGAATCGGCCCTTCTCCACAATCTTCCTCAGGGTCCGGTCTCCTCTTCTTGTTGTGCAGCATTTTCTGCCACACTTTTTCCTTCCCACAGACTTCCCACTGAGGTGCCTTGATACAGCACTCTGGGAACAGCCTATTCGTTCAGAAATTTCTTTCTGTGTCTTACCTTCTTGCTTGAGGGTGTCAATAGTGTCCTTCTGGACAGCAGTCAGGTCGGCAGTCTTACCCATGATTGGGGTTTTGAGTGATGAACCAGGCTGGGAGTTTTAAAGGCCTCAGGAATCTTTTGCAGGTGTTTAGAGTTAACTTGTTGATTCAGATGATTAGGTTCATAGCTCGTTTAAAGACCCTTTTAATGATATGCTAATTTTGTGAGATAGGAATTTTGGGTTTTCATGAGCTGTATGCCACAATCATCCGTATTAAGACAATAAAAGACCTGAAATATTTCAGTTAGTGTGCAATGAATCTAAAATATATGAATGTTAAATTTTCATCATGACATTATGGAAAATAATGAACTTCATCACAATATGCTAATATTTTGAGAAGGACCTGTATGCTTTGATTAGAACCCTCATCTGATCCAAAGGATCACACTGGGAAGTCTCTAGAATTAATCAAGAAGTAACTCTTAGTTTAGTTGATTCCACTTTATGGACTTTCAGATATTTAAGATTCTGTGGACATGGTAAGGATCAATAGTGGCTCCAAACAGCTCTTGTTACGTATGCTGTTACAGTATGCTCAGATCAACACATAAAAGCTTGGAGTGGATGGGCTACATCAGCAGAAGACTTTGCTCCTCTAAGCAACATTGCCTGATCTGATTAGCCTTATTTCAGCTGCAACCTAAATTTCCCCACTGTGGGACCATCAAGGCTATTTCTGTTATATTCCAAACATTCAGAAGGTCTGATTAAACCTTGGCATGAACAACATGAATGCCTGAGTCTGTCTTTATGATCAACTCGGGCTTCTGCTGCTGTTGATTTTTCTGGAAATTAATATGGGGCAGAGACACTCCGTTTAATCACCCTCCGGATCTCAGGTCTTTCTCTGCGCTGCTCTTGTTGGAATCCCTCCTGGAATACAAGACCTTCCTGTCAACAGCCGTCAGCATCTACAACGGCTCTTTGAAGAAACCTGCATAATATGAGCTACTACATTTAATTTCCCTTTGGGATTAATAAAGCATTTTTTGAATTATCAATAGAAATATTGTGATAATTTCACTGTAATTGTTTCAGGCAAGACTCTAATCGTGAACAAAATTTAGTAAGGTTTTAAGAACCAGTAACACTTCTTTATTTTAGGAATAAAAATGGTGTCTAAGGATTGAATTAATATTAAAGCATTTTAATGGATGAAAACGTTGGCATGTTTACCTTGCTGCAAAAGTATTATTTATAATAGATAAATGATGACTGAAACTGTAGAAGAACAACATTATGATGGTTGAGAACTTTTGTTTCGCAACTTAAATACGAAAATACCTGACTAAAAAATGTATCTCTTTTGTTGAAATTATTATGGTTATATTTTTTAATATTTAATTTAATATTAATTAGGTCTGTGAAGTGTTGTCCGGTGAATACCAGACCAATAAGGCAGTTGTATTAGGACAATAAGGAAAGGGGTGAGCCAAGCAATGACATTACTGAACAGCAAAACTGACCACTCATGGAATAAATTCACAGTTTCTTAAAATACAAGAATTTCTTAACAAAACTAAGTCAATTCAATGTCAAACATATTTCAATAAATAAGCTGTTTACTATACTAGAACAATCCAACTGAACTACCGGGCAAAATACCAATAAACTATAGAATATGAACAAGTGAATCAAAATGGTTAAAAACCATGATCAATGGAGTGATGCAACATTACCATTCATTTATTTATGTTTGAGAACCCAGGATTATTTTGAGGAACATGGAAATGAGGTTAAGTTAGTCTTGGAATTAACTTAGGGTGTCCAGGGTGTACCCCGCCTACTGCCCATAGTCTGCGGGAGATAGGCACCAGCTTTCCCACAACCCATTATGGAAGCAGCGGTATAGAAAATGACTGACTGACTGATTAGCTGAATAAAAAACAACTTCCTGGATAATTAATTCTCAATAGTGTTTAATTATCTGTTTACAATTAGTAAAACAATATTTAAGGAAATATTTAGGAAATATTAGAATAATATAAAAGGAAACATCATTTTGAATAGGAATCAACAACCTTTCTGGATAAATGATTCTTAATGGGGTTTAATTAGCTTTCTCCTAAGTCACGTGTTCAACCTTAGCAATGTTTAGCGGTTTCAGCTAACAAAGGAACCTTATAGCTTGCTACCACTCATTTAAAACCATATATGTACCTTTAAAATACCATTAATAAAATTTTCAAAATGCATAAGTTTTGACGGCTGTGTTTAAAACCACCCTTTAAATAAAGGTGTCTTAACCTTAAAACACAACACAGAATGAATAACTATTAGCCTCAATGCTGAGAGGCTTGTTCACATGAGCTGAGCAGCTGGTCTGTTAGCACCAGATAGCTGAGTTTTCCATTCATTCATTCATTCATTGTCTTTCGCTAATCTGGGGTCAGGTTGTGGGGGCAGCAGCCTAAGCAGAGAGACCCAGACTTCCTTCTCCCTAGCCACTTGGGCCAGCTCATCCGGGGGAATCTCAAGGCGTTCCCAGGCCAGCCGAGAGACATAGTCCCTCCAGCGTGTCCTGGGTCTTCTTCTGGGCCTCCTCCAGGTGAGACGTACCCGGAACACCTCACCAGGGAGGCGTCCAGGAGGCATCCTAACCAGATGCCCGAGCCACCTCAACTGGTTCCTCTCGACATGGAGAAGCAGTGGCTCTACTCTGGGTCTATCCCGGATGACTGAGCTTCTCACCCAATCTCTAAGGGAGAGCCCAGACACCCTGCGGAGGAAACTCAATTTGGCCGCTTGTATCTGTGATCTCGTTCCTTCGGTAATGACCCAAAGCTCATGACCATAGATGAGGGTAGGAACGTAGATCGACCGGTAAATCGAGAGCTTCGCTTTGTGACTCAGCTCTCTTTTCACCATGACAGACCGGTACAGCGCCTGCATCACTGCTGGCTCTGGTAAGCAGCCTCGGCAATGGAGTTGCAGAACATGGCCTTATCGGACTCAATGTCCCCCACCTCCCCCGGAATGTGTTTGAAGCTCTCCCGGAGGTGGGAATTGAAGCTCCGCCTCACAGGAGACTCCAGCAGGTGTTCCCAGCAGACCCTCAAGGCTCCTTTGGGTCTGCCAGGTCTGACCGGCATCCTGCCCCACCATCGGAGCCAGCTCACCACCAGGTAGTGGTCAGTGGAAAGCTGCATTCCCCTCTTCATCCAAGCGTCCAAGACATGCGGCCGCAGATCAGATAACACATCAACAAAGTCGATCATTGAACTGCGGCCTAGGGTGTCCTGATGCTAAAAGCACATATGTACACCCTTATGCTTGAACATGGTGTTAGTTTTGGACAATCCATGTCGAGCACAGAAGTCCAATAACAAAACATCACTCAGGTTCAGAATGGGAGGGCAATTCCTCCCAACCACACCCCTCCAGGTCTCACTGTCATTGCCAATGTGAACGTTGAAGTCCCCCAGCAGAACAAGGGAGTCCCCCGGAGAGGTGCTCTCCAACACCCCCTCCAAGGACTCCAAAAAGTGTGGGTAGTCTGAACTGCCGTTTGGTGCATAAGCACAAACAACAGTCAGAACCCGGTGGACCCCAACGTACCGGTGCCGAGATGGGGGGCAAGAAGAATGCCCACACCAGCTTGGCGCCTCTCACCAAGGGCAACTCCAGAGTGGAAGAGTCTCCAACCCCTCTCAAGGTATGGAAAATGGATTCCACATATGAATAATTCCAGTTAAGAACCCAGCCCCTAAATAGTTTAATTTCCGTCAGACAGCGGCCCAGTTTATAAGTCACTCTTAAGCCCCTTCCAAAATGGATTCACCGGAAGACTCGGCCTCTGCTTCCTGATTGGTGGCATTGATGTGAAAGACGTGGAGATAACGTTATTCTAGTGGCTCTAAGGATGAAAAGGAGGGGTCATTTGTGCAATTTGGCCAATCAAAACATGAGTTATTGGCTTGTGTAATGTAGGTTGTTTGTGTAAACACTGAGTATGCTGTAGCACAAGGCGCAGTCACTAGAACTGCTACACACTGGACCGTCCTACCTCTGGCTGTTTATTTGCTGTGGTTCGCGTGTTCAATTGTTTGTTATTGAAACACAATGGCTTCCCACAAAAAGTTCTACACCGTTGCTGAAGCTTTGGACTTAATTACAATGTACTGCGGTACTGAAGTCTGTGTAGAGGATTCCTCATCTGACAACGAATACCTTATGTATCCCAGCAAGATCAATGATGAGCTGAATTATGCAGTTCTGCCGCTTAAAAGGTATGTAATTTTAGATTTATTGCGAAAGACGTTTAAAGATTGATTTTCTTTTTACTCTAGTGCTTCGTGATGTTGCATAATAAATGGATTTGTAAGCCACACAGTGGAAGATGGCACTGAAATGTTTGCATCTATAACTAGCCCCGACACACCCACCCCCACCCCCACCTGCCTGGTAAACAAAGGTTTTGTGAACACATACATTCATTCTTAGTTGTCAATAAATTGATGTTATTTTATTTTTAGCGATGCTGTCACGTATTTTATTGCGGAGATTGATTTTTTTTTTTTTTACACTTGTGCTTCCTGTTCAATAAATGTGCTCTAGTATGATTCAACATAGCATTTTCTTGTTCTATTGAAACTTATTTAAGAAACAATAGATCTGGGTAATAAAAACAAAAAAATCAAAAACAGGCTGTTTTAGACATGTAAAAAGTGGTTTATTACACTTTTTAAGTAAAAACACAAGAAATTTCCACTTTTGCAGATGGTGCCAAATTGTGCCGAAATGTGCCATATGGTGCCAAAAGTAAAAACGCCTATTGATTGCTATGGCATACTGTGGCAAGGAGGAAACACAAAACATGGCTGGAACTATATGCTACAAGAACATAATCAAACCTAAGAAACATAGCAATAACAGAACATAATACAGAAAGTACTATGAACAACTAAGCAAACAACTAAAGCACCACCAGGAAAACAATGAACAGAAGCAGGATCCAAAACTTAACTGTGAGAACAAAATAAGGGAAAAACCCCAAATCATCTCAGGTACATAAGGGTCAAATTTATTG
Organism: Girardinichthys multiradiatus; assembly: GCF_021462225.1. NCBI lineage: Eukaryota > Metazoa > Chordata > Actinopteri > Cyprinodontiformes > Goodeidae > Girardinichthys > Girardinichthys multiradiatus. The sequence continues at coordinate 32,760,999 of NC_061807.1, forward strand.
TTCACATTATCCAGTTAAATTTGATAAGTCTCAACCAAGTATTGATTGTTTGCGTATGGATTTTTAAACATATTTTACTCCACTCAGTGAGAGAAATATCTTCTTGTAGGTCATGAACCCACCCCAATCTCCTGCTTTCTGTATTGTTTTATAATTCCCAACTATAAATTGATGAGACCAATCTTTTGGCTTAACAGTTCTTTGCTTTGAGTGTCTCGTTGCTGAAAGTCGCTATATAAATAAACTTACCTTACCTTACCTTACCTTCTGTGGAGGGCCGCACGGCCCTCCATGTGCTCGCCAGAGGTAGCCTGACTGCCATTAGGTACCGAGATGAGATGCTCAGACCCCTTGTGAGACCATATGCTGGTGCGGTTGGCCCTGGGTTCCTCCTAATGCAGGACAATGCTAGACCTCATGTGGCTGGAGTGTGTCAGCTGTTCCCGCAAGATGAAGACATTGAAGCTATGGACTGGCCCGCCCGTTCCCCAGACCTGAATCCGATTGAGCACATCTGGGACATCATGTCTCGCTCCATCCACCAACGTCACGTTGCACCACAGACTGTCCAGGAGTTGGTGGATGCTTTAGTCCAGGTCTGGGAGGAGATCCCTCAGGAGACCATCCGCCGTCTCATCAGGAGCATGTCCAGGCGTTGTAGGGAGGTCATACAGGCACGTGGAGGCCATACACAATACTGAGCCTCATTTTGACTTGTTTTAATTCAATTCAATTCAAATTTGAAGATACTTTATTGATCCCCGAGGGGAAATTAGAATTCCAGTACAACCCATCCGGGGGACTGGTCACCGAGGCTTTGCTGCCCACTCACAGGCGCTAAATACACTACAGGCTGATTCAAAGTTGAATCAGCCTGTAGTGTCTTTTTCCACTTTAATTTTGTGTGTGACTCCAAATCCAGGCCTCCATTGGTTAATAAATTTGATTTACATTGATAATTTTTGTGTGATTTGTTTTTCAGCACATTCAACTTTGTACAGAACAAAGTATTCAATGAGAATATTTCATTCATTCAGATCTAGGATGTGTTATTTCAGTTCCCTTTATTTTTTTGAGCAGTATATATATATATATATATATGATATGCGTACCTAACACAGTGGTTCCCAACCCCTTTTGACTCGTGTACCCTCTGAGCCATTTTTGCCTCTGAGGTATACCACGGGTACCCCCTCCAGTGTGTCTTCTAGGTTTTAGCCATATATATACATGAAGGAATGGCCTAGTCCATAGTTTCCTCTAATTGGAGCCTGTTTAAGCTAATCTGTCTACATATTTCGACAGTACTTTCGTAAGGAAAAAATAAGCTGAAATGTACTTTGTTTATCTTCCACCTGCTGTATTTGCATATAATTTATATCTTTTACTTCATCTCTTTTAACTGGCTCTCCATCTTTCCTTATCCATCTTACTGTCTCTATCACACCTTTTATCTGTTTCTGTCTCCTTTCATCTTTTAATCTTTATATATAGTCTTTCTTTCTTTATCTATCAATCGGTCTGTCTGTCTGATTGATTGACTGATTGATTACCGGGGATTATAGGGGGATTATTTCACCTCCAACAGCCAAGCAAGGTCAAAACCTTTTATTCGGTGGTGACTGGACTTAAGCTGCGTGTCAGGGGCAGGGCATAAAACACTTGGGCTATTTTGTGTACTTGTACCTTCGCCATATGTACAAGGAGTAGGAGAGTTAGACCTGCTGTTACTCGCGAGAGAGGAAGTGCTGTCATAAAAACGAAATTTGGCACTTTTAAAAACTACATCCTTGCCTGCTTTCCAGGTTTTAGCAGCATGTTTTTCTGTTCGCTCTCTTTCCGCTTTTGGGAGCGTGTGTTCACCTGCTTGCGAGGGTACATAACTCAGCGTGTGAGCTTTGACATAGAGTACAAGGAGTGTGTTTTCATCCAGCCACACTTGGTTAAGTCCTCAATAAACACATTTGAAAAAATAATCAGCAACAGAACACTTAAAAATAATATTCAGGCTTCCTATATCCGTTTGTTTTCATCATTTAAGTGAGCTTTAATATGACACCTGAGCTTGCTTGTCTTTGATAAACTTTGATAGATCAGCAGAGTGGAAACATGTTACTTTTCTTTCTATTTCTCTCGGTAGCGGAGAGACACCCCTGCTTTAGTCTTTCCCATCTGTAGTTTTTTATTGTGCTTTTTTTTCTCTTTTGGTTGATAAAAGGTACGTTTCCACGTACCCCCTGCAATGTGCTTACACACCACTAAGGGAACTAGTATCCCCGGCTGGGAATCACTGCTGTAATATATTCTTTAAAAGCTTCCCACCTATTGTTACCTTTACTGGTCATTCTTAAATATGAATCATCAGGGACCATATTAAATCCAATTTATATGAAAAAGAAAAATGTTATACGTTAAACAAATACTTTAATATTTTAGTGCTAGAGGAACAGAAGGACTTTACATACTCTCTTGTTGAAATGAAAAACTTTGGAAAAGAGAGTAAGGTACAATCATATAGAACATAAAGAAATAATTCTATCTGGTTTTGGTCTCCATTTCTGCAACGTTGACTTGTTTTAATCTTAACAGGGAAGCCTTACAAACCAGAAGTGTCGGAGTCATTCATTTTGGTCGGGCAGTTCGACATGCGCAGCTCAACAGACGTCGCAGCTTTGTGGTCACCCGGGATTGTAAAACCCACGGAAAATACATTTTCGTTGCCATTTCCTGCGTGTCTCATTGGACAACACATCGGCGGCACATATCTGGAGAGACAAAAGCTCGCAGGCAAACTCTTGCTCCAAAAGGCCATTCCTGGAAGAGTTTCAAAGCTAGAAATCTGTCTGATACAAGAAGGTCAGAAGATTCATATACCGATCGAAGACCACACCGACACCCGACGCAGGTGAAAACCCACAGAGGTTTTATTTCCAAGGAGAAGGGTTTCCCTCCTTGTTGATTCAGTCGACTAAACAGTTCTTCATATTTTCCCCTCTTCCACTAATGACAAGTTTACCGTTTTTCGTTTGAATGGATCATGGACACATGATCGCACCCCCTCGTTTTTCTTCAGATCTGATCCATCCTCAACCGGTGGAGAGAAGAAATCAACGTCAAAGTAATTTCGTTTTTTTAAAATAATAAATAGGTGCATTTAGAGGTCTGGGCAGGATGAGGCAGTTAAGGTGATGTAGGATCACCAGTAGTTAATCTCAGGTATTAACTTGTTGCTTTGATTTGCTGTACAAGTGTGCTGAATCGCACAGGGCGGATCAGCAAGGTGCGTGGTTCATGTTTTTGTCCGGTTGATCCCAAATCAGCCAGGAGTTAAAAGTTGGACTTTTAAAAGTTTTTAATTCAAAGCAACTGTGGTCTGGGACTCGCCCGACCACTCTTTGTTCCAGTTTTATTACTGGAGTTTATCCTCTGAGTTCCCGCCTCAGAGTTTATGACTCTTTGTTAAGATTTGGGGCGATCAGCTGATAGTGGCTAAAGGGGCGTGGCCCCACCGTTTTATCAGCTGATCGCTGCAAGACATCAACACAACAGGAGGACTTCTTCCCATTTAACCCAAATTACACATTTTGTCCATAAAACTACTGGTTTGATCTTCATTGACACTCAATGCGCATATATTTTTCTTTTATTATTATTGCTAGGTAGTCATTTCTATCCGTTTTGTGTAGAACGGCGCTTGTTAGTTAGGTGAAGGTTTTTGAACCAGAATAATGGTATATCAGAATTATATGGCTTCAATAAATCTTCATAAATATAATTAAGAGAAGCGTTTGTGTTTATTTCATGCAAGAGTGATTTATCTGTCAAAACAAGGTCGAAGTTCCCCCACCTTCAGTGAAGTGCTTGAATAAACAGTGACATTTTATGGTTCTGGTTGATAATTTATCAATTATTAATGAGGAATAGCTAATTGTAATTATTAAGATCTTTGAGCCCATAATCACAACACTAGAGGACATCTCTGATTTCTATTTATAAGTAATGATTTTTGGTTAAGAAATTATTTTCCAGAATTATGATTTTTATTTTTATTATAATTCTGGATAAATATTAATTAATCAATCATGATAATCCTTACAATAATTGGCATTCCATAAGACGGGCCTTGAAATGACAGATACCACTACTGCGCAAAGTAACACATTTGTGATATCCTGGAAGCTTATGACCTCTGTTGTGAGATTTGGTGAAATTTTACAGGAGTGCTTGGAAGCTAGAGGATGTATATTGACTAATATAGTCCCAACTCTACTGCAGAGGAGCAATAATATACTCCTAATAGTAATAATAATCTTTCTATGGTGCTTTTGTGGATTCAAGGTGGACGTTTTTATGGTGAAATTCAACTACATTTCCAGCTCGGTCAAAGCATGCCATCTGGCTTAGAGGTGTAGCAGCTTGTAACCAAATTAACCAAATTCCTGCCACAGTAGGAGGCATCCTATCTGCCTCTGGTGTCCGTTGGTGTAACTACAGCTGTAACTAACACTTTGAGTGAATTGCAGTTGCAATAGGATTTTCTCCGCTGCAGATAGGCGTTTAGTGCCACCTTGTGGTCACTAGTGAGAATTACAGTTGCTGCCACAGAATTTAACTAATTTGATTAGTTTTATTAACACAGGCAGATAATCCCATCACCGATGATCAAGGATATAGCTTGAGCTAAATTCAAGTTATTGATCATTCATTGCCACTTTATGTGCTTTTGCTGGGTTTTTCTTGAAGCATGTTTTGACCAGGGTTGAAGCTTGTGATGTAAGCATCACCAGCTGCACCCAACACCGATTGTGCATCACTAGTTGGGTGGGGCTGGACATCACACTCAAAGACGTGACTTTGGTGCACCCCATCTACCGGTGTACATTAGACACAGAGCCTTTTCTTGGTTGCTGGACAGGCTGGCCCCGCTCGTTGACTGCCATCAGGACCAACTCTAGGTCCAGGTGGAGGTGCCAAAATCACTTGGACCAAGCAGCAAACCATCCTTTGTGACCAACCATGTTATCAGCTTAGAGGAGCCCAAAGAACCTCTCAGGCCCTCGTCAGAGCCAGTCATGGGCACCTCTGGGACACAGCTGTACCCAGCCACCCAGGAAACTACTCCCCACAGTCATGCATAATTTCTTTGCTCTTTAAAGAACCCAGGTGTGAAAACTTACAACCCTGAAGTGGTGGAAGATGTACACCTGGAAACCACGTTCATGCCAGAAGTGCTTCTAGCATTCTAGCTGGAAAAATTATCAACTGGTAGAGAGCTGTTTGACCGCTTGTGCCAAGAAGATCCCCTTTTAACTGAGGCACAACACAGCCACACACTCCTCTTAACAGACGGGCTCCGCCCTCTCCTTAAAACAGCCAGAGTGTGCACCTCCAGTGTGCAGATTGGCATAAAACAGCTCTCCCATCCTTTCAGCATTGTTCCAGACCAGGGAGGGGGGGGGGGGGGGGGGTCATTTTAGGTGCCATAGGAGCTACAAAGCCACACTCCACACCTTCCAACAGATGGCTTACTGGCCTCCAATGTCTCACGACACTCAGGTCTACATCCAAGGATGCTTAACCTGCTGCCAGTTTCAACCATCCCAGCCAACCAGTCAACCTCCGCTTCAGCGAGGGGGGGTTACATTACTTTGGTTCCACCTTCAGACCAACTGGGTCGAACCAGCTCCAAAATAAGCAGGAGGTAACAAACTCCTCCTAACTGTGACATGCAGCTTCATTAAGTCAGCACCAAATGACACCGTCATCCCAGCTGATGCTCTTTTGCTGAACCAGATGAAGTTCTACATCAAACTCTCCTCCCCAAGAACAGAGCTTGTCTCCATGTCCGGGAAAGGAAAGACCAGTGCGTAGGACCAGTTTAAATAGGTGCATGTTTCAAAACTCACACTAACATGCACTAACCACTAACAACTTTCTCCAACAGGAACTGTTAAAAATATAACTACCTTCCAGGACACAATGTTTTTATTGCAAGTTTGCACGCTATTTTTCCATTAACACTCTGCAGGCACTACAGACCCTTGACACACACGTTGCCAGAGGTTTCATACAAAATCTTATTAAGAGAGCTTGGTTCATCTGTAGACAGTCCCACCAAGGCATGGATACCTACTTGCCGAGTTCTGCTGGATTTAGTAGAGAAAATCCTAAAGTCCACCACAGCAGACACCTTGCAACCTCCACAAACCCACCTGGCTTATAGCTTGAGTAGTGCAATTCAGTTGTTTTTTTTTTTTTTCTTTCTCTCTTTTCCCATCTAAAAAGTTTAGAGACAGGAGTTATATTAAATCCCATCATCATTTGAAAGAGCTAATGTGTTTATACCTGAAACCCATCTTAAACGTTGGTTTTTGTTAAGATAACAGACCGCATAGTTGGTTACAAACCAGGACTGACTCCCTCACATTTATTTTCCCATGGTTCATAGCGCTACCTATGCCAATGACACAGGCTGATTCCCGTGCCTGACTGAAATTGGATGACTGAGCTATGACCCTTTTATTTGGTTATCTTGTTATTTTTTTGTTTCCTTTTTATTGTTGTTTCACTTTGCCGCAGGGTTACCAAAGCTGATGACCAAAGGAATGTGATGATGATGTGAATGTATTGTTTTTGTATTTCCTCATTGACCTAGACAGGTATGAGTTAGTCAGAGTTTAGTCCTGCCCAGGCTAACCTTATCCTGCCCAGTCATATGCCTTTGACAAGTGAACTGAACTGTGAACTCTTTCCTGCCAAGAGGAATACAGAGACAATATTGCTTCTTCATGGATCATTGAGTTTCAGCTCCTATTGATGGGTGGACCCGGTAGCTTCAAAGACTGCGATTAATCACACCCTTCGAACCTAGGGGGGATGTCGGGGTCATCCATTTTGGTCGGGGAGTTCGACATGTGCAACTCAACAGACGTCACAGCTCTGACGTCACCCGAGATTAAAAAACCTGCGGATCAAACAGTTCATTTTAATAACCAATGACAAATACATTCTGATGTTATGACAGAAACTATTATAGCAGATGGAGGATTTAAGCAGTGATATTACAAAAAATTAAATGTGTTTTTCACAGGTTCATGCCGCCCGGGGTAAATAGAACACACTTTCTTTCATCACCTGAAACATCTATCATTAACAAATGTTTTGTGAAAACTGACACAGTTTATGATGTTTCAGAGGGAAGCAGTCAGACTGGAGCTCCAGGATGAATAATGGATTAAACCAGACTGAAACATGAAAACAGTGGTCCTCTGCAGGGTCAGAGGTTAAACAGTTTTTGTCCTTAGTAATTTGGATATTTTTAATCCTTTCTTATCTTAACATTTGTACTGTTCATTTTAGTAGAGTGCAGTAAGGAAATCATTACAATTTCCCTACTAAAATAAACAAATAAAATGGAAATAACGCCTACAAAATATATGTGTGTGTGTGTTCTATACAGTACTTTATTAATTTCTATTTTTTCTATTTAGGTGACGCTCATCTCTATGAGTCAGTCAAATTCTCGAATGCAACTGAAAAAGGTAAATCTTTCATAGCAGTTACAGCTGCTACAAGATTTAATTCTAAATAAAGATTTAAACAAATACTAAAATATTTTAATGCAAGAAGAACAGAAAGACTTAACATATTCCATTGTTGAAATGAAAAACTTTGGAAAAGAGAGTAAGGTACAATCACATAGAACGTAAAGAAATAATTCTGCCTGGTTTTGGTCTCCATTTCTGCAACGTTGACGTTTTTTTAATCTTAACAGGGAAGTCTTACAAACCAGAAGGTGGCGCGTTTTACGCTAGTGTGGCATCAGGAGTAGCAGGTACAGCCAACTCCAACACTTAACTGTCCTCTGCCATCAGTCATTGTTAGGAAAAAAAAACCACATAGAGCTTTTTGATAAAATGTAGTTGTACCTGTCAGGTTTAGCAGTTGGCAGTTGAAATAAGTGTGGTAATTTAAACTGTAATCCAACAGTTGTGTAAGATTAAACATTGGTTGAACAATGCATCTTGAGGTTTACTTTGTAATCTGAACATCTCTCCAATGTATGCTGAGATCAGCTGTAAGAATAAAACAAATCATTTTGTAACTGCTTATTTAAAACATTCAATTCATTATAAAACTACTTTTTAATTATTTCTATTTTGCATTTTTACATATTTGATGACAGTTTACAGTGTGTAAAATACAAAATGATGTGTAATGTATGTGTATGGAATAGGACATTGAAGTCTTCCAGTTTATATTTTCTGGGGTACTTACTTTGGTCTGAATTAATGATTGAGTACATTTTCAGTACTGTTAAATAAACAAAACATAAAATAAAAAAAAATATATATATTCTTTGTCATTGTCTTATTTGTTAGCTTTCTTTATCGACAGTGAATAAATATATAAATATAAATAAATAAATAAATTTTTTAAAAGAAATAATAATAAATGTATTCCTTACTAAATTGAAAATAAATTTCTTTCTAAACATAAGATGATCTCAGGATCTGCCATTTTGGACTTTGGACTTTGTTTGGGTTTTTTTTGCTTTGTTTTTTATTGATCAGTTTATTTAGGTTTATTTACTCCTGCATTGTGCTTAGTTTTGTTAGTTTTTTCCTCCTGGCTTTAGAGCCCTTTTGTTATTATTTACCCAGTTGCTTGTTTCCGTTAAGATTAGTTGTTCTTTCCCAGCCTAGCTCTTTCCTCATGTCCCTGCTCTGTCTAGTTAGTGTTCCTTCCCGATTTAGTTTTGTGTTTTATGTAAGGGTTTTTATTTATATAGGTTTCCTTAGGTCTGTTTTCCATTAGTTTAGCTTTTCCCCATGCCCCTGTTTAGTTATTCCTAGAATTACTATTTATATGCTAGCTTATGTTTAGGTTTCTTTTCCCTAGAGTTGTCTCTAGTTTAGTTTAGTGTTAGTTTCCCCTCCTGTCTCTGCGTTTCCTAGCTCCAGTCACCATAGCAACCTCCATTACCTCATTTACCTTCACCTGGCCAGCACACCTGTAAGTATTCATCTGATTAACTACTCCTCTCATTCCCATTGTTTCACCATTAACCTTCCCTGTATATAAGCTTACCAGTTTCATTTGTTCTCCGTCGCCTCGTTCTGCCAGATACCTGCTATCGCCTGTCATGCTCCTGCTTTGTTTCCAGTATCCTTGTCTGTTTCCAGTTCAGCTCCTGTACGTTTCTGTTCAACTTGTTTACTGTTCCTGAAACCCTGGCTTAGCATCCTGCGTTGCTAACCTCCAAATAAATATGGAACAAAACCTTACCTCACGACTCCCGAGTATTTCCCTGCAAGCTGGTCCGACCCAAAACCATTCTATGACAGATATAGTGATTTAGCTTATTTACAATCAAACAAAACAATATATATATTTGTCTGACAAATGGATGCTAAAATAAGAGATTTTTACATAGTAGAAATAATATGCATAAATTTAGGTATGATGCAAATAAGCGTATTCCACTTTATCCGGAACTGGGTCGTGGGGGCAGCAGACTCAACAGAGACGCCCAGACGTCCCTCTCTCCAGACACCTCTTCCAGCTCCTCCAGGAGGAGCCCAAGGCATTCCAAGGCCAGCCGAGAGACATAGTCCCTCCAGCGTGTCCTGGGCCGTCCCCTGGGCCTCCTCCCGGTGGGACGTGCCTGGAACACCTCCCGAGGAAGGCGTCTAGGAGGCATCCGATATAGATGCCTGAGCCACCTCAACTGGCTCCTCTCGATGTGGAGGAGCAGCGGCTCTACTCCGAGCCCCTCCCAGATGGCCGAGCTCCTCACCCTATCTCTAAGGGAGTGCCCGGCCACCCTACGGAGGAAGCTCATTTCAGCCGCCTGTATCCAGGATCTCATTCTTTCGGTCATGACCCAAAGTTCATGACCATAGGTGAGGGTAGGAACGTTGTAGGAACGTTGTTCACGAGTGAGGGAAGAATGGAGCGGGAGATCGACAGACGGATCGGTGCGACTGCCGCACTAATGGGGGCACTGTGCCGGTCCGTTGTGGTGAAGAGAGAGCTGCTGATAACGTTTCAATTAAATAATTAGGTTAAGTAATACAGCCACCCACATTAGACAACTTACTACTTTTGAAGAATCCCGGCATTGAGAAAACCTCGTAGGCGACATTTAAGAAGTTACATGGTGGAATGTAAATTTCCACATTTTAGTTTTGCACATAAATGTTCTGCATTTGAACAGGATTAAAATAATGATGCATGTACTGAACCAAACGTAACCATAAGAACATATATTTGGGAATTAATTGATGTACCAACAGGCCTCTAAAATTATTATTGAATTCTCCATAAAGGTTACCTCTCCATTCACAGGAAGCTAGAACCCTGCAGCAACAGATGAAGCTGTTTATTCTGAAATCTGTCCAGGAACAGCTTTGGATAAGAATACCGCCATGTAGGCGGTATCTGACTTTTCTAAAGCACCTGGGATGGGGTCATGCTGGGAGCATAAAATGATAAAACTGCGTTAAGCTTGAGCTTTCGCATCATAAATCATATGCGGAGTAAAATATATATCATCTTTGCATCTTGTCTTTGATGATTTTAGAAATTTTAGTCAAAGAGCGCCTGGTGGCCGGGTTGCTCCTCGCGGGACCCGGCCGGGCCAAGCCAGTGGGCCCACCACCTGCAGGGGGAACCGTGAGGGACCGGTGCAAAGAGGATTGGGTGGTGGACGATGGTGGAGACCTCAGCGGCCCGATCCCCGGATGCTTAGGCTGGCTCTAGGGATGTGGAATGTCACCTCGCTGGGGGGGAAGGAGCCTGAGCTTGTGCCGGAGGTCGAGAGATATCGACTAGAAATAGTCGGGCTCGCCTCCACGCACAGCGTGGGTTCTGGAACCCATCTCCTTGAGAGGGGTTGGACTCTCTTCTACTCTGGAGTGGCCCACGGGGAGAGGCGGCGGGCTGGTGTGGGTTTGCTTGTTGCCCCCCAGCTCAGCCGTCTCGTGTTGGGGTTTACCCCAGTGGATGAGAGGGTCGTATCCCTGCACCTTTGGGTTGGGGAGATGTCTCTGACTATCATTTCAGCCTACGGGCCGAGTGGTAGTGCAGAGTACCCGGCCTTCTTGGCGTCCCTGTCGGGGGTGCTGGATAGTGCCCCTCCCAGGGACTCCATTATTCTGCTGGGGGACTTCAACGCCCATGTGGGGAATGACAGTGACACCTGGAGAGGCGTGATCGGGAGGAATGGCCTCCCCGATCTGAATCCGAGTGGTGCTTTGTTACTGGACTTCTGTGCTAGTCACGGATTGTCCATAACGAACACCATGTTCAAACATAAGGGTGTCCATCAGTGCACTTGGCACCAGGACACCCTAGGCAGGAGGTCGATGATTGACTCTGTTGTCGTATCATCAGACCTTCGGCTGCATGTTTTGGACACTCGAGTGAAGAGAGGGGCTGAGCTGTCCACTGATCACCACCTGGTGGTGAGTTGGATCCGCTGGAGGAGGAGAAAGCCAGACAGACTTGGCAGGCCCAAGCGCATAGTGAGGGTCTGCTGGGATCGCCTGGCGGAGCCCTCGGCCAGGGATGTATTCAACTCCCACCTCCGGGCGAGCTTCGACCAGATCCCGGGGGATGTTGGAGATATAGCGTCCGAGTGGACCATGTTCTCCGCATCTATTGTCGATGCTGCTGCCCGTAGCTGCGGCCGTAAGGTCTGCGGTTCCTGTCGCGGCGGCAATCCCAGAACCCGGTGGTGGACACCGGCAGTAAGAGATGCTGTCAAGCTGAAGAAGGAGTCCTATCGGCTGTGGTTGGCTTGTGGGACTCCAGAGGCGGCTGACGGGTACCGTGAGGCCAAGTGTGCTGCGGCCCGGGCTGTGGCAGATGCAAAAACTCGGGCCTGGGAGGAGTTCGGTGAGGCCATGGAGAAGGACTACCGGTTGGCCTCGAAGCGATTCTGGCAAACCATCCGGCGCCTCAGGAGGGGGAAGCAGTGCTTTGCCAACACTGTTTATAGTGGGGGCGGGGGACTGCTGACCTCGACTGAGGACATTATCGGGCGGTGGAAGGAGTACTTCGAGGATCTCCTCAATCCTGCCATCACGCATTCCGTGGTGGAAACAGAGGCTGGGGACTCGGGGTTGGACTCTTTCATTACCCAGGCTGAAGTCACCGAGGTGGTTAAAAAGCTCTGCGGTGGCAAGGCTTCGGGGGTGGATGAGATCCGCCCTGAGTATCTCAAGTCTCTGGATGTTGTAGGGCTGTCATGGTTGACACGCCTCTTCAACATTGCGTGGCGGTTGGGGACAGTGCCTCTGGACTGGCAGACTGGGGTGGTGGTCCCCCTTCATAAGAAGGGTGACCGGAGGGTGTGTTCCAACTACAGGGGGATCACACTCCTCAGCCTCCCTGGTAAGGCCTATGCCAGGGTATTGGAGAGGAGAGTCCGACCGATAGTCGTACCTCGGCTTCAGGAGGAGCAGTGTGGTTTTCGTCCCAGCCGTGGAACACTGGACCAGCTCTATACCCTCTACAGGGTACTCGAGGGTTCATGGGAGTTTGCCCAACCGCTTCACATGTGTTTTGTGGACCTGGAGAAGGCATTTGACTGTGTCCCTCATGATGCCCTGTGGGGGGTGCTCCAGCAGTATGGAATCGGGGGCCCTTTATTAGGGGCCATCCGGTCCCTGTACGAGCGGAGCAGGAGTTTGGTCCGCATTGCCGGCACTAAGTCGGACCTGTTCCCCGTGCATGTTGGACTCCGGCAGTGCTGCCCTTTGTCACCGGTCCTGTTCATAACTTTTATGGACAGGATTTCTAGACGCAGCCAAGGGCCGGAGGGGTCTGGTTTAGGGACCAGTGGATTTCGTCTCTTCTTTTTGTGGATGACGTGGTCCTGCTGGCCCCCTCTAGCCAAGACCTACAGCATGCGCTACCTCCGTAGGGTGGCCGGGCCATGTTTTTTTTTTGTCAAATAAATTATGTAGCCGTGAGATAAGCTGTGTGTAATGATTATTTCTCTAATTTCAACAGCTGGTAAAGTCAAAAATGTTTTTTAAATGTCTGAAACAACATCTAAAAACATCTGTCTTTTTTTTTTACCAGAACTTCTCATTTCTGGACAGGAAGCATCCCCGCCATCTGTGGAAGTGTTTAAAAAAAGACATTATGTTCTCATGCTAGAATAAAACTTAGATCCTGTTTCATCCATATCTGTTTATCTGTGGACTTTGCATTGGTAAGTTTTCTCCTCGTGAAAGCTGACCAAAACAAAATAACTCCTAGTTTGGAGTAGATGTCAGGATGGGGAACTCTTCACTCGGTGTGCTGATCTTGTTGTGTAAGTAGATCACCGTCTCACTTTGACTTGCAAAAAGTACAAATGAAGCAAAACATTTCAAATTAGAACAACTGAATATTGGATATTTCTCCATGATCACACCCATATGTTCTTCTTATGGTGTATGTAGGTCAAACAAGTCTTTGTAAAACACTAAATCATTTTTTGTTATGCTGCTTTTCCTGCAGTTGTAACTTAATGTTTACTTGAAGTTTTTGATTATTTGTTAATGTTATCCTATTGTTTCTTCACAACAAAGAGTATAATAAAGTGTTGTGTAAATACATACACAGTGCTGTGTAAATGTTTTCAGCAACCCCTAATATGACTAAATCTTTCCACAGTGCTAGATCCCAAATTGCCAATATTAGTGTGGTAAATATTTTAATCAATGAATAAAACATAAAAAGATTCTTTGATGCTGTAAACTATTTATTTGACTCTTACAATAAACACTTGTAACCCTTTTTTCACTGAAAAAAATGTTACTTTGAACCAACTTAAAAAAATTACTCTAATTTGTTACAACTAAATTGATCAGTTTTACTCAAATCATAATTCTGATTTCATAAAAAATGTGCATTTTAATTTACTGTAAGACAAAAAAAAATTATTTTTCTTGAATCATAAATGTAAATTGAAACAAACTAAAAATATAATTGTTGCCAAAGATTATAAACTTTTTTAACACTTTTGTAAAACTCATTTTTTCACTTAAGTTAAACTGAATTTTTCACCTTGGCATAACCCGATTTCTGGCTTCAAGTACAACTCAATTTCTTATCAAAAACAAATCGATTTTTCTCTCCGGTAGGACATGATAGTTTGAGTGAGTTCCTAGTACATTTGTTCTTTGGACTTAGTTAATGCAAACGCTCTAATTTGTTACATGCAATTTTTTAAAGTTTTATCAACCTATAAATTTCAGTCAGTGTAATAAGACAAATTCTACTTATGCATAGAAATCTTTATTTCTTCAAATTCACAAATCTCTCGCTTTACAAAAAACAAAGAATTTCTTAAAACCAAGATATTTTCAATATCAACATGCTAGAAATAAAGATAATGTCTCCTCATATATTATGGTGTTTTTTGAACAAAGACTTTTTCATGTACAAAAAAAAGTACAATAAAAAGTAAAGCACTTCCGTGTTATTTACACAGTACTTGCTAAAAAAATGGAAATAAAATAAAAATACACCAAACATTAGGCGAAGTGATTGTCCTTCCAATACCTACCCAACCTTCATCAATAAACTCGTTTTTACATTTCTTCAAAAATACACTCAATTTGAACATCTCACTCACACAAAGTTGAGATTGGTAATGTAACAGCTTTAACAATAACATTTAGAACACCGTGCAAACATGTCTAAGATGAACGACAGACCGAACCATTTAAACAATTAAAAAAAAGAAGACAGATACTTAGTTTGTCTTTAAAGGTCTCTTCCTTCTCGATGCAACTAACAAAAATTATTTAACACTTCACTAGAGTGTATGTGAATGCAAATAAACTATAAAAGACGAAAGGCAGAGTCCAAATGTCTCTGTGAATGATCTAAAGCTTAGAGCTTGATACTGAGACTCTACGTGTCATTTTCCTTGGTTCTATTTCCATGACGTTTTTGCAGTGCATCAAAGGTGTATTTGAGCTCTACAGGATAGCTCAAGTTGAGCGTATAGATCAAGCCAAATACCATAGCACATGCATGTGCGATTGATGGCAACTCATTAAGGACTTTCACACCTTCAATGACAATCCCAATGTCATATGGCGCCTGTAGAGTGTCCTCTTCGCCATCTGATGACAAACACTGCCATTGTACATTTCGCAAGGGCAAGTCCAGCTTCATCCTTCTGAGCAACCTATTAAAAACAATTAGAATATTATGACTGAATCAATTTATGGTATAACATTTTATCCACATCACTCCAATTTTTACGCATCATCTCAAGGCACTTTACAAGGTCAATTCAGTCAAAACAAAGATTTCAAGTCAGGTACATACATTCCAATTAATCCTAACCATTGAGCAGTACAGTCATATTCAGTTATTTATTCAAATTGGATAAAAAGTTTTTCTGTCTAGGGAAACCCAGCAGATTGCATCGAGTCAGAGAATTGCAGCATTCACTCCTCCTGGATGAGCATGTAGAGACAGTAGACAGTCACTGGCGTTGACTTTGCAGTAATCCCTCATACTGAGCATGCTTGTAGCGACAGTGGAGAGGAAAAACTCCCTTTTAACAGGAAGAAACCCCCAGCAGAACCAGGCTCAGTGTGAGCGGTTCACGGGCTGAAGTGAACCACTGTCCCACTAAGCCAGCGGTCCACTGGGGCCCGCCCCGTATGCCAGTTTGCCCCTGCCTGTGAGTCACTTCACTAAATGAAGACCAAACACGTTTTAATCAAAAATGCACCAGAAACCGAAACCTGAGTCCAGTCCATGTGAAAACAAGTCCAGGCTTAATTATACAATGATATTCGGAAAATACCGGCTCGTTTGCATCTGGTTTCACTCCTGCTGCTCAGTCTGGCTGTTCTTCTGCCTTACGTTGAGAGCATAGGAAATCTCCAACACGGACTTAAAATGCTGTGCAACTCTGTCAAGATCATATTTTCTCCTCTGAGATGATCGTCGTGTATTCACGTAAGTGAGTGACGTCATGTAGTCACGTGACACGATCACCTTTGACTTAAAGTAAATATTTATTTGAACGGAAATTGTTTCAGTTAATTTCGTCAATAGTTAGTGATTTTTAATTTTAGGTAAAGTGAAATTAACAGTTTCAAACCAGAAATCCATATTTTCCATTGCAACAATATAAAATTTTAATTCAACTAAAATACAGGGAAGTTTCACTTTTTTCAGTGTTCTTGTAAGAGTATTTGTGACATTCCTGTAACTGTGCAGGAAGTTTCCAAACTTCCTGTGGTTAAACATAGAGTCATCGCGCAACAGTCGCTACAAACAATAACATAGTTTGAGTTCATTAGACTGAAAAGAATATCTGAAACTTTAGATCTGATTGTAAAAATATTAAATATTTTCAATGAAGCAGATAACTCTCAGTATAGAGAGTATATGCTGAATGTGAGGGTGGGAAACATCTGGTTTTAATTTAACTTGTTTAATGTTGGAAGTTTTCACTTTCATTTTAGTGTGGAAAATTCTCCTTTGCTGTGGACAAGCTCCTGGTAACTTCCCTTTTATTCTTTATTTTACTGATTTATTCTATGAGGATTAATCTTGTGTAAATTACTGTATCTCACCTGCTGCATTTTTTCATAATTTATTTAACCTGATCCATTAAAATTCCTGGTATACTAAAAACTGTGATAAATATCTTGTGTTCTAGCTCCCATGCTAAACATTGACCCCAATTGGTCGACCTTTTATACTGGAGAATCTGTTACCTTCAGATGTGACATGAACGAGGGAAAAGACAATGACTGGGAATACCAAATCAGGAATGTTCAACAACAAGTCATATATAGCTTAGATAAAAGCTTCATATTAGAACATCTATATACAGGTCGTAGTGGTGAATACCAGTGCTGTGGTCGCAGGAGAGAGTCACATAGCATAAAGTGCAGTAATTCTGTCCTTATCACTGTTTTAGGTAAGATCTAAACGATTTTTTCACATTACTAAGTTGATTATGAAGCCTCTGCATATGTTTCCTGTATTTTAAATGCAAACTTGGAGCAGATTCTTTTTTATTTTTCTTGCTCATCTAAAAAGGTTTGGTGGTAAAATATCCCAGGTTTTTTGTTTTTACTATCTTGGGTTGCAAAAAAGAAAAAGAAAGAAAAGTACAAACTGAAAAAAACACGATTTAGCTTTTTATTTTAAGAATAAAGTATTTCACATGATGTCTTGATGCAAAAGAACCACTAAGTGTCTCACTTAGTTAAACTTACCAGAACATTATACTCCACATAAATGCTTGTTATTGGTGTTTTTGATTATCCTTGCAATGATTTGTTTTTAATAACTTTAGATGCACCCAGAGCCTCACTCACAGCAGGTTCAACAACCATACCAGTAGGAGGCAGTGTGACCCTGAGCTGCTCTATGGGACCCTCTGCTGGATGGAAATACAGATGGTTCAGACAAACCTCAGGCCCATCTTATGTTTTAGTCAGATCAGATAATGAAGAAAACAAAGATATCGCTATCACAAAAGGAGGACTCTACCAGTGTGCGGGTATAAGAGGAAACCCAAACTTCTATTACAGTGACTGGGTCACTATTCAGATAACCAGTGAGTTTGATTGCTTTGTTTAATATACAGTGTTTATATTTGTATCCTGACTCTTTATATCTGTTGGAAACAGTTTCCAACAAGGTTTTTGTGACACGACAACCAAATTGGCCTCAGATCTTCAGTGGTGAGACGATCACGCTGACATGTGAGGTCCAGGGTGGAGAAACCACTAAGTGGATGTATGAATGGAGGAGATCTGGGTCAGTTCTACACAAGACAAACAGTAAAGACTGGACCTTCAGAGTTTCTGAGTCCAGCAGTGGAGACTACATGTGTCAATGTAGACTCAGAGATGACTGGTATTCTTCAACACAGTGGAGTGAAAGCATCACACTGTCAGTATCAGGTCAGTCATGTTTGTTGTCTATTGATATGTTGAATTAAATGTTCCTTCTATTGGAGCATTATTTTCTGACTTAGAACCTGACCAGGCTGCCGTATTATTGTTCAACACCAAAAGTGGCCAAGCCAGTTTGTTTTCCATCTTTTGTCAAGATGAAATAATTATGCTGTAACTGCTATAACTTCAGCTATGATAAGCTTATTCATTGAAAATCAGTGTCAACATTTAAATTTCTCTTGATGAGCAGTGAAATGTTTAATATTGTTTAAAATATTCCAATAATGACTCAGTAACTTACAGTTTCTTTGCATTTCATTACATGTGTTTTATTTCTCTATAGCAATGACCAACACAAAACCAAATTGACAAATACAATTGAGCTATTTCAACTCTGGGTATTATTATAGGATTTAAACGGTGAAATTCATTGCTATATAAAGTACCTTTGATCACTAACAAGTTTCATTGTTATGATCTTCACCCAGTTATGATCTGACCCTTCATTTTATTTATCTGCTGTGTGTATGTCGCTACCCTGTGTGTCTGGTTATTATTGTCTCTACAGATGGAGACAGCCCACACTGTCGCACAAATCTGTGATGCACACAGACACCATTACTGGACTCTAGTGGACGAGCAAAGATAACAAAATTTAAACAGTAAAGCAGACTGGAATGTGCATAGGCATTAAATGCACTGCAGAAGGTCATGAAATAAACTTGATCTTTGTTTTATGTCAGTATACAGAAAATGTATCTCATATAATATAATTTAGGACTGAGAAAAGCAACTGAGAGAACTCTTTTTGGAAATGGATGGTCAGAACATTTTATTTATTAATGCAAACGCTTTGGCTGAAACTATCTTGAATATTATTATCACTAATTAAGAAGACTTATTTGTCATGTGATTAAGGTTTGTGGTGTTAAATGATCATCATAATCAAATAGTTAACAAGTAAATTTGTTCAACAGAAGCATGTCAAAAAAGGTGAAATTTTTTTAAATAAAAAAACTGCAGCTTTAATTTTAAAGGTCACCAGAAGTCAGGAGAGTGGTACTTAGATTTTCTGCGAGATAAACAGGAAACACTGGCAATATTTTCTAATCTGTGCTCTTAAAACAATAGCAGGCACATCAAATGCCCAACTGAGAGCTGACAGCACAGAGCTACCAGTAGGAGGCAGAGTGACCCTGACTTGTTCAATGAACTCATCATCATCATCATCACCATCATCAACCTCGGATTGGAAATATTTCTGGTACAGAGGTGATAAATCCTCTGAACCTCTGACCAAACAACAAGCTGTTTTCCCTTCAAATGGAAAAATCAGTGTCTCAGAGGAAGGCCAGTACTGGTGCAGAGGAGGAAGAGGAGAACCGGTTTACTACACAGACTACAGCGATCACATCAGAATCAGTAAGAAGAGAGATTTTAACAACATTTTAACTCTGATACAAATTGTCAAAATTAGTCTAGTCTTTTATTAGAACAAGGTATAATTTGATGATTCTTCCCTTTTGTAGTGATATTTAGAGAGGACCATTAGCAGCTGAGTAGTTTTTCTTTTTCAGCATCCCGATCAGCAGCAGATAAAAACAGACCATGGCACTCAGAGTGAGGAAATGTTGTCAATTATCAAAAGGGTTGTTTCCAGTAACTATTTGAAAGAAATACATTTGATTCTTATATAAACCATATCACTGTAATACTGTAGTTGGAACTTCTGGTTTCCATTAAATTGTTGTAACATTTAACATTTTTAAAACATCACTGATTAAATTGTAAGAATTATGATTATTGAGTAATTCAAATTTATCAAGAGTTATAATTTAAAATCCTAATTTGAAAAAAATAATTTTCTTAACCAAAAATCATTACTTACGAATCGAAATCAGAGATGTCCTCTGGTATTGTAATTATGGCTCAAGGCCCTTGATAATTACAATTATTAAATTCTCAGTAATAATTGATAACTATTACTAGATGTCACTGTTTAATCAACCGCTTCACTTTTACCTTATTTTGACAGACAAATCACTCTTGCTCAAAATAAACACAAACACTTTCTCTTTATCTACGTGAATATTTATTAAATCAACAGCCCTGATACACCTCGCTATTCTGATTCAATAATCTTCACCTAATCAAGCATGAAAAGTTCTACACAAAAGGGGTAAAATAACTAACTAAACAAGATGAAACAACATTGAGTGTGTATGAAAGTCACACCAGCAGATTTGGCAAAAACAAGAGAAAATATGATACTGAGCAAAGCTTTGTGAGACACGCACAGCTTCAAAGCGCAGCGGCTTTCAGAGTCCAACAGCAATCAAAATTTCAATAAGACATAGCATGCACAACTTAGAACACATTGGACTATAAGCGGCGATTCTAAATCGCCCTAAAATCCTACTCTATCCTGCCCAAGCTATTTCTAATAGAAATAAAAACAAAACGGGATTACTTGGTGTCGTCTTCTCTGGAGCAGAGGGAGATGGGGGGGGGGGGGTTTGTTATGCGTCCATAACAAACTCAAAGACGGCTTTTTCTTCCTCCTTCGGCAAAAGGGAAAAAAATATGAGGGACCGTGAGCAGTCGACTGGAGCAAAAACAAAGAGGAAGATTTTGTTTCCTTGGAAAACCTCCAGGGGTTTTTCTTGGGTTATGTGTTAAATCCACTCCTTCGATCGGTAAAGTAAAACTTGCTGGTCTTCCTATCCTAGAAAGCTTTACTGTTTTGAGCTTCTCATGAGTTGTCAGTGAGGAGAATTAATGAAAACCCACATGTGGTTTCTTCTCCAGAATAATGCACCTCCGTTGCGTGGTAACCACGTCCAACAAAATCCTAACTGAATTGAAATCTTTGAGTTCAGATGATTCTCAAATTTAAAATAAATTCAGTATAATTTCAGATTTTTTATTCAGTAAACCATTTAGTTGTTTGAGATGCATAAATTCTTAGGATGTTAATGTGGATGCGCTGTAGATTTCTGTCTGCTTTCAAGCTTGGGGTCACATTTGTCTGCAAACAGAGAATGATGTGATCAAATTTAAATATCATTTTTCTTCTTGAATGTTTCCCAGTAACTGTGTCCAGTCCTGCCAGCGATTCTCTACCTGTGATGTTGAGTGTTGGACCACTTAGTGGAATCATTCTCATTATTCTCCTGCTCTTGTTGTGGCGCTACAGACGGTCCAAAGGTCAGAGATTTTCCTGGCCATACTGGATCTGATCGTTCATCTAAAAACAATGAAATATTTCTGTATTGTGATGTTATAACACAAACAACAACGAGTTTGGGGGCTTATGTTAAAGTAATAACCAATGTCTTTTTCACAGGTTTGTTCTGCATCAGGTCAGTTACTTATATTTTCATTTATTTTTATTCCTAACAAAAAGTTTTGGCAGTTTTTATGAAACTCTGCATGTCTGTCCTGTTTTAGATGTAAGGTCTTAAAGCACACCAGTCAGAGTCCCACTACAAGTCATGGAGTAAACCAGGCTGAGAGTCATGAATACACCTCTCCTCTTCAGGGTTCAGTCTTTAACTCTCTTTTTTATTAGTTTCGTTCAACATAACCTTATTTTAAAATGGATTTTATCGTTTTTTTCATTTAGGTGATACTCATCTTTATGATTTTGTCAAATCCTCTGAAGTTGTTGAAAATGGTGGAGTATATCTTTTAAAGCAGCTGCAGTGTTATTCATTGATACATGACGATTAATAACTGTTATAAAATTGTGAAATATTTCAGTTGCAGATAAATCCGGAGATGTCACATACTCTCTCATTGAAATAAAAACCCTTAGGAAAATTAGTAAGTTTCAAACACTAATAATGTACAACATAAGATAACAACTGGTTTTAACCTTAATGATTTTGTTTTGTTGATTATTTGGTGATCTTAACAGGGAGGCCTCATGAACCAGAGGAAGGTACTATTTACGCTGAAGTGAGAACAGAACCTGCAGGTAGAATCAGCTCCGACTGTCAGTCTTAACATTTGTCATGTTATTACACTGCAGGTAATTACATGTCAGCATTGTGTTCTGATCATCATCCACCTTGGTTAACATCTACATGCTACACCTAGACATCAGCAGAAATGGGCAGATTAGACACAGCTGAGACACAGTTAGACATGGTCTGCTTTGTACAAAAACATGGGCTTGTTCCGTGCATTTGTTTTTTTCTGGTCAATTTTTAGTATAATTCTGAGATTAGACAGAAAGAGTTAGACAAAACACAATCTAAATAATACAGATTTAAACAAACCATCTCTTCATTCACAGGAAAGTGGAGTCCTTCAGCAACAGATGCAGCAGCTTTATATGAAATCAGGACAGGAACAGCTCTGGGTAACAATGCTACCATGTAGACTGCAGGCTGTGATGGTTTATTCTGCAATAAACACCTTGGCTAAAACTTATAGTAAAACATCTGTTGTTACTTCATATACTTGATCTGTTTCTATAACATGTCAGTAAATAATTGTATTAACAACTGAAGCTGAGATGTCCATCGTCAGCCAACATACCTGCCTTTTCCTTTAACCAGCTGTTATTGCACTTTTTTTATGTAGCAGTAGCTACTTTTAAAAGTCTGCAAAATATACTTTTAAATTCATTTTAACAATGTGATTGAAATTTGTCAATGTTACCCAGTGTTTAGTAAAATGTTTAGCAAAAGATTTGTATTTTTAGTGTATACATTTTGAATCATTGTATAATGTTTATGTCAAAACAATTGTCAAAAAAAATCCTGTTATTGTGTAAATAATGTCTAAATGTGTAAAAACAAAAGAAAAAATGTCAATGATAGCTTTTTTACAGTTCCTATTATTTAGTAATAATACAACATCACTCGCAATTTTGTCTTTAACTTTGTTTTTAATTTTGGTGAGGAGGACCTTTAGTGAAACAATAGTGGAAACAATTGAAAAAAGTCAAAAAATATTTATATACTGAATTACACACTCTAGACAAGATAAAGTACAACAATGTAAACAACACATACTTATTCAGCATGAGGTGAATAGGTATGTGACGTATTGTACATGATGATGTCAGTAGCCATAGCCTTTATGGTCGTCTTCAACACTCCCACCTTTCTGAAGAGGTCTGCTGCAATCTCCTCTCTAGCTTTTGATTGCACCAGGTACCAGCGCTTCTCACATTCAGACTGGTGCGAGAAAGCAGAGGAATTGATGCATTCTTCTCCTTGGAAATGCGCTCCCAAGTATACCTGTTTGTTTGTACCATTATCCTGGGACAAAATTTGCCTTTCAACACTCATCTCTTCTCCTCCAGTAGGCTCTGCTCTTCTGTCCAGTTATGTTTGTTGCACCTTTTTTTCTCCATTTTGTTTTGGTCATTTTATCAAATCAAACCTATTTATACAAGAAACAAGCACAGTAAAATGCTGACAGGTGACTGTCCACTGTTCTGCCTTTTCTAAGTTGCACTATATAAGGTTTTGTAAATCACCCTAGAACTTCCTCTGATGGCTGTTTATGATATTGTTTTGGTTATTCTGGGAAAAAGAAAATAAGGTTGCAGACAGAACCAAGATGGCGGAACGTAATGTCAGAGTGTCGATAAAGAACGCTGATATCAACTTTAATACGTTGTTGTTTTGGACGAGATTTGTCCGTAAGTATTGGTTAATGTCAAACATAGTAACTGTCATTGTTTGTGTAACAGTGGTGTGATAATTTGTATATTTAAGTTATTTGTGAGAACGTTTATTTTAGCTTGCAGTAAGCATGTAACCGGCTAATTCGCAATGTTAGTTAGCTAATGCCATGTTTTGTATATTTCAGTTTTACGATGGTCATAGAGAAGGCAATGGTCAGATGCCATTCTTCAATAAATCAGCAAAAAGAAAGAGAAGTCTGTTTATTGGAGCATCGTTATCTTGCTGTCTAGCTGGTGAAAATTAGAGAACTCAGGGCCAAGACAGCACAGTCCACACTAATATCAACTAGATGAAAAATTAAAAAGACCAGCATGGCAAGTAAACATCACAATAAGAAAATCAAAATAATGATAAGTATGTAAATAAGGTCCAAAAAGTTTGACAATTGATTTAGATTTGCTACGTTTCACCATCCTGACTTACACATTTCTTCATGGTCGGTTAATTTCTCTCCATTGATAACTAGGAGCAAATTTATTTTATTTTTTTGTCAAACCAATCACAGCTCTTTGGAGACAGTGTCACACCTAGCAATGGGGTCAACCACACCTCACTGAGATGGGAATTTCTGTCGTCTCTTTGCGCAGAGTTGCTCTCAGCAGCTAGCCCTATCACTTTTGAGCTAAGACTCCTTGGCAAGACCTTTTAGGCTATAGGAGCTCTCTGAGGGGACCCTGAGAATCTCTGTAAATACGGGCCCTGTTCTTTAGCACTAATCTCAAATGTCCCATATGTCACCATTCTCTTTAAAAAAGCATTAATGAACTGCAGTCTGAGTTGTTGCACATCTAGCTCTAACAAACACACAACACTCCAACTCAGGTAAAAGCGAGCCAACAACACCTAGCCAAATATCTATTAATTATTAAAAATATTAACCATGGTGTTCTCCTCACAGTCTTGCTGGTGAGGCCTTCTACAGCTTTCAGCAGGTTATGTGCTGTGTCTCTGGTGGCCAGAAGGAAGGTAGCTGTTCTTTTTTTAGAAGGAGGATGTACTAGTGTTTTGAGGTTAGCTCTTGTACTTTGGTTTTTTGTTGACTGAATGCAACACATCACATAACTAGAAAAGCACTCATAGAGCAGAAACCTCTGCCAAGGTAATAGGGTCATTGATGCATGTCAGCTTTTTTCCATACTGATGAGCTATACTGTGGATAACTTCTGGCAACTGTATGTCGGCTGCTGACAGGTTGGTGAACCGTGTGGGAATTCCAAGCTGCTCCATGGTGTGGCGAAGGTAAAGAGTTCTTCAAAATAATCCTGGATCCAGTTGGTGCCCCCACATCATCATCAAAATGCAATCATCTCCTAATACGCACCTTGTCTGAAAATTTCAACCAAATCTGGTCACACCTTTTTGATATATATACACTGCTCAAAAAAATAAAGGGAACACTTAAACAACACAATATAACTCCAAGTAAATCAAACTTCTGTGAAATCAAACTGTCCACTAAGGAAGCAACACTGATTGACAATCAATTTCACATCCTGTTGTGCAAATTAAATAGACAACAAGGGGACATCTTTGGTGATTAGCAAGACACACTCAATAAAGGAGTGGTTCTGCAGGTGGGGACCACAGACCACTTCTCAATACCTATGCTTTCTGGCTGATGTTTTGGTCATTTTTGATTGTTGGTGGTACTTTCACACTCGTGGTAGCATGAGACGGACTCTACAACCCACACAAGTGGCTCAGGTAGTGCAGCTCATCCAGGATGGCAAATCAATGCTAGCTGTGGCAAGAAGGTTTGCTGTGTCTGTCAGCGTAGTGTCCAGAGCCTGGAGGCGCTAACAGGAGACAGGCCAGTAGACCAGGATACATGGAGGAGGCTGTAGGAGGGCAACAACCCAGCAGCAGGACCGCTACCTCCGCCTTTTTTCAAGAAGGAACAGGAGGAGCACTGCCAGAGCCCTGCAAAATGACCTACAGCAGGCCTCAAATGTGCGTGTGTCTGCACAAACGGTTAGAAACCAACTCCATGAGGATGGTATGAGGGCCTGACGTCCACAAATGGGGGTTGTGTTCACAGCCCAACACCATGCAGGACACTTGGCATTTGCCAGAGAACACCAGGATTGGCAAATACGCCACTGGCGCCCTGTGCTCTTCACAGATGAAAGCAGGTTCACACTGAGCACATGTGACAGACAGGACAGAGTCTGGAGACACCGTGGAGAGCGATCTGCTGCCTGCAACATCCTTCAGCATGACCGGTTTGGCAGTGGGTCAGTAATGGTGTGGGGTGGCATTTCTTTGGAGGGCTGCATGGCCCTCCATGTGCTCGCCAGAGGTAGCCTGACTGCCATTAGGTACCGAGATGAGATCCTCAGACCCCTTGTGAGACCATATGCTGGTGCGGTTGGACCTGGGTTCCTCCTAATGCAGGACAATGCTAGACCTCATGTGGCTGGAGTGTGTCAGCAGTTCCTGCAAGATGAAGACATTGAAGCTATGGACCGGCCCGCCCGTTCCCCAGACCTGGATCTGATTGAGCTCATCTGGGACATCATGTCTCGCTCCATCCACCAACGTCACGTTGCACCACAGACTGTCCAGGAGTTGGCAGATGCTTTAGTCCAGGTCTGGGAGGAGATCCCTCAGGAGACCATCCGCTGTCTCATCAGGAGCATGTCCAGGCGTTGTAGGGAGGTCATACAGACACGTGGAGGCCACACACAATACTGAACCTCATTTTGACTTGTTTTAAGAACATTACATCAAAGTTGGATCAGCCTGTAGTGTGTTTTTCAACTTTAATTTTGTTTGTGACTCCAAATCCAGGCCTCCATTGGTTAAAAAATTTGATTTCCATTGATGATTTTTGTGTGATTTTGTTGTCAGCACATTCAACTTTGTACAGAACAAAGTATTCAATGAGAATATTTCATTCATTCAGATCTAGGATGTGTTATTTGAGTGTTCCCTTTATTTTTTTGAGCAGTGTATATATATATATATATATATGAAAGTTTCAATAGTAGACAATATTTGGATATAATTAGGTATTTGGTGTAAATAAAAATGAAAAAGTGTTATTAATGTGCGTTTTGAAAAGCTGCAGCAAGCGTTTATAAAGAAAGAGTGACCCATTTCGTGTTCTTGTTGCTGGGAAATGATTTTCTCTTAACACTGTTACATCAGTTTAGGTTGACTAACATGTCTCGGTAGGTTTTCAGTAGTGCTCCATTTTTGCAGTTTTCTACCGATAGATTAGTCAGAGCTCTGTGATATGATTAAGGCTGGGAATTTTGTTTTAAAATCTAAAACAGCTTGAAGCTTCTCAATTTTCTCCCTGACGTATCTGCTGTGCTCCTTGGTCTTTATGTGTTTGTGAATGTTGTCCAACCGCTGAGACATTCATGGAGCTGCTGCATTTATACTGAGATTTAATCACATATAGATGGACACTTACTAATTAGGCGACATCTGAAAGCAGTTGATACCACTGGATTTTATTTATTGGTATCAAGATGAAGGGACCTCAATACAAATGCATACAATAGTTTTTTGGACATTCATTTGTCAAAAAGTTTGATAACCATGTATCATTTTCCTTCACGCCACATTTACACACTTCTTTGTATGAGTCTGTGTCAGAGAATCATGAAGAAATACTAAGTTTGTGGTTGTGACAGCTGAGAGTGCTGAGAGGTCAATCTGATCCATCCATCCTGTAACATACTTTGAGTTTAATGATTTCCCATAAAAGACTGAACAGAGTGATATTTGCTAAACAAACACTGATTTTCTGGTAACAGGAGGTTTGGGGGTTTGTCAGAAAATGTATTAAACCTTTCATTAACAGGCTTTGTTCTCATTGACCCCATTGTTTCTTTCTTGGATCCCATAAAAAGTTAAAGTAGAAAACCTCAGACTCAGGCCACAGATTTACAAACAGTAACAATGCAGAGAAAAGCCTTAAGCTGACTTGAAAATATTAAATAAATTGGAAACAAGAAGGTATTTGAATTTAACTCTGACATGAACTTCAGTGTTAGGCTTAGGTTTTACTGATATTATTCACATGATATTTTTGCTGAAAAAGGAAAATTACTTCCTTCTTCATGTCTCGCAACCTGACATTGCTCAATCGAATACACAAATGTACATTTTAGAGCTTCTCTATAGAACTATTTAAAAACCTGATATATGTTCACTTCCTTCACAGTATCTCATCTCATATCTGCCTTTTCACATCTAAGGCCTTCTTTATATGTGAGCTGAGATCATTCTCAAGGGGAACTTAAAAACTGGCCTGCCAGAGGGTTCGCACGCACTACTAAACAAATAGTGTATCAACCATTTAAAAGCATTCATGTTTTTCTGTAATGATATATTAGATTTAATCTTGGTAAATTTCTTTAAATGGTTTTCACAAAAAACAAAAACAGAAGCATCTCAAACATGAACACTTGAATTTCCTTTTTTAACCCCTTGATGGAGCACGGAATTTTACTTATTTACAACAATAAACTAAACTTGTTGTTTTATGTGACTATTTACATGTAGTATAATGTACTTTATTAACTGGTCATCAGCACATGTGCCCATCACTATTAAATCAGGAGTTTTAGCAGTTTGCTGGTTTGGAGCATGTAGGTGTGTGTTAACACAATGATAAGTTAGAAAGACGTCAACGATGATCTCAGAGAAGCAATTGTTGCTGCCCGTAAATCTCGGAGGTTGTCAGGATCTTTGGGTCTTACTGTTTTTGTTGACCACATTGGTTTTGTTTTTGGATCATTTTGGGTTGTTTTATTGTTTGGTTTCATTCACTCCACCTGTGTTCCTTACATGCTTCCCTCCTTGTGTTGAGATTCTTAGCTCTTTCTTGGATTCTGTTCTTTGAGTAATTGTTTAGATTTTCACTTTATTGTGTAGGTTTTGGTCAAGTATGATCCTTTGATATCTTGCTAGATCTCTCTTTCTTCATTTCTGTGTTGAGCACTCATTTTCTATCACCTTCTGTTCAGGTCTTATAGCAGCTGCACTGCATACTCCTGATTAGTCTCACCTGGTTCTCATATCAATGATCACCTCCCAGCAGCTATACGCCACAGTTTCCTTACCCTCTCAGTTCCTATGCTGACTGTTTCTCTACCATGCTGGTTCTCCAGGCTACCCTGCCTAGTTACCCATATCACCTTTTGTTTACTGCCTCTATAAATTTTTTTTAGACTTTCATTAAATCTTCATCTTTGATATGAGAAGACTGCCCTTCTCTCTGCATTTGGTCTATTTACAGGTCCTTCTCAAAATATTAGCATATTGTGATAAAGTTCATTATCTTCCATAATGTCATGATGAAAATTTAACATTCATATATTTTAGATTCATTGCACACTAACTGAAATATTTCAGGTCTTTTATTGTCTTAATACAGATGATTTTGGCATACAGCTCATGAAAACCCAAAATTCCTATCTCACAAAATTAGCATATTTCATCCGACCAATAAAAGAAAAGTGTTTTAATACAAAAAACGTCAACCTTCAAATAATCATGTACAGTTATGCACTCAATACTTGGTCGGGAATCCTTTTGCAGAAATGACTGCTTCAATGCGGCGTGGCATGGAGGCAATCAGCCTGTGGCACTGCTGAGGTCTTATGGAGGCCCAGGATGCTTCGATAGCGGCCTTTAGCTCATCCAGAGTGTTGGATCTTGAGTCTCTCAACGTTCTCTTCACAATATCCCACAGATTCTCTATGGGGTTCAGGTCAGGAGAGTTGGCAGGCCAATTGAGCACAGTGATACCATGGTCAGTAAACCATTTACCAGTGGTTTTGGCACTGTGAGCAGGTGCCAGGTCGTGCTGAAAAATGAAATCTTCATCTCCATAAAGCTTTTCAGCAGATGGAAGCATGAAGTGCTCCTTAAATCTCCTGATAGCTAGCTTGCATTGACCCTGCCCTTGATAAAACACAGTGGACCGACACCAGCAGCTGACACGGCACCCCAGACCATCATTGACTGTGGGTACTTGACACTGGACTTCTGGCATTTTGGCATTTCCTTCTCCCCAGTCTTCCTCCAGACTCTGGCACCTTGATTTCCGAATGACATGCAGAATTTGCTTTCATCCGAAAAAAAGTACTTTGGACCACTGAGCAACAGTCCAGTGCTGCTTCTCTGTAGCCCAGGTTTGGGGAATGCGGCACCTGTAGCCCATTTCCTGCACACGCCTGTGCACGGTGGCTCTGGATGTTTCTACTACAGACTCAGTCCACTGCTTCCGCAGGTCCCCCAAGGTCTGGAATCGGCCCTTCTCCACAATCTTCCTCAGGGTCCGGTCACCTCTTCTCGTTGTGCAGCGTTTTCTGCCACACTTTTTCCTTCCCACAGACTTCCCACTGAGGTGCCTTGATACAGCACTCTGGGAACAGCCTATTCGTTCAGAAATTTCTTTCTGTGTCTTACCCTCTCGCTTGAGGGTGTCAATAGTGGCCTTCTGGACAGCAGTCAGGTCGGCAGTCTTACCCATGATTGGGGTTTTGAGTGATGAACCATGCTGGGAGTTTTAAAGGCCTCAGGAATCGTTTGCAGGTGTTTAGAGTTAACTCATTGATTCAGATGATTAGGTTCATAACTCGTTTAGAGACCCTTTTAATGATATGCTAATTTTGTGAGATAGGAATTTTGGGTTTTCATGAGCTGTATGCCAAAATCATCCGTATTAAGACAATAAAAGACCTGAAATATTTCAGTTAGTGTGCAATGAATCTAAAATATATGAATGTTAAATTTTCATCATGACATTATGGAAAATAATGAACTTTATCACAATATGCTAATTTTTTGAGAAGGACCTGTATGTTTTTCCATGACAGAAGGCTGATAAGGTTATTTCTACATAGTTTACAGTCCATCATCTTAGAAATAAGGAAGGTTATTCACAATTGGAAAAGATTTAACACAACTCCCGAGGCTGGTCAGTGCTCAAATAACCTGCAAGAAGTCAAAGAGCTCCATCTTAGACTCTACAGTTCTCAGCTTGTTAAAGTCCAACCAGACAATGATCCTAATCACAGCAGCAAAGTTAAAATATGGTGGATAAAATGAGAAGAGTATCCAAGCTTTGCTGTGGCTGCAACAACAAATGTCCACAAACCTGAAACATGTGAAGCAACATTATAAAGAAGGGGAGCAAAACGTTCTTACATTATGAGACATTGATAAAGTCTAACAAAAGACAATGCCTACTAATGTGCATGAGTCTGTATGTTGTTAGTACTTATTTAGTATTTACCTTATTTAAAACCTGATAAAAATCAGATGTTTCATTTATTTGTTCATTTATTTGTTCGTTTATTCATTAACTACCTCTAATGACTAAACTATTAAAATAGAAATAGAGTGTATTGTGCTTCTTCTACCACAGCTTCTCATTAGTAGACAGGAAACATCTTAACAGGAACCCAGTGCAGTGATGTCAGTGTTTATTAAAAGACATTTTGATCTCATTCTGAGATAAAACTTAGATTATCTTTCAGATGGCTCCATTTTTCCACAGAAGCTGCATTTACAACTTGTCTTGTTATTAAAGGACAAATATTTGACCAAAGCAGAACAACACATCATTTTGCCTTAAGGTCAGGATGAGGAACAGGTCACTCAGTGTCCTGGGCTTAGTGTGTAAGTAGATCACTTTCTCTGTATGAATGATAAGGAAGGAAAACATCAAAAATGAAAAGAACTGGATGTTTGACTTTTGTCCACAATAAAACCTGCTTTATCTTCTCGTTGATTTTTGTAAAATTTAAAAGACCTATTCTCTTGCACTACTTCTTCTGCTGTTGTAGTGTAAGGATTATGATTATTGATTAATTAATATTTATCAAGAATAATCATTTAAAATCATAATTTGAAAGAAATTAATTTATTAGCCAAAAATCATTACTTACAAATAGAAATCAGAGATGTCCTCTGGTGTTGTGATTATGGGCTCAAAGCTCTTTAATAATTACAAATTATTAACCAAAACCACCAACTGTCACTGTTTATTCAACCACTTCACCGAAGGTGGGGGAACTTCAACCTTGTTTTGACAGATAAATCACTTTTGCACGAAATAAACACAAACGCTTCTCTTAATTATATATATGAAGATTTATTGAAGCCAAATAATCCTGATATACCATTATTCTGGTCCAAAAACCTTCACCTAACTAACAAGCACTATTCTACACAAAAGTGATAAAAATGACTACCTGACAATAATAAGAAAAGAAAAACATATATGCACTCTTAGTGTCTATGAAGATCAAACCAGCAGTTTTATGGACAAAATGTGTAATTTGGGTTAAATGGAAAGCACTGTTGCCTTGCAACAAGAAGGTCCTGGGTTCAATTCCCAGCCTGGGGTCTTTCTGCATGGAGTTTGCATGTTCTCCCTGTGCATGTGTGGGTTCTCACCAGGTACTCTGGTTTCCTCCCACAGTCCAAAGACATGCCTGTTAGGTTAATTGGTCTCTAAATTGCCCTTAAGGGAATGAGTGTGTCCATGGTTTTTTATGTGTTGCCCTGCGATGGACTGGCGACCTGTCCAGGGTGTACCCTGCCTCTCGCTCATAGACTGCTGGAGATAGGCACCAGCTTCCCTGCGACCCACTATGGAATAAGTGGTAGAAAATGGAAAGAAGTCCACCTGTTGTGTTGATGTCTCGATTGCGATCAACTGATAAAACAGTGGGGCCACAACCAGCTGATTGCCCCAAATCTCGAACAAAGAGTCATAAAACTCTGAGGTGGCACAAATTATTACTTACAATGAAAACTTTGATCATCTTTTTACAGCAAAGATGCGTTTGAATTCATCAGATGGAAAAAAAACAAAACAATTATCTACACCTTTGGATCTTCTTCTTATTCAAACAAATAAATCCATAATATTTTATAAGAACTTGTTTCATTTATTAAAAAGAACAACTGAGTCAGTGGTGAATGTGAGGGTGGGACACATAATGTTTTAATTTAACTTATTTAATATTTATGATGAAGTTTAAATCTTTATTCCTCTGTTGTGGACAAACTCCAGGTAAGTTCAGCTTTTAATCTTTATTTTAATCATTTAGCCTGTCAGGAACAGCCTCCAGTTTATTTCTGTATCTCACATCTTATTCTGTTTTTCTTTTTCCACAATTTTCTACTTTATGTGTTAACATTAATTATAAACCAGAACAGAAATGTGCTGAATGTTGGTTCTGCTGTAGATGCCGTGCTGACTATTGAGCCCAACTGGTCGACTTTTTATAGAGGAGAGTTTGTGACTTTAATCTGTGACATGAATGAAGGAGAAGAAACTGACTGGAGTTACCAGATCAACATGAATGGTCAAGGATTTCTCCAATACAACTCAATTAAAATCTACATATTAGAACATCTGTATCAGAGTGGTGAATATCATTGCTGTGGTCTCAGGAGGAGCTCAGATGAATCAAAGTGCAGTAAAACTCTCTCTGTTACTCTCTCAGGTAAGCCCCAAATATTTTTAAAACATGACTGAGTTTAATATGACTGTCAGCCCTTATAAAGCATTAATATTCTTATTGTATTTTATTTCATACATTTAATCTGATTTATTTGTACATATAATAGTGGTTGAAATATCACACATGCAGAATTACTGTTTATCTTATGAAGTAAAATCAGTTGCAAGTAAAGATAACAAAAAGGAAAAACGAAAAAAAAGGAAACATGATTAACATTTATTTAGGACTATAATTACGTTTAATTTGAGACCTAACCATAGGATCTATTAAAAAATAAGAATTTACTTTTTTCTCTCTACATGATTTCAATCTAAATACACTGACTTTTTTAATTTCTAAAAAGTAAAAAAGTAAATAATTTTAACAAAATAATGCAATGGCAGCTTGGTACACATTTATACATCCTCACAATAAATGTACATATTTTTGTTGAAACTTAGCATATAGACCCAGAGCTACACTGACAGCAGGTTCTACAACCATACCAGTAGGGGGCAGTGTGACCCTGAGCTGCTCTGTGGAGACCTCTGCTGGATGGAAATACAGATGGTTCAGAAGGACCTCAGACATCTCTGAAGTCAGAATAGATAATGAAGAAAACAGAGATATCTCTGTGACACAAGGAGGAATCTACAGGTGTGATGGAGTGAGAGGAAACCCAGACTTCTACACAGAAATAAGTAATGAAGAAACAATTGAAATAAAGTGTGAGTTCAATAATTTGATATATATTTTTTAATACTGTTAGAGAAAACAATGCACCTGATATTTTGCTTATGATTTCAACATTTCTGCTTGTATCTATACTTTCTATATCTGATGTAAACAGTTTCCAACAAGGTTTTTGTGACACAACAACCAAACCTGCCTCAGATCTTCAGAGGTGAGACGATCACTCTGGCATGTGAGGTCCAGGGAGGAGAAACCACTGAGTGGACGTATGAATGGAGGAGATCTCGGACAGTTCTACACGGGACAAACAGTAAAGACTGGACCTTCAGAGTTTCTGAGTCCAGCAGTGGAGACTACATGTGTCAATGTAGACGCAGAGATGACTGGTATTCTTCAACACAGTGGAGTGAAAGCATCACACTGTCAGTATCAGGTCAGTCATGTTTGTTGTTGTCAGAGGTGGGCTGAAGCAGGACTGAATTACACGGTTGCTTAGTGCTGCCAACCAGCAGGGGGTGTCCAGGAGCACTGACATTGTTGGTGAAGACAAATTTACTGCATTGATAAAATATTTTACATTTTACAATTTAGTCTACAATTTTTGATAAAGCTGGCATCACACTGACAAATGATACTGTTGTTCTAATAATTTTGCTTCTTTGTGTTTGAGCTGTGGTCACCTTCATGAACTCTGCAGTCAAACTGCAAGAAAATTAATAGTCTATGTAACGTGTTTTCCATATTTGACTGAAAACACAACACTGGCCCTGACCCGTCTTCCAAGAGAGAGAAAACAATATAAATATCATGTATGCTAATAGATCTTAAATATTACCTTGTGCTGAAATAACAAAATGTAATTTTTAAATAACTTCTGGTACATTTTTACAGTTGGTGCTTATTGAGGACTTTATTCTGGTGGCTACCATTTTATGATCAAAGATTATTTAATGATACACACCATCTCTACTTTAAGTGTAATAGTTTTTTTAAAGTCAAATAAAAGGTGTGTTATACGATCAATTTATCAAAAAACCAAAGTACAGATTGAATGAACTAACTGAGATGACTCAGCTGAAACTTTGCTATTATCTTATTAAAATCAGCGCAATGTATAAAGCACATTTAAAAGAAAGATAAAGTCAAAAAGATGATTTTTCTAACTTCTAAAATAAGAATTCAGATGATTCAAACCATCTAAAATTGGAATTTATGAATAGGATTTTTGTTGTAAAAACATCCCTATTTTGGCTTTGTGTCTTATTAGAATCTGACTCTTGTTAAACAGGAATATGTGACTATTTAGTCCTTCTAAATGATCTGTTAGTATTAATACAGAGCAGGGCTGTCTACAGGCTGAGACACACACACACACACACACACACACACACACTCATATCTACATTGTTAGACTCACAGTTGGCCTCTGTTTCCTCCTCAAGGTCTTAAAAACACTCAATTTAAATTCACAGCTCAGTGACTTTAGATGTTTACAACTCACACTGCTGTGTTTCTATTCTTCAGTACTTTAGAGGGTTTTAGTTTTTTATAACAAGTGACCTTATGTCACTAACTCTTATTTAATAAATTGTTTGCTTTGTCAGAAGCTTCTGAAAAACAATAATTTGTTGAAGCCTATGTATTTTTATAAACACCATGTGATATTTCTATAAATAAAATATTGAATCTTGACTGAGTGACCTCAGTGTGGGTGGGACTTTTCGCCAGTGGGTCCAGTACCTTGTCTGCAGAGCACAGATTCAGGAGCTACAATTCATGTCAGGGCCCAAAGGTTTGATTTGTTGGCTTCTCTTTTCACTGTGTCTCACCGTAAGCTGAGACAGGTTGTTCATCTTTACACTATGGTTGAAACGCGGCAAAACTCCCTGAAAAAGTCTGATTAAATAAGAATCTTCATTGTTGACAATATTACAATCCCCAATCTATTCATATTTCTCGCTTAATGAGTCTGCAGGGAACTGATTGTGAAATGGATTGCAACTCTTTTGTTACAACAATGGGGAGAATAGTTAAAGATTTTAGCTCCAAATTGAAATACAGACTCAATAAAAACATACTGTCTTGAATGAACTCAGACTTCCTAAAACTATTGAAAGAGAGGGACCTTGTGCAATCAAAAGTAAAAGTTGAGGTGGTTCAGGCATCTATACCAGATGCCTCCTGGACACCTTCCTCAGGAGGTGTTCCATGCATGTCCCACAGGGGGGAGGACCCAGGGATGGCCTAAGACACACTGGAAGGACTATGTCTCTCGGCTGGCCTGGGAGCACCTCGGGCTCCCCCTGGAGGAGCTGGAGGAGGTGTCTGGGGAGAGGGAAGTCTGAGTGTCTCTACTGAGTCTGCTGCCGGTTCCAGATAAAGCGGAAGACAACGATGACATTGATACTCCGAAACGCTTTGGAATATGTTTACAGAATAGTTAAAGTTGCGATTGCTGGCAGTGGTGGGTCCATGAAAAAATTGGACCTTATAGACTAAGAATATGATGTCATCAAAGTTCATGTACATGTATAAGTAGACAGACGAATACTTTTGGCAATTTAGTGTATGTAATTGCTTTCAAACTATAGACCCTTATTTTGCCAATGTAGCAGTCATGTCACCGCGTTTGCAGGAGGCAAAATAAACTGAAAACTAGAGGCAGCAAAACCACACCAGCACAGGGTCGGCAAAGAGCTTATGTAATTTTGTCATCGTGTTGTGTTGTTGGTTGCCAGAATTGATGGAGTACAGGGAATTTGAAATTTTTTTGCATACCTCCTGCCACTGCCAGACAACAAACGATGACCTTTGTGGTTAAACGCAAAAAACGAGCAGACT
Organism: Girardinichthys multiradiatus; assembly: GCF_021462225.1. NCBI lineage: Eukaryota > Metazoa > Chordata > Actinopteri > Cyprinodontiformes > Goodeidae > Girardinichthys > Girardinichthys multiradiatus. Next base: position 32,797,659 of record NC_061807.1, read on the forward strand.
GGACAGAAACGATCATCAAAAAATGCTTGCGTATGGATCGCACACTTCATATCCGGTAACAACACACCAACATAGCCAAGACAACATAATGATAGATAATATAATTGTTAACAAAAGTGTTTTTAAAATTGAAATTCAATATTATATATGAGCTTTCTAATCTGATATTAGCTAAGTTACTCACCCAGCCATACAAGTGCCATTTCGCCGTCAAGATATAGTTGTTTCTTCTGTTTACAATGACCCAAGCCTGGTACATTGTCGTCTTCTGGCCTTGATGCTGGCTTGGCAGAACTTCAGATCATACGACACAAAACTCATCTGTTACATTTTTGTATATTAAGACTTGTACGTAACCATTTAGTACGTAATTATCAGCATCTAATGGTTTATATGCCCTCAGTTTTTCTCTACTATACATGCTTAGTTTTACTATCAGGTAGGTGTAGATGTCAGGCCACTCCACCGGAGGTAATCCTGTCAGATCATCCATCCATTGGGTCGACAAATATGGTTCCGTCTGTTAAGTAACTATTGTGGTCCTGGAAAATAAGTAACCTTACATATTCAGATACATTTCGATTTTCTACAGCCATTGTTAAATAAAATAAGCTAGTAAAACTTGCTCACTACTGTTGTTAAAGTGCTCAGGGTAATTTTTCTGCCTCCAGCTATGCCCCACCCACACAAAGAGGTCACAATAATTACAAACTAAAAAGGGGTCTATAGCTATAATCACTCAAATCAATTCAAATTAAAACTTACAAGGACACTTGTTCAAGAACAGATAGTGAAGAATTATTCTGTGAAATATAGTAGTAACATTGTTTCTTAGATGAAATATTAGAAAATCTTTAGTGTAAACTTATCTACAGGTAAACCAACGGCCCAACTTAGTGCCGATAGCACAGAACTTCCAGGTTATTTATAAAATAAAGGTATAGATAAAAACAGACCTTAACTCTTAGAAAGATGAGAAGCTAGCTTCTTCTATTGCTCAAAAAAGACTGATATCAGGGCATCAGGCTAAACACTGAGGATGTGTTCAAGATGGAAGTCACATTTTTCTGCAAACAGAGAATGTTGTGATAAAATCTGTAGAAAAATAAATGTGCTTCATTTTAATGTATCCTATTTCCAGTAGCTGTGTCCACGCCTGTCAGATCTTCGCTTCCTGTGCTGTTGATCATTGGACCAATAAGTGGAATCATTTTCATTATTCTCCTGGTCTTGTTGTGGCTCTACAGACGGTCCAAGGGTGAGACCTTTTTCTGCTCACACTGGATTATAATTACTTTAATTAATCAGGCACACAGACTTGCTTTGATTTTATAACAGAGAAAGCAGAACATGTTTTCAATTAATGTAACAAATGTCTTTGTCACAGGTTTATTCTGCTTCAGGTCAGTTCGTAACATTTTCATGTATTTGTCTTCCTAACAGAAAGGGTTTTTTTTGTGTTCAATTCGATGTGTTCATAAAAATTTAAAAAATATATATTTTAGACAGACCGTTTCAGAGAGCAGCAGTCAGGGCTCCGCAAATCATGGAGTCAACCAGGCTGAGAGTCATGGATACAGCTCTCCTCTTCAGGGTGGGAACTTCCACAAATTTTAGTCATTATTTATTACTTTTTATTTATTCACCTTATTGTATTCACATTTTCTATTAAGCGGTTTATTTCAGTTTGGTGTTATTATTAACGTTTGTTTCATTTATACATAAAAAATAAGCAGATAAATTAGAAAAAAGACCAAAAAAACAAATTTATTTTTGGTAAAATTGTATTTGTTTCTTCAAATTTCAATCCGTCTAGCTATTAATCCTGGTTTCTCTGGTGTAAATGTTCACAAACAGCACGGCTCTGTGAATCCCTGTACAGTTACCAGTTAGGAAATGCCATAATACATCCTTTAAAGAAGACAGAGGTGCAACAACTGTGTAATTCCTTATGTCCTGATGTCAACATGGAGTTCAGATGATGATCTGTCTTGGTTAGCAGCTAAATACTATCGCTCAACAAAAGCTGAAACTGGCAGATCAGAAACACAGCAGAGGACTGTTTGTCTGCTTGGTAACTGTATTCTACAGGTGTCAAAAAAAGCGTTTCCAAGCGTTTGTTGTTGTATGTTTAGCAAAATGTGTCCTTAAACTTTGTAAGCGTTTTTGTTAATTAAGTCTGTGCAATCCATGTATGTCTATGGATCCTGTGTGAGGCTGAAAGGAGGCTGGTTCTCACGGGCCTCTTGTGTGTGTGTGTGTGTGTACAAATAGATAACGGAATCCCACACACACAGGGTGGACTGCACACAGGGAGAGCTGCATACCAGAGCATGATACAGAGCAGAGTGCAGGTGCATTTCAGCACAAAGTTTTTACATGAGTGATAACAAGTCCTCGCACTCAACCAACAATTATGTTGTAAAATTTTAAGTAGACATTAAGTTGGACATGTTATACCTATTTTTAATATAGTTGATTTTAGGGTTGCAGGGGTTTTATCTACATTTCATTTTCTGTCCATTGCTGTTCCACACTCTTCCACAGATGCATCAGTTTTATTTTTCCTCCTTTTCTTTAGCTTCATAAATGTACTTCTATGTAGTAAGAATATACTTTACGAGTGTTAGTGTTTATCCTCTATATTAAATACATTTCTGAGCTAAGTAAAACAGTCTGAGACCGAATGTGTTTGAAGTCTTTACTAAATTAAATGTCACTTACCCTTGATTCAAATTTGCAAACCTGCAGAAACTGAATTAAATCTTTGGAGAAACATTCTTTGAACTAAAAGCTCAGTCAATGTTTTCTTTTAGAGGTCGACTTTTACATTGTGGAAATAATACATATCAAATTCTGATATATTTTTACAGTATTGGTCTCCCCTAGTAATTTTTAAAAATCTTTTTATGACACAAGTTATTCATAAAGTTTGATTTGTTTTGAAATATTCTCTCACGGCTGATTGGAGTGGACCCTAAAATGCAGATGGACAGGCAGTGTAACGGTAAGTAAAAAGACTTTATTTTAAGCCAAAAAAACAAACTCACTCTTAGGAGGAGAGTGATTGCATGATGCAGGTGAACCAAATGAAGCTGATTACAGGTTGACAGATGCAGGGAGTGAAATGAAAACGTGACTGGGATAAAACAGAAATCCAATGATACAAACTAATAAAGAGAAACATAACTTGCAAGACTGACTTAAGCCATTGTTATCAAGTTAAAGTGAGAGTTGTCTGCCCACTAAAAAAAGAATGACATTTACAATCACATTCTTGTTCATTCAGTATTTTAATAATCTTCTGTTTTGCAGCTGAATGTGCTGTCAGAGGTTAAGATGGTATAAGGAATTATGATTATTGATTATAAATATTTATCAAAAATTATAATTAAAAAATTATAATTTAGACCAGGGGTTTTCAAACTCAAACGAGTAGGGGGCCGGTGCCAATGCCGTCCACAAAACAAAGGGCCACTTCAGTGTCAGAGTAGTACAAAAAAGCAGCTAAGGTCAAGCCTCCAGCAACACTGGAAGTGCTAAGAAACAACTATTGGAAGACCAACACATTTCGGCTTGTTGCCTTTATCAAGGTCCTTACAAAACACCAATTTTTCTTAAACAAGCACAAAAAGAACTGCAATTTAGTGTTTATTTCAAATATTACAATTAAAAGAATATCAGGTATTTTCATCGTTCCCTCATTCATGACTAATGGAAACCTTTAAAAAAAAAAAATACATAAATTGATACCAAAAATGTGACAGACCCAAAACCTATGTCCCCTTTATGGTAAAAAATAATGACGCTTTGTATTCATATAAGCAACTGACAAATAGCTTTACATAGAACTAGCCTTCTTTCACTGAACAAAAACACAGGACCCTAAACATATTTGTCTCCTGCATTGTTTTTTAAAGCTGCAAAAAAAAAAAAGAAAAAGCCAAATCAATATTCTTTAATTGTTTCAGTTTATAGAAATTGTTACATTATTTGTAACTCCTGAAAGACATTTTTAAACCTTGAAATTACCAAATAAATAACCCATAATGCCCGTGTACTTATTCTTTTGCAATATACATATTAGCCCTTCTGCTGACATAAATTAGGAAATATAAATGAATAGTTTTAGTGAAAAAATAGAGGTATTTGAACACAAACATTTTCTTCACACTGCCCACTAATTTGTTCTGCCACAGTGTTAGCTGACTGAGAAATGTTGTTGAATAAGCTCCTCTTCTCAGGGCAGAGAATATCAGCAACTTGCCACATGCAGTCTTTCAGAAATTCCCCTTCAGTGAATGGATTTCCCGTTTTAGTGATTAACTCGCCAATACCGTAACCTACTTGAACCACAGCATCAGCATCTTTACTGGACGTCTGGAAAAGTTTGTTGGAATTGTAATCCTTTTTGGAGCTGATCCACTCTTTTTATTCTGTCATCTCGCCATCTCTATGATACTCGCCATGTTTAGTTGCATGATGAAGCTTGAGATTATATTCCTTAAAAACAGAGATTATTTTTTTTACACATAAGGCAAATCGCATTTCCTCCGAACTCAGCAAAAAATACTGCTATGTCCACCTGTCTTAAAATCATCTGTGTTCGTCATCAACTTTTCTGTTAGGTTTGGTTAGCGACATTTTTGCTTTTTTCTTCTACTGTTACTATTATCCTATTTCTTCTTCTTCACATATTCTTCTCCTGATTTTCTTTGGAGTGCTCTTCCTTTGTAATTATTTTTGCTTTAAAAAAACTTTAATATTTAATTTTAGATTTTTTTAATACGAGAAAGCTACTGTCTTCACTTTGCAATAGTAATATATTTTTTTTAACTTGAAAAAAATCATGAAGTGCCAAACTCCGTTATATATTTGATACTGGGGCATGGGCCGGAAGTAGAGGGGGCGGGGGCCAAAAGTGGCCCGGGGGCCGGGAGTTGAGACCTCTGATTTATGAGAAATAAATTCTAACCAAAAATCATTTCTTACAAATAAACTTAATAATTATGAATAAACTTAATAAATATATTTAGTTAATTATCATTAACTAATTGATAATCATTAACCAAAACCACGCAAAATGTCACTGTGTTATCAACCGTTTCAGCCAAATGATGTGGAACACTAACCTTATCTTGACAGAAAATCACTATTACGCAAAATTAACACAAATGCAGTCTCTTTATCTATGTAAAAATGTATTAAACCAATTGTCCCTCTTACAAACGACTATTCTGGGCAACAACTTTCACCTAATTAGTTATACACTATTCAACTAATGGGGTACACTAATAATGAAAAATGAGGATATGGGCTGAGGGTAGATGCAGATCGAACCAGCAGTTTATGAACACATGAGAATAACACAACAATTTGGATTAACTTGGAAGGATGAATAGAACCACTTACACTATGATGCCTTTCTCCATTGGTGCGTCTTGACAGCGACTGTCTGCTGGTAGATTCGGGAGGGTCACGCCCCGGATGCAGAGCATCTAGCAGCTGGCCCCTTAGCTATTAAGAGCTGATAGCCCCAAATCTGGAACAAAGGGTTGTAAAACTCTAAGGCGGGAGATTGGTGGAAAAACCCCAAAGGTAATAAAATGATGGAACAAATAATGGAGTGGCCAGGCCACAGGGTCCAGACTCCGAACTGCAGTCTTCTTCGAATGGAAAACTTCTAAAAGTTTGACTTTAACTCCTGGTTGATTGGCAATCAGCCAGATGAACAATGCACCCAAACTTTTTGGAACGCAACCGCTCTTCACAGTATTCAGACAGCAAATCAAAACAGTTCAGCATAAAACACTTCAACCAATATTTTAGGCAACAAGTTAATACCTTGGATTAACTAGTGATGATCCTAATTCACCTTAACTATGCCTCACCCTGCCCAGACCTCTAAATACACTTGTTCGATTTAGTGTAAAATGAATAAAATTACTTCGACGTTGATTTTTTGCCTTCACTGGTTTGAGGATGGGTCGTAGGTCTGAAGAAAAACAAGGGGAACTAGAGTCACAGGTCCATGATGAGCTCAAATCGGTCAAGTTCTCCTACGTCTAAAACGTGAAATTATGAGGAACCGTTGCAGTTGCCTGAAAAACAAGGAGGAAACTCATCTCCTTGAAAACAAAACCTCTGTGGGTTTCACATGTGCCTGGATTGGGTCTGATGGTCTTCAATCGTGCTATGGATCTTCTGATCTTCTTGTATTAGACAGATTTCCAGCTTGTAAGCTCTTCCGGGAATGGCCAGTGTGGAGGAAGAGAAAATCTGTCTGCGAGCTTCTATTTCTCCAGAGATGTAGCTCCAAACGTAGTCTCGTGACACTGGCAATGGGAGTTAAAAGTTTGTTTCCTCTGCTTTTTGTAAGCTCTGATGATGTCAGAGCTGTGATGCCTGCTGAGCTGTGTGGTACAGTTGTTTACCTGACCAAAATGTCGAGTGACCAAACAATGGTAAGTCTTTTTTTATATTCAGTTGTGTTTTCACAAGTCAAACAAAGACTATTAAAGTTTCATGTATTTATTTTAAAACTGGCATTCAAATGTGAAATGGTCTTGGCTTCATCAGTTATTTATTTAGTTGGATTTCTCTTTTACTTACTTTAAATGATTTTTAATCAGTCATCCTTATGTAGGTTTCAATCAGACTAAATTTGCTCTGATCCTCAGTAACTGTCCTGTGTTGTGGCACAATAAAAATAACTGGTTATTTTAACTTGAGTTTTTTAGGTGTTTTAAGCAAGAATTGCAGGAGGTGAGACTTTTTACAACCAAAACCTGACATGAAAAGGTCCTGTCACATAGATATTTTTTAACCTCTTTAATCTTGTTGCTGTATCACCCATGCTCATCCAGCAGGTGGCGAGACATTACCTCTAACTGTTCAAATGAAAAAGAAAACGATCCTTAGCAAAGTCAGTTCATCATTTTCTCTCAGTCAATCCCTACTTACATTTGAAGCTCAATGAAAACATACAAGACAAAGACACTTTGGTTATCAGGTGGCCTTCAATGTGCCAGTGCGGTGGGGGGTTGGTTCTGAAGGTTCAAAGAATTGGTCAAGATTTGCTTGATTTGTTAAATTATGGCATTTGGCTTAATTTCTCAGGGAAGACGACAGCTTCAGATGTACTGCTGTGGGACTAACACAGGATTTTATTTAATTTGAAACAATATTTCTAGAAAATAATTTGTTGGAAAAAGCTCAACTGAGGAAATATTTTGCTAAAAGCCATGCTATTGACCAGGTGAGTGGTGAAGAACAGAGATGTGGATCATTTATTTGGCAGCTCAGTTCAGCTGTTATTTGATATTCTCAAACATCAAACTTGATGTTCTCCCAGATTCTCTTGCAATGCAGTATATGTGCCGCTGTCATCATAGGGAAAACAGAAGGACTAGTAAGTTAGAGATGCCTAAATTTGGAGTAATCCATCAGAACAAAACTGTGGGTATTGTGTGTATTCAACTCTGGTTGGAAGTGGTAATGAAGCTAGCGGTGGCTTCAAGCTCCTGGTTTGATCTCTCTGACTGTTACTTGGGGTGAAAACTAGATGGTAGTATAACTTTGATGGAAAGAGCAGAACAGAACTCTTTCCAGACGTGTGATATAAACTGGGTGCTATGATCTGAGATTATTTAATGGAGGAGGCCATGAAGTTGGAAATTATCCTTGGTGGTTGCGTCAGAATAACAGTTTTATATTTCAAAGGTGGGATCCTGGTTACCAGAATCTTGCTGGTGGTCTGGCCTCAGTTATATTGCATGTGAAAATGTATCAGGTGAGAACATAGTCCTTGATACTTTTATAGAATTAGAACCACCAGACGTAACAGTGAATAAATGTAATGGAATAATTGATACCAGTGAGGCTGGAAAACCTGGAAGTGTGGGCCCAGTGGAGGACTTGGGTGCATGATGATGGTGAGAGTTACCAAAGACTTAAGAGTCTCCTTCTTAATACAATTTGTAAATTATGCCCCACTATCTCATGCTGATTTTTCAAAAATTTTCTAAAATTTTCTAAAAAGTGGTATCTTTGACAAAGAGAAAGAGCAGTTCAAGAATCCTTCATGAGGACTAGTAGATCGAGGCACGTGACGTCGCCCAGTACGGCGGAGCCAGGGTCCCACCATGGAGCCAGGCCTGGGGTCGGGACTCGCCGGAGAGCGCCTGGTGGCCGGGTTATTCCTCGCGGGACCCGGCCAGGCCAAGCCTGAACAAGAGACACGAGGCCATCCCTCAGTGGGGCCACCACCTGCAGGGGGAACCGCGAGGGACCGGTGCAAAGAGGATTGGGTGACGGACGAAGGGATAGACCTCAGCGACCCGATCCCCGGATGCTTAGGCTGGCTCTAGGGACATGGAATGTCACCTCGCTGGGGGCGAAGGAGCCTGAGCTTGTGCGGGACGTCGAGAGACATGGACTAGAAATAGTCGGGCTCCCCTCCATGCACAGCGTGGGCTCTGGAACCCATCTCCTCGAGAGAGGCTGGACTCTCTTCTACTCTGGAGTGGCCCACGGGGAGAGGCGGCGGGCTGGGCTAGGTTGGCTTGTTACCCCCCAGCTCAGCCGTCTCGTGTTGGGGTTTACTCCAGTGGATGAGAGGGTCGCATCCCTGCACCTTCGGGTTGGGGACAGGTTGGGGCCAAGCGGTAGTGCGGAGTACTTGGCCTTCTTGGCATCCCTGTCGGGGGTGCTGGATAGTGCCCCTCCCGGGGACTCCATTATTCTGCTGGGGTACTTCAACGCCCACGTGGGAAATGACAGTGACAATTGGAGAGGCGTGATCGAGAGGAACGGCCTCCCCAATCTGAGTCCAAGTGGTGCTTTGTGATTGGACTTCTGTGCTAGTCACGGATTGTCCATAATGAACACCATGTTCAAACATAAGGGTGTCCACCAGTGCACTTGGCACCAGGACACCCTAGGCAGGAGCTCAATGATCGACTTTGTTGTCGTATCATCAGACCTTCGGCCGCATGTTTTGGACACTCGAGTGAAGAGAGGAGCTGAGCTGTCCACTGATCACCACCTGGTGGAGAGTTGGATCCGCTGAAGGAGGAGAAAGCCGGACAGACTTGGCAGGCCCAAGAGCATAGTGAGGGTCTGCTGGGAACGTCTGGCGGAGCCCTTGGCCAGGGATGTATTCAACTCCCACCTCCGGTAGAGCTTTGACCAGATTCCCGGGGATGTTGGAGACATAGAGTTCAAGTGGACCATGTTCTCCGCATCTATTGTTGATGCGGTTGCCCGTAGCTGCGGCTGTAAGGTCCGCGGTGCCTGTCGTGGCGGCAATCCCAGAACCCGGAGGTGGACACCAGCAGTAAGGGATGCTGTCAAGCTGAAGAAGGAGTCCTATCGGCTGTGGTTGGCTTGTGGGACTCCTGAGGCGGCTGACGGGTTACGTGAGACCAAGCGTGCTGCGGCCCGGGCTGTGGCAGAGGCAAAAACCTGGTCGTGGGAGGAGTTCGGTGAGGCCATGGAGAAGGACTACCGGTTTCTTACCGATTCTGGCAAACCGTCAGCCGCCTCAGGAGGGGGAAGCAGTGCTTCGCCAACACTGTTTACAGTGTGGATGGGAGGCTGCTGACCTCGACTGGGGACATTATCGGGCGGTGGAAGGAGTACTTCGAGGATCTCCTCAATCTTGCCGTCACGCATTCCCTGGTGGAAACAGAGGCTGGGGACTCGGGGTTGGACTCTTTCATCACCCAGGTTGAAGTCACTGAGGTGGTTAAAAGACCCGCGGTGGCAAGGCTTCGGGGTTGGATGAGATCCGCCCTGAGTACCTCAAGTCTTTGGATGTTGTGGGGCTGTCATGGTTGACATGCCTCTTCAACATTGCGTGGTGGACGGGGACAGTGCCTCTGGATTGGCAGACTGGGGTGGTGGTCCCCCTACATAAGAAGGGTGACCGGAGGGTGTGTTCCAACTAGAGGGGAATCACACTCCTCAGCCTCCCTGGTAAGGCCTACGCCAGGGTGTTGGAGAGGAGAGTCCGGCCGATAGTCGAACCCCGGCTTCAGGAGGAGCAGTGTGGTTTTCGTCCCGGCCGTGGAACACTGGACCAGCTCTATGCCCTCTACAGGGTACTCGAGGGTTCATTGGAGTTTGCCCAACCGGTCCACATGTGTTTTGTGGACCTGGAGAAAGCATTCGACTGTGTCTCGTGATGCCTTGTGGGGGGTGCTCCAGGAGTATGGAACCGGGGGCCCTTTACTAGGGGCCATCCAGTCTCTGTACAAGCAGAGCAGGAGTTTGGTTTGCATTGCCGGCACTAAGTCGGACCTGTTCCCGGTGCATGTTGGACTCCGGCAGGGTTGCCTTTTGTCACCGGTCCTGTTCATAACTTTTATGGACAGGATTTCTAGGCGCAGCCAAGGGCTGGAGGGGGTCTGGTTTGGGGACCGGAGGATTTCGTCTCTTCTTTTTGCAGATGACGTGGTCCTGCTGGCCCCCTCTAGCCAAGACCTACAGCACACACTGGGGCGGTTCGCAGCCAAGTGTGAAGCGGCAGGGATGAAAATCAGCTCCTCCAAGTCCGAGGCCATGGTCCTCGACCGGAAAAGGGTGGCTTGTCCTCTTCAGGTTGGAGGGGAGTTCCTGCCTCAAGTGGAGGAGTTTAAGTATCTCGGGGTCTTGTTCACGAGTGAGGGAAGAATGGAGCGGAGATTGACAGATGGATCGGTGCGGCTGCCACAGTAATGGGGGCACCGTGCCGGTCCGTTGTGGTGAAGAGAGAGCTGAGCCGAAAAGCGAAGAGTCTGGAGACTTGGAGTCGGAGTCAAAGTCAAGTCTTAAGTCAGTCTTACTTCAGGCTGCGGCTCTGTAGGCTTAGCTACGGGCTGCGGCTCAGTAGGCTTAGCTGTGTGCTGGGACTCTGGAACTTGGGATGGAGGCGGTTCATCCTTGAACCCCTCTTGGAACTTGGGAACTAGGGATGGAGGCGGTTCGTCCTTGAACCCCTCTCGGAACTTGGAAACTAAGAATGGAGGTGGTTCATTCTTGAACCCCTCTCAGAACTCGGGAAACTGGGTGAGAGGCGGTTCATTCTTGAACCCCTCTCAGAACTCGGGAAACTAGGTGAGAGGCGGTTTACTCTTGAACCCCTCTCAGAACTCGAGAACTAGGGATGGAGGCGGTTCATCCTTGAACCCCTCCTGGAACTCGGGAACTTGGACTGAAGCAACTGGCCAACCTTCAGTAGAGACTGAAGCTGGAGTGTCTGCAGAACCCTCATAGACGGCTGAAGCAGGAGGTGAAGATGGTGATAGTACTGGCACTGAGGTGACTGGTTGACCTGCAGTGGAGACTGGTGCTGGGGCGTCCGGCTGACCTCCAGCGGAGATGAATGCTGGAGCGTCTTGCTGAATCCCAGCGGTGACAGAAGCTGGAGTGTCTGCAGAACCCTCTGAGATGGTTGAAGCAGGGGGTGACATTGGTGGCTGAACTGGTAACAGAGGTGGCACTGAAGCGAGTACTGAGGTGTCTGGTTGACCTCCAGTGGAGACAGGTGCTGGGGCTTCTGGCTGACGTCCAGTGGAGACTAATGCTGGAGCATCTAGCTGAACCCCAGCGGAGACTAAAGCTGGAGTGTCTGCACAACCCTCTGAGGTGGCTGAAGCAGGGTGTGACATTGGTGGCTGAACTGGTAACAGAGGTGACACTGAAGCGGGTACTGAGGTGTCTGGTTGACCTCCAGTGGAGACAGGTGCTGGGGCTTCTGGCTGACCTCCAGCTGAGACTAATGCTGGAGCGTCTAGCTGAACCCCAGCTGAGACTAATGCTGGAGCGTCTAACTGAACCCCAGCATGGACTAAAGCTGGAGCATCAGCAGATCCCTCAGTGAGGAACAGGAAATAAGGCAGTTAGAACAGCAGCTAAACCAGACAGAACCCAAGCAGGAGTGGATGGACGGCTCAGAGATCGGGAGGTAATGTTTTCTACAGCTTTAGACTGTAGAAGTGAGTCGGTATTAGCCATGTTCTTCCGCTGGGAGCCACTGGGGGGTACTGGGTGATCGCTGGAGCAAGGCTGGGAACCAGGAAGTGAAGTCGAGGACGCCAGGCAAGAGGAAGGAGTGTTGGCCAGACCCTCCGGGAAGGATATGGAGGCGCCTGTCCGAATCTCCACAACAGGAGGAACAGTGTCCTGACGGCGGCGGCGTCTTCGGCGGGAGGAAGAGCTGGAAAACTGCAGTGGGAAAAGAAACCTAAACATAAGCTAACATAAATGGTAATTCTAGGAAGAACTAAACATACTTAAGGGAAACAAGCAACTGGGTAAATAATAACAAAAGGGGTCTAAAGCCAGGAGGAAAAAACTAACAAAACTAAGCACAATGCAGGAGAAAATAAACTGCTCAATAAAAAACAAACACAAAACCCAAAGTCCAAAATGGCAGATCCTGACAAAGTTAGTTCCAAGACTAACTTAACTTCATTTCCAGATTCCTCAAAATAATCCTGGGTTCTCAAACATAAATAGCATTGAATGGTAATGTTGCATCACTATATTGGTGATGGTTTTTAACCATCTTTGATTCACATGTTCATATTTATTATAGGTCATTGGTTTTCCTTATTCTTTCATTCTGCTTGGTAGTTTTTGTTGGATTGTTCTAGTATAGTAAAGAGTTCGTTGATTGAAATATGTTTGACTTTGCATTGAATAATGTTTGTTAATAACTTTTTGTATTTTAAGAAATTGTGTGAATTTATTCCATGTGTGTGCAGAGTTTTGCTGTTCAATAATGCCAGAGTTCGGTTCACCCTTTTCACTATTGTCCTAATACTCGTACTCATACTCGTACTCGTACTCGTCGTCTTCCGCTTTATCCGGGACCGGGTCGCGGGGACAGCAGACTCAGCAGAGACGCCCAGACGTCCCTCTCCCCAGACACCTCTTCCAGCTCCTCCGGGGGGAGCCCAAGGCGTTCCCAGGCCAGCCGAGAGACATAGTCCCTCCAACGTATCCTGGGCCGTCCCCTGGGCCTCCTCCCGGTGGGACGTGCCTGGAACACCTCCCGAGGAAAGCGTCCAGGAGGCATCCGGTATAGATGCCCGAGCCACCTCAACTGGCTCCTCTCGATGTGGAGGAGCAGCGGCTCTACTCCGAGCCCCTCCCGGATGGCCGAGCTCCTCACCCTATCTCTAAGGGAGTGCCCGGCCACCCTACGGAGGAAGCTCATTTCAGCCGCTTGTATCCGGGATCTCGTTCTTTCGGTCATGACCCAAAGTTCATGGCCATAGGTGAGGGTAGGAACGTAGACCGACCAGTAAATTGAGAGCTTTGCTTTTCGGCTCAGCTCTCTCTTCACCACAATGGACCGGCACAGCGCCCCTATTACTGTGGCAGCCGCACCGATCCGTCTGTCGATCTCCCGCTCCATTCTTCCCTCACTCGTGAACAAGACCCCGAGATACTTAAACTCCTCCAGGAGTTAAGACTGACCGGTATTGTCCTAATACCAATGCCTTATTGGGCCGGTATTTACATGACAACACCTAACAGGCCGAATTATTTAAATAATAATAATAATATAATCATAATAACAACACTGTTTTTCACTCTTTCGTTCTGTGTCTGCTGTCACTCTGTCTCTTTCTCTCTTCTCAGTCTCAGCTCTCTCACGCATCAATGCTCGACCCCTCCCTTCCCTTTTAAACTCTTCTTTTAAGAGTTTTTAAAAACATATCGCCTAAAAGGTTAAAATATATTGCTATAGAAATACATGTTACCATCAACAAATATCTAAAATCTGCTAAATTATTTCGCTACATTAGATTTACATGCCATTACACCACAGTGGTCTGATTCCATATGTAAACGTGTTCAATTCTATTGAGAAGTCGAAGCAGATAAAATGTGTTACATATCTTTTGTTTCAAGTAGCTACTTACTGGAGGTCAGTTATTTGTGCTTTACTGATACAGCTACTCTGCTCCTCACATGTCTCTGCTGTGTCTGTATGCAAATGTTAGCTGCTGATACAATGGACCAAACCACTGTATTAACAAAGGTGGGGGTAAAGGTATAAATGCATTGTTATGCCAGGATGAATGGCAGATTTAAAATTGGACATTGTGATATATAGTTTAAAACTACTCTATAAAACTCTTGTTGGTTTTCACTTAAACTCACAAACAAAAAACTTTTTAACAAATAAAAAACTGTCTTTAATTAATTTTAACCTCACGACATATATAAACGAAGATTCAAGTAAACCACTTTCTTAAAAACTCTGTAATATTTGTTAGAAATTAGGGTTTTTTATAATCACATTAAGAAATTTTCACATGAAACAGGTTGAAATGCTTCTGCAGTGGACAGGAAATAAAACCCACCAACTGCTGCGGTCAAAGCTGCTGCTGTGGTGTGAAGTTTGTGTGAAAGGAAGGAAACACACAGGCTTTACTTAGAAGTATAAACCATGCTAGTGGCATATATGTGGTGTAGATGCAACTCCTTCATCTTTATAGTTAAAACAAAGTAGAAGCCTTTCTGATGAGCTGTGCTGCTGGTCTGTATATGAGGATGGAGAACGCTCTGCTCTCCATGCTGGGACTTTTCTGTAAGTACAACACTGACTTTCTGTTTTTTTGTTTCTGATAACTTTCCAATGTTTCTGCACGTTGGAATTATAGTTTATCACTGTTTAATCTGTTTGTCTGCCATTTTGATGAGAGATGTGTTTTTCTACAATTATGTCACTAACCATCTGTTATTTTTGTGATATCATATAAATGTTTTTTTGCACATTTTATCTCCCTACCTTAATTTTTAAGACCTAAACAATTTTACTTGAAAAGTCTCTATTATTAAAATGTATTTTTTGTGGTTTTGTTTCTTTATCAGTTTGATAATATATGATCTGCTTATATTCTTCATTGTAGTGCTCTGTACTGCCCTCTACGCATATGCTGATGGTGAGAATCTTTCTTTTTTCTTTGATTTTTTTTAAATTATATAATTACTTGCCACATTTTTTTATTTAATATATGTTTTATTTGTATTAGTTTTGTTTGTAAGATTATGTTGTGTTTAAGTTATTTAATATTTAAATAAATAACCTTCGGTCCTGTGAATACCAGCCTAATACGGGGGTGGTTTTAGGGAGAGTGATTCGAGCATTCTCAAGCATGGCCTGAAAATGCAATGGCTAGGCCTGCAACAACTAATTAAGGAAAATTAGCATGTTTTCGAATGATTAAATCAGAATGCAAATCAAAAGAGTAAATAAAACGTTATTTTAATAAAATATTATTTTACGGTATGATTTGTTTTAATTAGCTACCATAATTACTAAAATAATATTTAAAGAAATATTATTTGCGGGATTAGTTATCTTTTGGACAATTGATTTTAATGTTTTTAACTAAACATCACTTGGGTTAATGCACTACCAAAATGGCCGTTTATTGGCTCTCACAAGATAGTGTCAAGTCAGATGTAAATATTTGACCTGCCTGGTGCCAGAAGGTAGCAGCTGCAGCAGTTACCGGTTTTACCTAACAAAGCAAAGTAGCTTATTTAGCAACCCTTTTAGTTTCATATGTGCTTGAGAAAACATTAATACAAATATTAAGGTGTATATGAGCCCCAGCAGGGTGTAATGGCTCATCAGGGTTTTTTTATCCTAAAGTAAATTTCTCTGCCCTGACACTACATGATGATCAGAAGGGTTCATGTAGTGAACCCTTCTGATGAACAGACGTTGGGTTGTGTGGTGAAGGGCGCAAAGAAAACTTGGCAGCTGCTCTGAGTAGCAGCTTGGAGGGGGCAAAACTTCTGTTTTGACTGCACACTTCATCAAAGCTGCAGTTTTGATGCCATTTTCTATAGACAGTGGGGAAAACCGCTCAATCCTCTCTTCTGGGGGAATTTCTGGCTCAGATTCCTTTTCTGCAGAAGCTCACAATAAAAAGTTTTAATTACCCTGATGATTGGCTGGACACATGAACAGCAGATCATAACTAACATCACATCATAGTCAACTTTAGAGCCAAGGAATTTTCAAAGTAAGAGAGTCTTACTTGCCAGCAAGTTTCAAAGATCTGCCCAATTGTGATCAGCTGGCGAGGGTAATAAGAAAGAGGCATAGCCGGGAGAAGTATTTTATTTGCGACATGACAGGGATTCCAGATGTGAAGACTCCTTCTTGGGCTGAAATGTTTCTACCTGCCTCTTTGTTAGTTTATATTTGAGCTCATGTTTCATACCATGGCTAGGGTCACTCCAGTTCCATCTTCACTTGACTTCTTAAGACAGACGGAAGGGTCCATGGGTTAGGTGGAAAATAAAACATTTGAGGTGTGACAAGAAAGTTGTGGGTCACCGAATGGTGGGATATCTATTTGGCTGTGGGCAGAAGAGAAGGATGCTTGTTCCAGAACTGAACCTTTTAAAGACTGTGTTTTGTCCAGACATCCATCTATCCAACAGTCCTTCTGCGTGAAGCCTGTAATCGTCTTCATCCCTGACTACACATCTCTGATATTGTTTTGCTGGAGCTTGCTTTCCAGCTTCTTCTTGTACACACCCTAGCTGTCTCTTATCTTGATTTTAAGTTGCTTTCGTGTGCACCTCAATAATTCCCTTTCTGCCTCTCTGTAGGCACTATTTTTCTTGTTAAGAAAAGCAGGACCTTCGGGTCACTGGTGATCCAAGGTTTATTATTGGGGAAGCAACTCACCATTCCTCACAGGTTGTTATCCAAGTTTAGATAGTCTGTTACGCATTCAGTCATGGCATTTATGTCCTCTTCATGTGGCCGGCACAGTGCATCTTAGTCTGTTGCCTCAAAGCAACCACGCAGGGTTTCTTCAGCTTTCTGTGACCATCTTGTCACAGTCCTCTTTATTACAGGTTGCCTCTAAACAAGGGACTTATATTTCGATCAGAGAAAAATAAAATTGTGATCTGATTTGCTTAAAAAAGATCTAGCTTTAGAGATGTATGAGTCCTTGACATTTGCATAAAACAAATCCAACACTTTTTTTTCTTTGATAGAACAGCTGACAAACTATTGAAATGCTGAAAGTGTAGCAAAGAGTAAAACATGAGTAAAATCACCAAATATTGCCACCATCTCATTGTGGTGTTTCTAGCTTAGCAACAGCTGAGCTGATGACATCACCTGCAGTGTCAGCAACAGCTGATGGTGAAACATAAGCCATTGCCACAATAACAATGGTGAACTCTTTGGGTAATTAATATGGATGAAAACCTTCTGCTAACAGTTCAATATATGGGCTGCAAAGATGACACGTCACAGTAAAATGTCCTGCATTACCCCATCTGTTGTTCACAGACATTGCTAATCCACCTCCTTTGTGTTTGCTGCTCCCCTTTAAACATCTGTCTGCTCATATGGTCACAAACCCCTGGCAGAGAGATGCTGGAGTCAACGATATGATCCTGCAGCCATGTCTTGGTGAAACACAAAATATTGCATTCCCAATACTCTTGCTGGATCATTTGACCTTGTTAATTTGGTTATGCATCATAACAAATGTCCAAAAGTGAAAGTATATCAACAAAAAACCCTCCAACCTGCACAGTATCCAATTCCAGAGTGGATAATCATCCAGAGTTCCTAAAAGAGTTCTTAAATAGAATATATCAGAATCAAAGTAACAGAGCTACTCCAACATGTTGCTACCTTGAGCGGCACGATTCAAGAATATCATAAACAAGAAGAGGGAAGACAGGTTGTTGTGCAATATGCTTATTTGTTTTCAGCAGAGTAGCTGACTACTCTGATTGTGAGTTGTCATTGAATTCATCACAGAAAAGTGTTTCATTGATAATTCTTTTTTGTGCATTTGTATACCAAGTTCTTTAAAGAAAAATGTTTTATACACTGGTTTATAGTTTTTCATTAATTTTTTTTCAATAAAATTGTAACGATGAAGCAACTCAACCAGAACCCAAAACGCAGCCAGACAAGAGAATGGTTAACCAAAAGTTTTAATATAAAAAAATAATAATAATAATAATTGGGTAGAAGAGGTTCCACTGAAGCGGTCAGACAGGAAGGACAGGAATGGAGGTTTATCAGGGAATTGAAATCCAGCTGGGGAGGAAGGGGAAGTGGACAACAGGAGGTCTTGGGGGTTCCAGGAACAAACAGGAGACAGAGAATATTTCCACCAACCAGATGCAGAAGCGGGAGACAATCCAAGGTAAAGCACTGGAGGGTTTCAGGCAGGAATAGTCCAGTAATCCAGAGACAGAGTCAGAGACAGGCAGGTTTCAGCAACGTGAGGTCAGGACTTTTCCGAACAGCAGAAGGACAAGGCAGAAATCTGAGGTCAAAAAACAGGCAGGATCAGATAACCAGAAAAAACTCTCTTGAAACATGAATCAAGGCTTGAAAGCTGTGACAGAGGCAACAGACGAACTCGCACTGAGCTGGTGACGAGCAGCTGATTAAATAGGAGCAGCCCAGTGCAGGTGAAGGCAATGAGTAATCAGCACAGTCAAGGTGAGCTGAAGGGCCGGAATCATGACAAAATTCTGCCAGTTGGAGACAAATGGATACAATTTACTTTGATTTATTTTCATTTAATTGATTTGTTGCTGTTCATAATTCTACATTTTGATGATGCACAGGGTAAATGTCACGACCAAAGGCTATGTCTTATGCAGAAGGAGTCCTACAAGGGAAATGAACACTTTTATTTGATCAGATTCCCTTTTATGAGGTAAAAATATTTATTTGGCCCAATTTGGGCACTTTTGGCAATATTGTGCTAAATGTTTGTGATAATAATATGGTTCAATTATTTCACTCTTACTTTGCTACAGTTTTAGTCAAAATGTTGATTAATACAATCTGAGGCTTTTGTTGGGTTTTCACAAAAATGTACATGGTGTTTTGCACTTTAATTTAGAGGAATATATATATATATATTTAATTTGCCTCATCACAAATAAATCAGGCATAGTAATAGCTGCAGTATTGCTTATGTTGTAATTATGAATATGAATATATTATTTCATATTTAATATTAATCCTTTAATATTTTATTAAATAATATTTCGGTCTGTTAAGGGTTGTCCTGTGAATACCAGCCCAATAAGGTGGTATTAGGACCAGGGTTGAAAGTGAGCCGGTACGGTCCGGTACTGCTTTCGTTGTCCGATGAGCTAACCCCTCCCTCCTACTTCCCCATGTCTAAAGGGATTGATCAATCCAGCTCTCCATCTAACGGGTCCGGATTTCCCTAAACCTGAAAGGTCTTACTAAGCAGGTTTACTGAAAGTTCTGTTTAAGCTGGTGTCGGGAAATGACTCGCCTAGCCTATGACAGCCTTCATCCAAAAGTCTCGCCCTTCTTCAACTGGAGGTCCGGGTGACCGAGTAGCCTATCGCAGTCATCCACACCTTCGACAGTCACTTTTGTTCATGGCTGCACATTCCCTAATTTACAACTGGCTCTTGGTATATGGGCTAGGTTAATTTTAGTGGCTCGGAACGAGCCCCAAGGTGCTGTTTTAACAAACTTGACTAAGGCAACCCATAAAAACCTCCTAAAATATCTTAGAACCAGGCAACAAGACTTTTTACCATCAATGAAAAACCAACAATACGATGACTCAAATAATTGAATGTCCACAATTTAACTAGAATTTTATATGCTTTATTTAATTAGTAACGCTTTTGCAGGGGTCAGTAACAACTTAAATTCGGCAACACAAAATAATTTCAATAATAGAAATGAATCAATCAATTCAACCCGTCTTTCCCTGATGCTGAAACTAGTGGGTTTGGAGAGTCTTTGAAGATGGAGGCTCATCCGTGCACCTGATGGAGATGTTTCTTCTGGTAACAACAAGTGGTTTCTTGACAGGAATACGACTTAGTCTTCAGTTTTCTTCCTTTAAGTGGCAGGCACTGATGCTCCAGGCTTTGATGGTTAAACAGGATCTTTGTTGTTATTTGTCTCTGAAGACAGTAGTTTCCAGAGGCTGAAGAGTTGAAGGGAGACATAAATGAAGTTGATTCAGGACTTCCAGAAGCCTGAAACTTAGAGCAATCAGCCTTTCACCGATCAAGTTCACTTCTGTTGTCTGGATAAAAAGGCTTTTGATGAAATCAGATTCTTAATTTTGTGGCACAGTCCTTTCTGGGCCCACGGGTTGATCCTCTTTTTAATGCAGTCGATCAGTTGGGCTGTGTCTCTGTTCCTTTTCCATCCAAGCTTATTTTCTCCGTCCAAACTTGTTCGTTGGTCTTCTGCGAGGAAACAACCCTGTTTCTGCTCTCAGCATTGTTTTTATAGCGCTTGATGCCTTCACCGGTCAGGCCCTTATTAGGCTTCTTAGTTATTACGCAACCTATTCAGCTCAGCTTCTTGATTATTGCTCAATACTTTAGTCATGGTCACTGTGACCTACTGATTCTGTTTCTCAGCCTGTTTCTCAGCCTGCCGAAAATAGCCACGCTGGTCTGTAGTCGCATCCTCCCGTCGCTGTCAGCATGCAGCTGGCTCTCGTCACGCCTTGTCATCCTCCAGTTTTTTCCCTAATCTGCTCAGTTTTAAACTTTACACAGTATTACACATTTCATTCTTCAGCTTTCAGCATTCACTTTAATACACCGTTGCAAAACCATCACTTCATTCTTTTTATACATGCTTTACAAATTATTAATGTTATATTTCTTTCATATATAGCTGATTGAGAATGTTAAACCTTAATGTTTTTCCTCTAATTCTCAGTCCTTAACCACATTTCAATCATACATCTTTTAACTTGTTAATCAAAGATTTTTATTCAATACATGTGAAAGAATATAAAATCATCATACATCATTTCTTTGGATATACTTGTTTATATTTTTGCAAAAGATAAGACAGATAACATGTGGCAGATAATATGTGGCTCCACACAGGCCTCTCCAGTCTCTCAGCTCCAGAATATGAGAACAAGCCTGTCTCACTCCCCACTGCTTCAACTGTGTGTTTTAATAATTATTGCATGGATTACACATAAGGATATAAGGATATTTATTGTAACTTTTATGAAGTTAACTGTGAGCAGTTACTAAATGTTGCATGGATTACATGGAAAGATCTCACCTTATTTTGACACCCACATCCGGTACTGCGTAACACTAAAAGATTATGTGCCGGTACTGCGTACCGGGAAGAGGGAAGAACAAGTCTGCTATGAAGCAGTCATCCAGAACCAGTTACGGCTGCAAAAATTCACGGGCATACAAAGAACATCAGATCCGTTACCAATAGGCAGTCTAAAACATGACTTAATCTGTTAATAAATATAGCTATTTTCCCCTCATTCCAAATTGTTTCTGAACTGTTCTGCTATGCAGGAGCTCAATGCTCTTGCTTTGGATCTCTCTCCTCGGAGCTCGAGGCATTTGTGAACGGCCAGCATTTTAAAACGAGCACCGTTACGTTTAATGTCTGTCTGCTCGCGGCTAAATACCCCAGTTAAAAGCACAGGGAGAGTAACTAGTTGTTGTTCATGTTATTTTGCTGAATTACAGCAACACAGAACAGCTCAAAAACACCGCTTATGACCAGAGATTTCACATACACTACACGAGAGCGCATGCGCGCTTTCCTCCAAAACAGAGCGGTTGCCAAGGAGATCGATTTAATGGACGGGGACATTTTACACAGGCGGTGCAAAGACAAAAAACTGCCGCTTGCATTAGGACAGGATGAGCAAAAACTCACTTACCATCTATAGACTTGAATAAAAAATAAAACAAAATAAAACAACCGAAATGTCAAATTTTTTATTTAAATGAAATCAAAATTTGACCACATTGCAGAAAACAATAATTTATTTGTTCAAAAGAAAAGACGGAAACTGAAGATGAAAAGTTATGCATCAGAAAATGGTTTTATCATTGTTTGATGCATGGCAGCTCGTTAACAATTGAAATTATATTTACAGTTATTTAAGTTAGAAATCAGAATCACTTGACAATGTAGAGCATATATATATATATATATATACACATATATATACAGTACAGACCAAAGGTTTGGACACACCTTCTCATTCAAAGAGTTTTCTTTATTTTCATGACTATGAATATTGTAGCTTCACACTGAAGGCATCAAAACTATGAATTAACACATGTGGAATTATATACTGAACAAAAAAGTGTGAAACAACTGAAAATATGTCTATATTCTAGGTTCTTCAATGTAGCCACCTTTTGCTTTGATTACTGCTCCGCACAGTCTTGGCTTCTTGTTGACGAGCTTCAAGAGGTAGTCACCTGAAATGGTTTTCACTTCACAGGTGTGCCCTGTCAGGTTTAATAAATGGGATTTCAAGCCTTATAAATGGGGTTGGGACCATCAGTTGTGTTGTGCAGAAGGTGGATACAGTACACAGCTGATAGTCCTACTAAATAGACTGTTAGAATTTGTATTATGGCAAGAAAAAAGCAGTTAAGTGAAGAAAAACGAGTGGCCATCATTACTTTAAGAAATGAAGGTCAGTCAGTCAGAACAATTGGGAAAACTTTGAAAGTGTTCCCAAGTGCAGTCGCAAAAACCATCATGCGCTACAAAGAAACTGGCTCACATGAGGACCGCCCCAGGAAAGGAAGACCAAGAGTCACCTCTGCTGCAGACGATAAGTTCATCCGAGTCACCAGCCTCAGAAATCGCAGGTTAACAGCAGCTCAGATTAGAGAACAGGTCAATGCCACACAGAGTTCTAGCAGCAGACACATCTCTAGAACAACTGTTAAGAGGAGACTGTGTGAATCAGGCCTTCATGGTAAAATAGCTGCTAGGAAACCACTGCTGAGGACAGGAAACAAGCAGAAGAGACTTGTTTGGGCTAAAGAACACAAGGAATGGACATTAGACCAGTGGAAATCTGTGCTTTGGTCTGATGAGTCCAAGTTTGAGATCTTTGGTTCCAACCACCGTGTCTTTATGCGGCACAGAAGAGGTGAACGGATGGACTCTACATGCCTGGTTCCTACCGTGAAGCATGAGGAAGAGGTGTGATGGTGTGGGGTTGCTTTGCTGGTGACACTGTTGGGGATTTATTCAAAATTGAAGGCATACTGAACCAGCATGGCTACCACAGTATCTTGTAGCGGCATGCTATTCCATCCGGTTTGCGTTTAGTTGGACCATCATTTATTTTTCAACAGGACAATGACCCCAAACACACCTCCAGGCTGTGTAAGGGCTATTTGACCAAGAAGGAGAGTGATGGGGTGCTGCGCCAGATGACCTGGTCTCCACAGTCACCGGACCTGAACCCAATCGAGATGGTTTGGGGTGAGCTGGACCGCAGAGTGAAGGCAAACGGGCCAACAAGTGCTAAGCATCTCTGGGAACTGCTTCAAGACTGTTGGAAAACCATTTCAGGTGACGACCTCTTGAAGCTCATCAACAGAATGCCAAGAGTGTGCGGAGCAGTAATCAAAGCAAAAGGTGGCTAATTTGAAGAACCTAGAATATAAGACATATTTTCAGTTGTTTCACACTTTTTTGTTCAGTATATAATTCCACATGTGTTAATTCATAATTGTGATGCCTTCAGTGTGAAGCTACAATATTAATAGTCATGAAAATAAAGAAAACTCTTTGAATGAGAAGGTGTGTCCAAACTTTTGGTCTGTACTGTATATATATATATATATATATATATATATATATATATATATATATATATATATACAGGTCCTTCTCAAAATATTAGCATATTGTGATAAAGTTCATTATTTTCCATAATGTCATGATGAAAATTTAACATTCATATATTTTAGATTCATTGCACACTAACTGAAATATTTCAGGTCTTTTATTGTCTTAATACGGATGATTTTTGCATACAGCTCATGAAAACCCAAAATTCCTATCTCACAAAATTAGCATATTTCATCCGACCAATAAAAGAAAAGTGTTTTTAATACAAAAAACGTCAACCTTCAAATAATCATGTACAGTTATGCACTCAATACTTGGTCGGGAATCCTTTTGCAGAAATGACTGCTTCAATGCGGCGTGGCATGGAGGCAATCAGCCTGTGGCACTGCTGAGGTCTTATGGAGGCCCAGGATGCTTCGATAGCGGCCTTTAGCTCATCCAGAGTGTTGGGTCTTGAGTCTCTCAACGTTCTCTTCACAATATCCCACAGATTCTCTATGGGGTTCAGGTCAGGAGAGTTAGCAGCCCAATTGAGCACAGTGATACCATGATCAGTAAACCATTTACCAGTGGTTTTGGCACTGTGAGCAGGTGCCAGGTTGTGCTGAAAAATTAAATCTTCATCTCCAAAAAGCTTTTCAGCAGATGGAAGCATGAAGTGCTCCAAAATCTCCTGATAGCTAGCTGCATTGACCCTGCCCTTGATAAAACACAGTGGACCAACACCAGCAGCTGACACGGCACCCCAGACCATCACTGACTGTGGGTACTTGACACTGGACTTCTGGCATTTTGTCATTTCCTTCTCCCCAGTCTTCCTCCAGACTCTGGCACCTTGATTTCCGAATGACATGCAGAATTTGCTTTCATCCGAAAAAAGTACTTTGGACCACTGAGCAACAGTCCAGTGCTGCTTCTCTGTAGCCCAGGTCAGGCGCTTCTGCCACTGTTTCTGGTTCAAAAGTGGCTTGACCCGGGGAATGCGGCACCTGTAGCCCATTTCCTGCACACGCCTGTGCACGGTGGCTCTGGATGTTTCTACTCCAGACTCAGTCCACTGCTTCCGCAGGTCCCCCAAGGTCTGGAATCGGCCCTTCTCCACAATCTTCCTCAGGGTCCGGTCACCTCTTCTCGTTGTGCAGCGTTTTCTGCCACACTTTTTCCTTCCCACAGACTTCCCACTGAGGTGCCTTGATACAGCACTCTGGGAACAGCCTATTCGTTCAGAAATTTCTTTCTGTGTCTTACCCTCTTGCTTGAGGGTGTCAATAGTGGCCTTCTGGACAGCAGTCAGGTCGGCAGTCTTACCCATGATTGGGGTTTTGAGTGATGAACCAGGCTGGGAGTTTTAAAGGCCTCAGGAATCTTTTGCAGTTGTTTAGAGTTAACTCGTTGATTCAGATGATTAGGTTCATAGCTCGTTTAGAGACCCTTTTAATGATATGCTAATTTTGTGAGATAGGAATTTTGGGTTTTCATGAGCTGTATGCCAAAATCATCCGTATTAAGACAATAAAAGACTTGAAATATTTCAGTTAGTGTGCAATGAATCTAAAATATATGAATGTTAAATTTTCATCATGACATTATGGAAAATAATGAACTTTATCACAATATGCTAATATTTTGAGAAGGACCTGTATATATATATATATATATATATATATGCTCTACATTGTCAAGTGATTCTGATTTCTAACTTATACAGACAGCCTACGGTAAAGTAAAATATTGATATGTTTTAATTAGTTTGAACTTTGCTGTGAGAGAGAAAGATCTTGAGGGGTCCACAGATGAGAGTAACGATTAACACACACACATTTTGTGTTTGTTTGTATATATATATATATATATATATATATATATATATATATATATATATATATATATATATATATATATATATAAGTACCGGCAAGAATTTAAAACTACTTTCACCCCTGATTAGGACAAAATTGAAAGGGATGAGCCAAGCTCTGACATTATTGAACAGCATTAACTCTGCACACACATGGAATGAATTCACACAATTTCTTCAAATACAAGAATTTATTAACAAAAATAAGTCAACTCAAAGTCAAACATATTTCAATCAACAAACCCTTTACTATGCTAAAACAATCCAACTAAATTACCAAGCAGAAAGAAAGAATAAGGAAGGCTAATGGGTTATGTACAATATAAACAAGTTGTTCAAAGATGGTTAAAACCATGACCAAAAGAGTGATGCAACATTATCATGCAATGTTTATGTTTGAGAACCAAGGATTATCTTGAAGAATCTGGAAATGAAGTTAAGTTAGTCTTGAAACCAACTTAGGCAATAATCAGCATACCTTTAGACAACCATTCACAATGCAAGATCAGATAAAATATTATTTTAATAAAATAATATTTTAAAGAGGGCTGTACAGTGGTGCAGTTGGTAGCACTGTTGCCTTGCAGCAAGAAGGTCCTGGGTTCGATTCCCGACCGAGGGTCTTTCTGCATGGAGTTTGCAGGTTCTCCCCGTGCATGCGTGGGTTCTAATCGGGTACTCCGGCTTCCTCCCACAGTACAAAAACATGCCTGTTAGTTGGTTTCTCTAAATTGCCTTATGTGTATGTATGAGTATGTGCATGATTGTTTGTGTGTTGCCCTGCGATGGACTGGCGACCTGTCCAGGGTGTACCCTGGAGATAGGCACCAGCTTCCCTGCGACCCACTATGGAATAAGCGGTAGAAAATGACTGACTGAAGTATTTTAAAGAATTATTTGCTGAATAAAACCAACCTTCTGGATGACCAATTCTCAACAGTGTTTAATTAGCTGCCTTTATTTATTCAAATAATATTTAAAGAAATATTATTAAAGAAATAGTAAAATAATATTTAAGGAAATATTATTTTGAATAAGATCCAAATCTTTCTGAAGAAATGGGGCTTAATTGTGTTTACTTAATTTTCACGTTTAGTAAAATAATACTTAGGGAAATATTATTTTCTAGATTGAAAACTAACAACCTTTTTGGGTAAATTATCTTTAGTAGGCAAGCACGTGTTCTTAGTTGATAGCGGTTGAAGCTAACAAAAGAAGCTTATAGCTTATCATCAGAATCAAACACATATCTTTAAAATACCATTGATAAAAGGGTTAAAATGCATAAGTGTGGATGGCGTGTTATGGCCGATCTTCTGTGTTTAAAATCACCTTTTAAATAAAGTTTGTCTTAACTTAAAAACAAACAAACACAGAACACACAAACTGAGCACATGTGCTGAACAGATAATCTGCAAGCACTAAGATGGCTGAGATTCAACACAAACCAAATCAAACATCACAAAATGAAAAATGTTTAGATTATTTCTTTCTAAACTACTTCTCTCTGCCAAAACACAACCTTTTATGTGAACCGTGCTGAGGAAAAGTTGTCCGAGGCGACGAAGTTGAGAAAAGCTTCCACAGTGAACAAAGGGTTAACTGCAGCTAACCTCCATAGCTGTGGGGTGGGGTGGTTCGTTCTGTCGGCGGCCAGACTGCACGTTACTGCTGTAACCACGGTGATGCGGTCCCGTTGTCCTTCCTTCAGACCGGGAAAACTGCTCCACTCGGCATTGTAGAGACAGGGACTCTGCTGGGATCTCTCTATAACACAGTTTGATTCTGTAGACCTCAGAGAGAAAAGTCAAGCCACGCTTCTACCTTAATTGTCCCCGTTCATGAATGAATATGGGATACACAAACAGCAATTCATTCCTATTTAACTTAGTGCATATCATTGTGGGATCGTATGACACTCTTGGATCCAGTTTGAATAGTTATGTCTGTTTGCCCGCAAAAAGACATTAGTGCGCTGTGTCCTTCCGTCCAGTTCCTCTAGGGACCGGCGTGGAAGAGGTCAGTTTGTTGCAAAAGCGGGGTTTTATTCGGATAGTGACGTCACGGGAAGTCCGTTCTTACCCCGTTTCTGGCTGTGCTGGAAGTAGGTTAATGCGATTTATTTTGAAAGTTACAAAAAAGTCCGTACTGGCCTTTCATTTTGTACCCATGACTGTGGGGTCCCAAAACTTACATTGGAAAAACATTCTTTTATGTCTTACCTTTATACAAGTACCAAAGGTTTGCACTCAGACCCAATAACTGTCGAGCTATTTTGCATTAATTTTGTTTTATATTTTCAGGTGGAAATTACTTCTAAAACTCCCTAGGGCCTGATCCTGACTGTGTTTGTGTTCATGTGATTTGATAAAAACCTTCCTGAGTCTATCAGCTTGGGCAGGGATGCGCCTGGATCTCCTGGCTGATAATTACACAGTCCTGTTTGGTTGTTCCATCATTAATCAGTGATGAACATAGCATCATTTTATATTAGAGTCAATCAGAACATGTTTGACACAGAGAACATCATGTTTGTGTTACTACACCCTTTGGTTACGCAAATTGTTTTTCTGGCAAAGAGGTTCCATTTACCCTTTAAACTATAAATGACATACCACAACTCTGTAATTAAAATTGGAATATTTTATGTAGAAAAACAGAAAAATATTACAACACTCTGTACCAAGGACCCATTCCTTCTCCTCTCATGGATGTATTAGGTGGAACCCCGAACAAAGGAACACACATCACTATATACTCTAGGCTCCGCTTTGTTACATGACACTAAGCACAAACCTAAGTGTATCAATAAATGTATGTGTCAGCCTGGAGCGGGTTTGGATTGAGCAGTGTGGTCAGTGGGTGTGATTAAACCTAATCTAGTGTATGTGCAGCAATAAAACTTCTAATAAGGCATTTAATAAACAGATTACACATTTTCTTTCTATGTTCCTGTAAGGAGACATAAGTAACTTTAAGAAAACTCTCACCGTTTGTATGATCTGTTTTCTATAAGCTAGAACCAAGCTGGTTTGTTTGTGACTCTGCTAATTTTATCTGAAGCTGGTGGAAATATAGCTTTTGAAATAATCTCATTGGACTTAAATTTTAATCATCAGAGCTGATTTGTGATTTTATCTGAATTAGTGAGACACACCACAGGTGGTTGTTATTATTACTATTTAATATTAGGTCATTATTTATTTCTTATCTATTACAAACATGGAAGTTTTCTGACCTGTCAAACTTGTTTAGAATTCATTATTTCTGATTGTTTCTAATAGCTGTAGGTGTGATTCATGGAAAATAGCTTCTTCAAGCAAGATTTACTTGTTTTTGTCTTTGCCTCGACACCAGATAAGCCCAAAGCTTCACTAACAGCGGAGATAACAATCCTGCCAGCAGGGGGCAGTATAGCGCTAAGCTGCTCTGTGTTCAGCTCTGCTGGCTGGAGGTTTGATTGGTTCAGACAGCAGTCAGAGCATCACACAGCGGAGCTCATAAGAAACAATGAACCAGATGGAGTCCTCAGAGTTTCAGAGAGAGGTTTGTATAGTTGCAGAGGAGGAAGGGGAGATCCAGTTTTCTACACTGAAGACAGTGGAAAAGTCACCATTTGGGAAACTGGTGAGTTTAGTTTCTGTTCATCAATGAAACAAAGAGTGATCTTTAAAATTTGAATCTTTGTTGAAAATGTAAATCCCTTTAATATTGATGAGAATATTGTATTACCTAAAATGTTTTATACAGCCTGCTATGAAATACTGTAAATTTAATGAGCTTGAAATCTGTAAAGTAACAATTTTTCCCTTTTCCTATTACTTTTTTAATAATGTCAATTATCTATGTTTTGAAGTCACTGTGTAGTTTGCGCATTCATTAGATACCCTTATTTAATTATTTTAACCATTTAATTCCTTAAACTACATAGACATTTTGATACGGTAAATTATTGCCATATCAAACAGCAGCAAAATGTTTTTGTTGATTTTGTTGTTGATACATTTCTAACCAGATGTTTCTCTATGTAAACAGTTCCCATTAAACCCACTGTGATTCTGCAACCCAACTGGTCTCAGATATACAAAGGAGAGACAGTCACTCTGAGATGTGAGATCCAGGGAGATGGAGGAACTCAGTGGACGTATGAATGGAGACCAGCCTGGTTAAATTATTATCCAACATCCAGTGAATACAGGATCACCAGAGCTGAAAGTGGCAGATACAGCTGCAGAAGAACAAGAAACTATCTGTTAACACAATGGAGTGATAATCTGTATTTAACTGTTTGTAAGTAGATCTTCTATTATAGACATGAAGTGATTATTCAATGTTTCAACAAGTCTCATTTAAACAGTTTACCTTTTCTATCAACACTAAACTCTTTTATGTTGTTTAGCAAAGATTTTTGATTTTGTTTTTCAACCAAAAGAACTGAAAATCAGCTTTTCCTGCTGCCTCAAATAATTCATTGATTAACTTTAAAAAAAACAACAAAAAACAATTTTTTTGCTACTCTAAGTTGCAGATCAGCAGTTTTCTTTAGTAAAAAAACATGTTGAAAAGTTTATGCTTAAATTTTTAATTAATATTACTTGTAACGGATGCTCTTATTGGCTTTGCAAGTGTTTTAAATGGACACTACTTTGTTGCTGTCATTCAGAATACCATTTAATATTTTAAAATGGCTGTTGTTAATAATAAAGCAGCTGAAGTGGAAAAAAACACTGGAAGTCTTGGGAAGATGGTTGAAGATCATTTTGGAAGATTAGAAAAAGCTCCGCTTAGCTCTTGGCAGCATAGTGTAAAGACATGAAGGATAGCAACAGATATTTCCACTGCTCAAATGAAACACCTTATACATCTTAAATCAGCCAATAAAAGCTTAGGAAGTGAATAAAATAGGATTTTTCTAGTGATGATCCATTTCTACAAGACCATTGTGGTTCCCCTCAAACTTGTCCTAAAGATTTAAAAAAAAAAAACCTTCAAGACTAAAACCATTTACACCTTTTTTGTCAATATACCTTTCCTCTTATAATGGATATCTGCTGTAAACCTGATTTCAAGCCCAGTTCTCCTGCCTGGTGCAGAACTGTTTAAAACGTGGATTCAGTAGTTTGGTTCAGCTGATATTTGATTCAAAAATATTTTTTCCTTTATTGGACAAAAATCAGTGTTTTCTCAATAAATGTGTTAGGGAACAAGATGAACAATCTATATTAAGAAAATAAAAAGATTATAGTTGCCAAAATATGTGAATGCTTAGAGTCAAGACATCATAAACTGGAAAAACATAGATAAAAATATATCGGCCAATAAAGGATAGATCCATCTCATTCAAAACTTGGCATTAATTCATTCAAGTTGCATATTTATGATAGATGCTGGTTGCTTAAGATGTGATTAAGGCTAACAAAATGCTTCCTTAAGCAATATTCTGAAGAATAATGTGTTTCTGTGTGTGCTTCAGCAGCAGATAAACCCAGAGCCTCATTGAGACCAGAAAGAACAATCCTACCAGCAGGGGGCAGTGTAGCCATGAGCTGCTCTGTGCTCAGCTCTTCTGGCTGGAAAATTTACTGGTTCAGACAGGAGTCAGTGTCTTCTACAGCTCAGTTAATCAGACACAATGAAACAGGTGGAGTCCTCAGAGTCTCAGAGGAAGGTGTGTACAGCTGCAGAGGAAGAAGAGGAGATCCAGTTTTCTACACTGAAACCAGTAATAAAGTCTTTATTCAGCAAACTGGTAAGTTTAGTTTCTGCTCATCAATAAAACAAAAATTGATCTTTGAATTTTTAATTTGCTTAATAGCTGTGTAGAAAATGCACAAATTTGTATTATTTACAAGAAATAGATTGTATTCATTATATAAGTAGATATTGTATTTCCTGATGATGGTAAAGTATGTTGCAATAATATTTACAGGTCACAAAAAGCTGCTGTGAAATATAATTAATAGATTTCAATTTAAATTGTTTTTCTTGTACTCGTCTTCCGCTTGGTTCTGGGAGCAGCAGTCTGAGCAGAGACTTCCAGACTTCCCCCTCCCTAGACTCCTCCTTTTAGCTTCTCTGGGGTAAGCCCAAGGTGTTTCCAGGCTATCCAAGAGACATAGTCTATCCAGCATGTCCTTGTCTGTCCCCAGGGCCTCCTCCCAGTGGTACATGCCTGAACACCTCTCGAAAGGGGCGTCCAGGAAGCATACGCAACAGATGCCCAAACCATCTCAGCTGGCAATCTTTCTCCCTTCACTTGTGAGCAAGACCTCAAGATCCTTATACTCCTCCACTTAAGGCAGGAACGTTCCCCTGACCAGGGACTGCAGATGGAAATTAGCTATAGCCAAATCTGGTGTAAAGTATCTCTTCTTTTATTAAGTTTAATGTGTTTGCACAAAAGTTGATCATCACCGGCTCAGGTGTACTGGTGCCAAGTGTACAGATGAACACCCTTGCGCTTGAACAGGGTGTTTTCGTTATGGACAATTTATGACTGGCACAGAAGACCAATAATGAAACACCACTCAGTTTCAGTTTGGTGAGGCTAATCCTCCCAATCAGGCCCCATCAGGTGTCAACTTAGTTTGCCACGTGGGTGGGAAATTCCCCCAGCACAATGACAGAGTCGCAGGGAGGTGCACCATCCAGCCCCCTGCCAACGATGGCAAGAAAACTGGGTATTCCTTCAACTGTTGCTCGGCCAATAGGCTGAAAAAACAATCAGAGACCTCTTCCTGACCTGAAGCCACAGAGACGTGACCATCTCATCCACTGCCTCTCTGTGGTGAAAATGCATAGAACAAGTTAATTTGCAGCATCTTTTCAGGCTAAAGAGAAAGGAATCCCTCTTGCTCTCCAGGCCTGTTTTGATCTAATACAGCTGGAGTTCTGTGTTTCAAAGATGAATGAAACCTCCTCCATAGTTTGTCTTTCTATTCTGTCTTGCATTTCCTGGTCAGATCCTTCTCAAAGGCAAGTTGAATTAAACAAGCTTTCCGGGTATGTGACATGCTTCTTCTGTGCTTGCTAAACACATTTTTGTTTTGTTGAAAAATAATTCTCACACAGGGCTGTGGAGGCTCCAAAGGTTAAGGCAGCCTTAAATGCTGTGAAGACACTAGGCATTACCTCCAGGGTGCTTTGGAAATGATGAAGCACTGTTTTCATTGTCCATTTCCCTTCATCTGGTGGTATAAAGTTTTTTGTGTGTTTAAGAAACTGTTGACAAGCAACAGCAAACTCAGCTTCATTTATTGGGGTTACTGTTAGAATAAGCAGGGGTTTTTCAGGGTCCAGGAAGGAGGAACTTTCTGGATTAAGAGAAGCAAGAGTTTCCATCAATGTGTTCTTTCACGCCCCAAAACGGTGTGCAATTTCCCCTGCAACAGCATCAATGCAGCTGTAAAATAGTATTTGTTTTTCATCGATCTCCTTGTTTTCCTGTGCTCTTGCTTCTGATGTCTGCTCCACAACGTAATCATTTAAGTTTCTGCTAGCACGGCACTTTCTCTTGCTCTGGTGGCTGACACTGTCAGTAGCCTCTGTTCCACCACACTCACTCTACAACTTCATGGATACTTCAGTGCACAGGGCCAAAATGTACTCCATGGCACTATTCACAAGCTGGACAGCTGTTTGTAGATCTATTTCTTTTGACAGTAGCATCCTGTTAGGTGGCTAAAGAATTGCCAGAATCTTTTGGACAATTAGAGCACTGCGCAGTCCTGCTGCCTCTATCCTTGTGTCTGGTGGAAATTATGCTGTTTTTTCAACTTAATCCAGCACTTCAATCTCCTGAAAAGGATTGCAGAATAACCTCTGCTATAGCCAGGTGTCCTGTTGCAGAAGTGCTTAAACCCCACCCACTTTCCCCAACATAAGAGAGGCCCCATCATAAGCCTGGTTGATTATTTTGTCTGTGGTCAGGCCAGCTTTTCTTATTTCTGAGTCTTGAGTCAATACAGTGTGAAGTTGCAACTTAATTTTCAAGACATTGTAATCTGTCTTGGGCGGGCCAGGATTACCTAAATGGGCGGGCCCAGCCCCCCCTCCCCCGGCCCGCCGAGGGTGCCCCCACGCCATTCCAGGTGACTTGTTAGTCCTCATGAAGGCTTCTGAACTGTTGTTCTTATTTCTATTAATAGTTTTTTTTTGTAATACTATTTATACTTTAATACTCTAATTTATTCATTTTAATGATGATGGTTTTCTTAAATCAGTTTGACTGTTAAACACGGTGAATGATAAACATCTGAAATACAAGCAAACGTTTTTCTTCTGATTTGGTTGTTACATTTCTAATCAGATGTTTCTTTATGTAAACAGTTCCCATTAAACCCACTGTGGTCCTGCAACCCAACTGGTCTCAAATATTCAGAGGAGAGAACATCACTCTGAGATGTGAGATCCAGGGAGGTGGAGGAGCTCAGTGGACGTATGAATGGAGACCAACCAACAGAAACTCTCCAACATCCAGTAAATACAACATCATCATAGCTGCCAGTGGCAGATACAGCTGCAGAGGAACAGGAAACTATCTGTTAACACGATGGAGTGATGATCTCTCATTAAATGTTTGTAAGTAGATCATCTATTATAGACATGAAGTGATTATTGACAATATTTTAATCTGTTCATCTAAACAGTTTACTTTCCCCAACATTAAACAGATTTAAAAATATGTATTGAATGTATTGTGAATCTGGATCAGGAGAGTTCAGCAATGCTGTCAACATCACTGTACAGAGTAGGTTATGATTTATTATCTTTTTTTTCTCTTCTCCTTGTTGGCAACTGTGGCTCAGTGAAAGGAGTGGTCATCTAGCAATCCGAGGGTTGTGGGTTTGATTCCTGCTTCCTCCTGCAACATGTTGATGTGCCCCTGGGCAAGACTCAAATTGCCTACCGATCTGCGTATCGGTGTGTGAATGTGTGTTAGTGAGTGTGTTTGGGTAAATGTGGCTCTAGTGTAAAACGCTTTGAGTGGTCAGTATGACTGAAAAGGCGCTATATAAGTTAATTTCATTTACCATTTATTTTCCACATCATATATGTGTCTGTGTACATATTGTTTTTATACATATAGTAACAACTTTTTTTCAAGATTTGTCCTTTGATAAATTATTGTTCTTCATTTCTAATAACTAAAACAATTCTTTTATCAAGGTTTTCCCTGCAAGTTGTTATTTAAAGAGCTTGAAAACTAAATAATTTAAAAAATAAATACATAGAGATTTAAATTGATTTCAAATTTGTCGCTCTAACTCTATGGATTTTTAGTGGAACAGAGGCTCTTCTGCTTATAGGAAGTAAAAATTAAAGCACTGCTTGATTTTTGTCAATAAAACAAATTCCTTGAGAATACATGATCATATGAATTGATACCTAAATGTTCACGTCTTCATTCTCATCAGAGCTTCACTTTTCATTTGAGAGCTGCATATTAATTCTTAGAACAATCGCCATTGTTTTACTCTCAGGTTTTATCTTCATAGAGAATAGGTCTTTTTAAATTTCTGAACTAAGTTTATGTTATGTCCTCCAACGCAGCAAATTATTTGTTGTCATCTATAGTGACCATCCATCTGACACCTCTTTCAGAAGAGCATTTAATAAAATCATAAAAAAACCAAAAAGAAAAAATAAAGAAAAAGGGGACATCCTTGGCTTTCTAATAAGTGTAGGGGCCATTTTCTTTTTCATTTTTTGTAATTTCCTAGCTCGGGTCACAAGGTGTCCCTTTGTGTTAGGAAATGTGTTTATGAGGTAAGAACTTCTGTTCAGATGTTGGGGGTCACAATGAATGTATGGCTGGTCTTTGTACCAGTGAGTACTCAGTAAGCAAAAAACTATCTTAGTATTGAAGGAAAAACGATTGAGCTGTATTATATCAAGACAAGAAGAAACAATAATCAATATGTTTGTTTATTAGCCCCACCCATTCATCACATCAAGGGCTTTAGGTGTAGCTTAGACTCAGAACACATCGTGGTGGTGTCTGGTCAATGTTCAGAGCTTCTGAACTGTCCTTTAGAAATTAACGTATTTCATTCAGTACCACAGAGCTGGATGTCAGTTAGAGGTGAGGAGGATGAAAACATTTCATGCTTTTTATTCAGTAAAACCATTTAGTTGTTAGAGAGGAACAAGGTGAACACTGAGGATGTTTATGTGCTGCAGATTTCTCTCTGAATTCAAGTTTGAATTCACGTTTTTATAAAACAGAGGATGATCTCACAAACTAAAATAACATTTATTCTATTATAATGTTCCCAGTAACTGCGTCCAGTCCTGTCAGCTCTCTTGTGATGTTGATTGTTGGACCATTTATTGGAATAATTCTCATTATTCTCCTGGTCTTGTTGTGGCGCTGCAGACGGTCCAAAGGTGAGACCTTTTTCAGCTCACTCTGAAACAGATTCAGTTAAATCCTTTTTTTGTTCAAATTGTTCAAATTTATTTTGATTTGAACATGAATTGAACATAAGACAATTTTCACTATAATTTTATTAAGCTCTCTCTTTCCTCACAGATCTAAGCGATATCAGGTCAGTGTGAAACATCTGTTCTCTGTTTCTAAACATTCATCAAAAATAATTACTTTCATCGATAATTTTATGCCTCTATTATTTTCAGATTGAATCAATCAGAGAGCAGAAATCAAACCTCAGCTACAAATCATGGAGTGACCCAGACTGACAATCCTGTTTACAGCTCTCTGCTTTATGGTTGGTCTCAGATTAATCATCCTTATGAATAATTGGATGTTTGATCACATGAAGGTGATTTTATAAACAAAGAAAACAAATAATTAAACACAAAAGGCTGAATAAGTCACATGCCATTTGTATTGAATTTATGTCTTTCTGACAAAATTGATACATAATTATAATTTTTCAACAATCCAACATAAAATACAGTCATAATATTATTTGGAAATAAACAAAATGCACAGCTTTAACAAATGTTGTCAGGAAAGATACAAACTAATCAAACACAGCTCAAACATAAATTATAAGAACTATTACATTTAGTAAAAAACAGTAATATATGACTATTTAAAATATTTCCATTCATTAGAAAGTTAACCTTAACCTTGCTTTATTGCCTCTAGGTGACACGTCCCTCTATGAGACAATCCAACCCTGCAGAACCTCTGGAAAAGGTAAAGTTGATGTTTTATAGCAGTTAGAGATGCTGGCTGATTTACAGAGACTGATTACAGACCCCTGATGTAAAATGCTGAAATAATTCAGATGCAGATGAATCCCAACATGTTAAATACTCAAACAAGGGACTCCAACACTTCAGCAAGAAGACTGAGTTACTCC
The DNA here is from genome assembly GCF_021462225.1 of Girardinichthys multiradiatus. Lineage (NCBI taxonomy): Eukaryota > Metazoa > Chordata > Actinopteri > Cyprinodontiformes > Goodeidae > Girardinichthys > Girardinichthys multiradiatus. The sequence continues at coordinate 32,834,524 of NC_061807.1, forward strand.
AACATTTAGAATACAAGAAATAAAACACAAGTTTAAGAGTTTTTTCTTGGGTCATGACGGTGTCGCATGTTTGTAGACCTTATTCCTCGACTCAGGCCATCATGGGTTTGAGTCCTGGCCTGTTGACCTTTGCTACATGCCACGTCTTTCTCCCTCTCTCCTCCCCTTTCCTGTCAGCTCACTGTCAAAAAATAAAAGCCACTAGTGTGCAAAAACCTTTTTAAAAAATTGATTTTTCTCAACAATAATTTTCTCTTTTTGTGTAATTTCCATTTTATTCATGTGACAATCTTTGCAGAGAGGCCTCATCACCCAGCAGAAGGTTCTGATTACGCTAATGTTAAACCAGGTAATTACAGCTCAACATGGAGTTCAGATGGTTAACATCTACATACTGACTCTAGTCATCAGCAGAAAGTGACGATTGTTAGATTCATAGAAAACAGCTGGAAAAACAAGACAGTCAGTGACATTATTTTGTCTTTTGTTTTAAGAAAATGATTCTGCCACATTTATAGGTTCCACTTAAAGTTTTTTTACTACAAAATATCAATCTTTCTTTACTCTGTAACAGCATAAACTGATCCTGACCATGATCACAAAGCTGTTATCTAACAACTGAGATCTGGTTTCTGTTGTAGACTCTAGATTTAACTACAATTACCATCCAGAACAAAGGAAAGGACAATAAAAAGGTAAATCCATTCTGCATTTATCCTAATGGTTTAGTATTTGATGCGTTTATTTGAGATTAATCAAGGCAGTAACTGTTTTAATAGCTTCAAATCGTACCAGTTTTATATGGCATATGGCCTGCACTTGTATAGTGCTTTATCAAGTCCCCAGAGAAAGTGCTTTACACTACAATCAGTGATCCACATATTAATGCACACGTTCACACACTGTGGTGAGCTACATTGTAGCCACAGCTGCCATGGGGCACACTGACTGAAGTGACAGAGGTTTATTGCTCTGATATGTTGCATTACAGAAGATTTAAAGTAAATCACTTAAATAGAATCAGATTTAGGATTTTATCTTTTATATATGTTTAACTCTCAAATACTTTAACTCATTTTTATTGCTGATAAATATCTGACACAAATCATCTCTCTATTGGCAGGAAAGGGGAGTCCAGCAGCAACAGATGCAGCAGTGTAGCTGAATGCTGTGATGGTTTATTCTGCTGTATATTCAATGAGATAAAAGTTGTTACCTTGGATAATCCCACATCTTTATGTGCTTTTATTACAAGTCTGTTAATAAAACTCCTTCTGGAGTTTGCTATGTAAATGCAGTGGTTCATTATTACCCTAGGTGCTTAATTACATGAAACTTCATCAAAATATCCAGCAAAAGCAAAGAGAATTAATCTTCTGACTCCACCTGGTATACTAGCAGTGACCATCAGCTAAATATTCTGAATATTAAAAGTGAGACACATGCTGTTTGTTGAAGGCTTGATTACAGATCAATATTTCCATAGTTTAAGAATACCCAAAGATAATTTCAAAAGTGGTCTAATGTGTGGAGACGTATAATTTGTCTGAAGAATGAACACCATACATTCAGACAGGTTTTCAGAATGTGGTCTTAGGGTGCTATGCGCCAGTTATATGAAGCAAAGCACAAAATGCCTCTTGCATTGTCACCAAGTCCTTACTGGAGGTCTGAGCTACCCTTTTTCCCATGAGTGCTAAAACGTTTGTAACCCCATGTTACTTTATTCTGACATTCCCTTCTTCTGACGCAGGGTCCAACCCATGCGACAATCCAGCAAAAGGTTTAAACAAGACTGTTCTAGTAACCAAGATCACATTAGATAGAACCAAAGAAATGAATTCTGACATAACTATGTGTCTCTATGAGTTTACCGAAAGCAACATAAAGAAAACCAGTTGTTTTTAACTGCAATTCAGTTCCATTAACAACAAAACACAAACTTCAGTTGTTGTGCATTTCATCAATGTCTCACTTAGAATTAAATCACATATTATCCTGATTTGTCTTGTATAAAGATGAGTATTAGATTAATGTAAATCTATGTTATGTAATGCAATTTTGATGCATAAACCCTACAAATTGAATCTAATCATTAATTCCCACCAAGTATGAAATCATAACTCAGATTCTTTATCAAAAATATATTCCTTACTTTTTGCATATCTTGAACTGTCAGCTAGTTTAATGGCACCAGGGAAAACTTTCAATCTAATAAATCACCAATGATTCTGCATGCAAAACTAATTCTTCAAACTAGTTTAAACTATTTCATTAACCTTTTAATAGTAAAACACAGAAATCTAAATAACATGCTTCATCCTTAATTTTTATACAAAAAACATGTTTTTAAGGCAGGAATCACTACAAGCATTTTCATTCTATTGTCTCTTAAACAGCGTTAAAACTCAGGAAGGGAGGTGCTGAGCGTTACCATGACAACAAAGGCATGAACCAACCTGGTAAGTGGGCAGAGCCCGGCAGAACTAACCTCTGAAGATTAAAAGAAAGTACAAAGGTACTGTAGGCCCACCTATGGGCTTCATTCCAACTCATCTTAGTGATCCTTAAACTGCAAAACTGTTAACATGCACCTACCTCAGAAACAAGCTGCTTCTTAACTCTCCTGAAAACTCAAAGTTTAATCAATCTGGGATTTAGAAACATTATTCTAAACATGAATTATTGTTTCATGCAACATATATAACAAACATTTATTCCAACAAAACAAAGACAAAACATCAAAGACAAACAAATGGCCACAATTGAATCTTCAAGAATTCAAAGAAATGTTTAACAATCTCTTTTCAAAATATGTTTTCTCAACCATATCTTTTAATGCTATAATTGATCAATTTTGTTATGACAATCTTCAGGATCCTTTTTTAAGATGAGTGCACAAACTATTTAGAAGCACAGCAACAATTTTCTCTTAAATTAATCCAAATTCACTGATGCTGAAACCTTTTGCTAATTCTTTGTACTGTAACTCTGTAATAATAATAACTACAATCCTGAAGGTTGTTGTTATAGTTCTCTTTTTGTTTTTCAATTTGATCGCAACTGTATTCCAGAATTTCTCTGCTCAGGTTAAATGCAAAGAAGTATTTTAAGCCGGCGTTGACATTTTTATGGTATACCCAAACAAAACAAAAACTGCAGTGTTAGATTTAATCAGAAATTAAGATAAGAAGCTTGACTCCAAACTGGACTTTGTTCCCACATAGTGTTTCAAAAGAAGAACAGACATAATTTTCCTTAAATTCTACCTTTTTAATTTTGAGAGTTGGGGAGAAAATTATTACTAGAACCCCTATTTTACAATCTAAATGCTGATAAATGTTCCAATATTTTATTTCTTTGTAATCTAAAATTACCTTGTGTACCTTTGTACTCCTAGGTATTCTTTTAATCTTTAAAACCTAAGAAATCAAACAAGGAGACTAGAGTTTGAGCTGACTATCCTCTTTAGTGTTAAGAGGGCCTTTATTTCTTTTTTGTTTTTTTAAAACACAGGACTTTACTTGTCTTTATTCCATTATATAGAATCCTAGCCTTGGCTCCAAAACAAAACTCTTCAGCCCCAATCTGTGTCCCCCAGTGTAGAAATTTTGAGTATTAATGCATTTCAAAGCCACCAAAATGACTGGAACTCATCATTGGCTTAGATCTGTTTTTAATAGGTCTTCCTTTAATTAAGCATTATAATTTTATGGACCCAAAATCTATGGCTCACAGATTAGTGTAAATTTGTGGTACCACTGTCCAATCAGATTCTTTCTTACCTTCAGAAAGAAAAAAATAACCCAATATCTTTCCATTCCCATTTTAAAGTTTTTTTGTTTTTTGTTTTTTCCAAGGAAAATGTGTTGAACAGAACCAATTATGCTCAAATGTTTTAAAAGTTTAGCTGGTGATATCTTTGGGAAAAGAACAAGTGTTTTTATATTTCTGTGCAACACAGAACTGATTAGGTTTCCGTTCCTTCCCCAGAGGAAAAAAAAAGAACCTGCAGAACCAAGCCTTTCATAGATTTTGTCAGGACTTGATATAAGGTACAGTGTAAATCAACACGCTGCATGAATCAGAAGAAGGAAGAAAAAAAAAGCTAATATAACATCTTCCCAGCAGCTGCTGTGAAAACTGTGAATTTGCACCTTCCATAAGCGTAAGTTAGAGCTTGTGGACAAAAACTGCACCAAACTGTAAATACTGTGTCAGAGACTGTATGAAGACCATCTGCAGTAGTCTTAATGAGGTCTCTACCCATTAGATTTATGGGATACAAACTCTGACAACAGAAAATAATGCCTGAAGGTGAAACCCATCAGGTGTTACGCATGCGCTGGGTTTTGAAAATGCTCCTTCATGAGAGCTGTCCTGAGAATAACATAGAAACACATGATTACTGCTGAGTTTTGGAGATGTTGTAACTTCCTCTGCTTTTTAATAACTTTTAATAACTAGAATAATTGACCCTGGATATTCCATGACAAAAGAGAGAACTTGCTTCTCTCAAAGAATTAACTTTAAAGTATCAAATGAGTTAAGTTATCACCTTTTGAAGATACTTTTCTAACCCTAAAATAATATTTTAACCCGCTATATCTGTCCACGTCAAGCAAGCGTCACATGAGCAGCGGTTAATAAGCATTCTTCATTGCAGAAAATAGGAAAATATTTATGCAAATGTGTGTGTGTGTGTTTGTACGTTACTCCCATCAGTTTCTAAATCGCTCCAGAGTCAGACTGTCAGGCACACAGTCCTCTATCAGTCCAAAAAAAAAAACAGGCCCTTCCCAGGTCTGTTGGTGAGACATTCAATCATTCTTTGTCCACTTTAACTTCTCCAGGAGAGAGAAAGAACTTTGCTCCAGCCTGTTTCTCTTCTGCCCGCACAAGATGTGCTTTCAAGATGAAGCCAGTGTATCGCTCCTCTGACCCATCTCAGTGGGTTTGGGGCTTCTGGCCAGACTTCTCCTGAGTTTTGTTCTGGTGGAAACTCACACTGTCATTTGCAGCAGGCAGGCAGGCAGGCAGACTCTCTCTCTTTCAGGCCGTGCTGAAGAAGCATCTCTGGTGGAGTAGCCATGGGGAGGGCAGGTGTCTAATGTTCAGACGTGGAGGTTGCACTCAAATCCTGTGTGTGTGTGTGTGTGTGTGTGTGTGTGTGTGTGTGAGTGTGTGTGTATGTGTGTGTGAGAGAGAGGCAGAAGAAAAAAATTTTGAATAGGTTCAGATTTTGCACACAGAAATATTATCAGTCAGTCAGTTAGTTGTCCACATGCCTGTCATTCCTTCGAACTCTACTTTCTGTGTCTTCCACATTCTTCCTTCCAGAACATGTACTATACTCCTTTCTAAAACAACTTTCTTTTCCCATCTCTACTGTCCCTTTTCACTTTTACCTTCTTTTCCAACTGACTGCAATATTTAAGACAAAAGAAACTTCAAGCAGGAAGGTTTTAACTCTTTAACCCCTTAATTGATCCAGTCAGTGCTTTTTGGTTTATATACCATGTAGTCAAACATTTCTCCCTGAGGAGGAGGTGTCTCCTTAGAACTTGTCAGACCCATTACGCACCGGTTAACGGGGGAATATTCCTTAAAACCTGCAGACGTCTCCATAAGAGTTCAAAGATTTCTGGCACTCTGATCACCTTCCCTCCAGCCAAGTAGTCAGAAGAGCCTTATTCAATCACCTAAGAGTTCCTAATCAATTGGCCAAAAGAGCCTCACTCAACCACACATAGGGGGAGGACTTTGCCGGCAAGCTACTGATCAGTTCGCAGTCATCCCAGCCACTAAGGGAGAGGACATGGACCAAACCGTTGCTCAACTGCACACAGCTATGTCCTTTAAGCTGTATGTTCTAAGGTGGAACAATCCTATAACTCTCAAACCCTCGTCCTCAGTAGAAACGTTTTATAAATTTAAGCTTTCAATTTAATTAGTAGGACCTTTTAAATTGTGTATAAATGTAAAATGTCGAATCTGGGTATTTTGTTCTAATTTGTTTTTAGGTTGAAACCCAAGTTGGTAAAACAAATAATGATAGTAATTATTAAATTATGCTGATTCAGGATCTCACGTCTCTGAGAAAAAATCAGGTTCCTTCCGGATTCCAGTGCTGAGTCTCCAAGAACCTCGACGCAGAGGTCCTCCTTCCCTGTAACAGTAAATCGGGGTATGAGACAAAGAAACTCTTCCAAGGCTGGCCTAGCCCTTCTCTGTCGATGTCCTCAGAGGAATTCAGTCAAGGAATCCTGCCACGCAACGCCAAATTGTTGAAGAAAAATTGTATTTTCTAAAGAAAGAGAACGATGATAACCATTCAATCAGCTTTATTATTTTAGCCTTATAAGGGAGACAGGTCTTTCAGCATCAGGCGTATTACTGATCAGAGCCGAGACCAAATCCGATGAGACAAAGGCTGACACTTCCTTATATCAGCTTAGCAAAAAACCCATGTGGCTTGGCACCCCCTCTATGAAGAGCAGAGGTAAGAATCAGCCTAACTTTGCAGACATCTCGACTCCTCTGTGATAAGCATTTCCCCTTTAGCTTGTAAATGCAGTGGGGGTGACCAACAGGAGGGAGCAGGAAGGAAAAATGAAGCCATTGTCATTTCAGACCGATCGTCACCTCAGAAGGACAAAAGCAATTTAAATTATTTCATCACAATTGTTAACCACCACACCTTTAAATTAAGAAGCAATAAATCAGCTTTTGTTAGTTGTGTCACTTAATGGACGTCTGTCTGCAGCCTCATCTCTGCAAGACGTCTCATCTCTTCTTTGCATAAGATTTGTAAAGCACCAAGTTACATCTTTAGTTTGAAACAAGATACAACGATTTATGAAAACCTCTTTCACCAAATACATTTTGAAAAGCAATTTGTTTTTGTCCGGCACACATCTTATCAATAAAACCATTTCCAGAGGGTTCTTTAATGGTGCAATTATTACACCTGGTATCTGCAGCAAGAAGGACTTCAGTTGAAATCTTCAGGTTCTTCAACACGTCTCATCTATTGAACACAAGAGATAGGCACTAGAGCTCACATCACACAACCCCAACCCTTCCACTGGTTAACCGGGTATAGACAATGGCTGCATTCAGCAGCAAAATCCTTTAAATTTTCTGGAGTTAGTTTTAGTAAAGTACTACATATGTTAATATGCAGTATAACCAGGGGATATAACCATCTCATCATTGTAGGTGAAAATGTTCACATTCACACGACTGTGCTTTTAATATGACAGGATCAAACTTTCTAACCTCACAGTGATGGTCCTGAAGCAGTAAAGATGTTGCAGTGTCATTTACCTGCCACTAGATGGTAGTAAAGACTAAATATTTTAATCATAAAGCTACAGCGTTTCATTGCAGGCCATTGTGGGATTGTTCATATTTATGTCTCGTAACACCAAACAAATGTAGTAATGTAACCTAAAGCAGGTATCTTCAAAACTGAACCCTCCAGTTTGTCCATGTTTATAAATGTACTAATAAAATCTAACTGGTACTGAGGCATTTTTGTCCAGATGTATGAAACTTTAGAACTTTTATTTAAATTATTTACCTTTAGTAGTAGGAAACAGAAATCCGACTTTGTTAATGTTTAGGATCACATATATTTTCTCAACCTATAAGGGGTATATGAGAGCAACCAGTCATACAATGTTGTGAATATAGCAAATTATTTTAAGTGCACTAAAGACAGAACAATGTCAGAATACAATGCAGTTTTCATTAATATTAAAAAAACTGAAAACACGTTAAAGTTGAGGTAAACTTGCAAAAAGCCCTTTTAACCTTCTCAAATGTTATTGTACGTAGCTGTAAACATCTTGTTTCTATACACTGAAACAAAACAGCTCATGTGTGGCTTTATCTGCTGCTGTGACACTGAAGCGTAAAGATGTTGTTCTGAAATCATTTCAAGAGTCTTCTATGTTTAGATATAATAATGATCTAAACCTGCCTCAACCACCAGTCACCACCAACCTCTGCCTTTACAGCCTCCAGCAGTCCATATTTGACTTTGTTGCGGTTCAAGTTTTAAGTGATGTATGCATGAGGACATTTATTTTAAATATTTTAAACACGGAAACCTTTCTATGCTGTCTGTGTGTGTGTGTTCTGCTATGTACCTTCTTTAAAAGCTCTATCTGTTCCTAGCTGATTAGTTGTGGTGATGTAATGGTTCATTAAAGTACCCTCCCTTTTGTTATTTTGGCTTAAAGGCTATACAAGGCTACTTTCAGTCATTATTTAAAGGACAAGAGTGCAACCTTATCTTTCCATCATTGAATTGCCTCATAACTTCTTTTTGGTGCTGTACTGAGAAATAAGGAAACTCGTACTCGTACTCGTCGTCTTCCGCTTTATCCGGGACCGGGTCGCGGGGTCAGCAGACTCAGCAGAGACGCCCAGACGTCCCTCTCCCCAGACACCTCCTCCAGCTCCTCCAGGGGGAGCCCAAGGCGTTCCCAGGCCAGCCGAGAGACATAGTCCCTCCAGTGTGTCCTGGGCCGTCCCCTGGGCCTCCTCCCGGTGGGACGTGCCTGGAACACCTCCCGAGGAAGGCGTCCAGGAGGCATCCGGTATAGATGCCCGAGCCACCTCAACTGGCTCCTCTCAATGTGGAGGAGCAGCGGCTCTACTCCGAGCCCCTCCCAGATGGCCGAGCTCCTCACCCTATCTCTAAGGGAGTGCCCGGCCACCCTACGGAGGAAATTCATTTCAGCTGCTTGTATCCGGTATCTCGTTCTTTCGGTCATGACCCAAAGTTCACGGTCATAGGTAAGGGTAGGAACGTAGACCGACCGGTAAATCGAGAGCTTCGCTTTTCGGCTCAGCTCTCTCTTCACCACAACGGACCGGCACAGCGCCCCCATTACTGTGGCAGCCGCACCAATCCGTCTGTCGACCTCCCGCTCCATTCTTCCCTCACTTGTGAACAAGTCCCCGAGATACTTAAACTCCTTCACTTGAGGCAGGAATTCCCCTCCAACCTGAAGAGGACAAGCCACCCTTTTCCGGTCGAGAGCCATGGCCTCGGACTTGGAGGAGCTGATTTGCATCCCTGCCGCTTCACACTCGGCTGTTAACCGCCCCAGTGCGTGCTGTAGGTCTTGGCTAGAGGGGGCCAGCAGGACCACATCATCTGCAAAAAGAAGAGATTAAATCCTCTGGTCTCCAAACCAGACCCCCTCCGGCCCTTGGCTGCGCCTAGAAATCCTGTCCATAAAAGTTATGAACAGGACCGGTGACAAAGGGCAGCCCTGCCGGAGTCCAACATGCACCAGGAACAGGTCCAAATTAGTGCCGGCAATGCGAACCAAACTTTTGCTCCGCTTGTATTGAGACCGGATGGCCCCCAGTAAAGGTTCCCCGATTCCATACTCCTGGAGCACCCCCCACAGGGCATCACGAGAGACACAGTCGAATGCTTTCTCCAGGCCCACAAAACACATGTGGACCGGTTGGGCAAACTCCCATGAACATCCAAGTACCCTGTAGAGGGTATAGAGCTGGTCCAGTGTTCCACGGCCGGGATGAAAACCACAGTGCTCCTCCTGAAGCCGGGGTTCGACTATCGGCCGGACTCTCCTCTCCAATACCCTGGCGTAGGCCTTACCAGGGAGGCTGAGGAGTGTGATCCCCCTGTAGTTGGAACACACCCTCCGGTCACCCTTCTTATGAAAGGGGACCACCACCTCAGTCTGCCAGTCCAGAGGCACTGTCCCCAACCGCCACACAGTGTTGAAGAGGTGTGTCAACCAAGTCAGCCCTACAACATCCAGAGACTTGAGGTACTCAGGGCGGATCTCACCCACCCCCGAAGCCCTGCCACCGCGGAGCTTTTTAACCACCTCGGTGACTTCTGCCTGGGTGATGAAAGAGTCCAACCCCGAGTCCCCAGCCTCTGTTTCCACCACGGAATGCGTGATGGCAGGATTGAGGAGATCCTCGAAGTACTCCTTCCACCGCCCGATAATGTCCCCAGTTGAGGTCAGCAGCCTGAAAACAGTGTTGGCAAAGCATTGCTTCCCCCTCCTGAGGCGGCGGACGGTTTGCCAGAGTCGCTTCGAGGCCAACCGGTAGTCCTTCTCCATGGCCGCACCGAACTCCTCCCAGGCCCAAGTTTTTGCCTCTGCCACCGCCCGGGCCGCAGCACGCTTGGCCTCATGGTACCCGTCAGCCGCCTCAGGAGTCCCACAAGCCAACCACAGCTGATAGGACTCCTTCTTCAGCTTGACAGCATCCCTTACTGCCGGTGTCCACCACCGGGTTCGGGGATTGCCGCCGCGACAGGCACCGCAGACATTACGGCCGCAACTACGGGCAGCAGCATCGACAATAGATGTGGAGAACATGTTCCACTCGGACTCTATGTCTCCAACATCCCCCGGAATCTGGTCAAAGCTCTTCCGGAGGTGGGAGTTGAATACATCCCTGGCCAAGGGCTCTGCCAGACGTTCCCAGCAGACCCTCACTATGCGCTTGGGCCTGCCAAGTCTGTCCGGCTTTCTCCTCCTCCAGCGGATCCAACTCACCACCAGGTGGTGATCAGTGGACAGCTCAGCCCCTCTCTTCACCCGAGTGTCCAAGACATGCGGGCGAAGGTCTGATGATACGATAACAAAGTCGATCATTGACCTCCTGCCTAGGGTGTCCTGGTGCCAAGTGCACTGGTTACCCTTATGTTTGAACATGGTGTTCATTATGGACAATCTGTGACTAGCACAGAAGTCCAGTAACAAAACACCACTCGGATTCAGATCGGGGAGGCCATTCCTCCCGATCATGCCCCTCCAAGTGTCACTGTCGTTTCCCACGTGGGCGTTGAAGTCCCCCAGCAGAATAAAGGAATCCCCGGGAAGGGCACTGTCAGGTTTAAACAACCTACAATACTTAAAAAGAAGAGAGAGAGACAAAGTATTAGTTATTTTACTCGCACGAGGAGAACGGTCAGAGATGTGTTCAGTTACAAGTCTCCCAACCGCTCTGAAACCCATCCAACCGCTTCCTCTTTTTTATTGTCTTTTGGGGGTCCCTAGTTTACAAAAACATTAATCTCTAAAGGATGGGAAAACAACAGCTGCATCGTAAACAGGTCATAAACAGCTTTATCCTTTAACAACACATTTCCACAGTCCTCTTTCAGCTTCCAGGGTCAGTTGCCCTTTTGTTCAGTGTAATCAGCCTTCATCTTTATGACCTCCTCAACTGGACTGCTTCCTTCTGTGCTAGCTCAGCTCCATTTATGATCTTTGCCTGCAGACAACTCATCACATTCTTTACTTACACACATCTTGAATGATTATAAGATTAAATGGTTAAAATAAAGAATAGGAAACAAATAAGACAAACTTTATTCAATTATTCCAACAGGCACTATCCAGCACCCCCGACAGGGATGCCAAGAAGGCCGGGTACTCCGCACTACCGCTCGGCCCATAGGCCGAAACGACAGTCAGAGACCTGTCCCCAACCTGAAGGCGCAGGGATGAAACCCTCTCATCCACCGGGGTAAACCCCAACACGAGACGGCTGAGCTGGGGGGCAACAAGCAAACCCACCCCAGCCCGCCGCCTCTCCCCGTGGGCCACTCCAGAGTAGAAGAGAGTCCAGCCCCTCTCAAGGAGATGGGTTCCAGAGCCCACGCTTTATCAAAAAGGTAAGTTTTAAGCCTAGCCTTAAAAGTAGACAGGGTGTCTGCCTCACGGACTAAAACTGGGAGCTGGTTCCACAGGAGAGGAGCCTGATAACTAAATGATCTGCCTCCCATTCTACTTCTAGAGACTCTAGGAACCACCAGTAAAAACTGCAGTCTGAGAACGAAGTGCTCTGTTAGGAACATATGGACCAATCAGATCTCTGATGTATGATGGAGCTAGATCATTAAGGGCTTTATTTGTGAGGAGGAGAATTTTAAATTCTATTCTGGATTTAACAGGGAGCCAATGAAGGTAAGCTAAAGTAGGGGAAATATGAGCTCTCTTTTAAATTTTCATCAGAACTCTTGCTGCAGCACTTTGAATCAGCAGAAGGATTTTAACTGCATTTTGTCGACATCCTGATATTAAAGAATTACATTAGTCCAGCCTTGAAGTAACAAATGCATGGACTAGTTTTTCAGCGTCACTCCTGGACAGGATATTTCTAAGTTTGGCAAAGTTCCGGAGGTGAAAGAAGGAAATCCTTGAATCTGTTTAATATGGGATTTAAATTACCTGTCCTGGTCAAAAATAACACCAAGATTTTTTACTTTATTACCAGAGGTCAATTTAATGCCATCCAGGTTAAGTGATTGACTAAGCAGTTTCTTTTTTAAAGACTCCAGTCCAAAGACGACAACTTCTGTCTTGTCTGAATTTAGAAGCAGAAAATTTAAACTCATCCAAGTTTTTACAGGTCCTTCTAAAAAAATTAGCATATTGTGATAAAGTTCATTATTTTCCATAATGTCATGATGAAAATTTAACATTCATATATTTTAGATTAATTGCACACAAACTGAAATATTTCAGGTCTTTTATTGTCTTAATACAGATGATTTTGGCATACAGCTCATGAAAACCCAAAATTCCTATCTCACAAAATTAGCATATTATTAAAAGGGTCTCTAAACGAGCTATGAACCTAATCATCTGAATCAACGAGTTAACTCTAAACACCTGCAAAAGATTCCTGAGGCCTTTAAAACTCCCAGCCTGGTTTATCACTCAAAACCCCAATCATGGGTAAGACTGCCGACCTGACTGCTGTCCAGAAGGCCACTATTGACACCCTCAAGCAAGAGGGTAAGACACAGAAAGAAATTTCTGAACGAATAGGCTGTTCCCAGAGTGCTGTATCAAGGCACCTCAGTGGGAAGTCTGTGGGAAGGAAAAAGTGTGGCAGAAAACGCTGCACAACGAGAAGAGGTGACCGGACCCTGAGGAAGATTGTGGAGAAGGGCCGATTCCAGACCTTGGGGGACCTGCGGAAGCAGTGGACTGAGTCTGGAGTAGAAACATCCAGAGCCACCGTGCACAGGCGTGTGCAGGAAATGGGCTACAGGTGCTGCATTCCCCAGACCTGGGCTACAGGAGAAGCAGCACTGGACTGTTGCTCAGTGGTCCAAAGTACTTTTTTCGGATGAAAGCAAATTCTGCATGTCATTCGGAAATCAATGTGCCAGAGTCTGGAGGAAGACTGGGGAGAAGGAAATGCCAAAATGCCAGAAGTCCAGTGTCAAGTACCCGCAGTCAGTGATGGTCTGGGGTGCCGTGTCAGCTGCTGGTGTTGGTCCATTGTGTTTTATCAAGGGCAGGGTCAATGCAGCTAGCTATCAGGAGATTTTGGAGCACTTCATGCTTCTATCTGCTGAAAAGCTTTATGGAGATGAAGATTTCGTTTTTCAGCACGACCTGGCACCTGCTCACAGTGCCAAAACCACTGGTAAATGGTTTACTGACCATGGTATCACTGTGCTCAATTGGCCTGCCAACTCTCCTGACCTGAACCCCATAGAGAATCTGTGGGATATTGTGAAGAGAACGTTGAGAGACTCAAGACCCAACACTCTGGATGAGCTAAAGGCCGCTATCGAAGCATCCTGGGCCTCCATAAGACCTCAGCAGTGCCACAGGCTGATTGCCTCCATGCCACGCCGCATTGAAGCAGTCATTCCTGCCAAAGGATTCCCGACCAAGTATTGAGTGCATAACTGTACATGATTATTTGAAGGTTGACATTTTTTGTATTAAAAACCCTTTTCTTTTATTGGTCGGATGAAATAATCTAATTTTGTGAGATAGGAATGTTGGGTTTTCATGAGCTGTATGCCAAAATCATCCGTATTAAGACAATAAAAGACCTGAAATATTTCAGTTAGTGTGCAATGAATCTAAAATATATGAATGTTAAATTTTCATCATGACATTATAGAAAATAATGAACTTTATCACAATATGCTAATTTTTTGAGAAGGACCTGTATGTCTTCAAGACATGCTTGTAGTCTGTCTAACTGGTTGGGCTCATCAGGAGTTATGGATAAGTAAATCTGAGTATCAGGTGTATATGCAAGCAACCAGGTGCATGTTGTGGTGAAGCTAATAGCTAATTATTTCATGTGCAGTAAAGACAGAACGATGTCAGAATACAATGCAGTTTCCATTAATATCATTAGAAAAGCTAAAATGACATTAATGATAAGGTAAACCTGTAAAAAGCCCCTTTTTAATCTCCCCAAAAGTTATTGGAAATAGATGTTAACATCCTATTTCTATACCTTGAAACAAAACAGCTCATGTATGACTGGTTCATCTGCTGCTGAGACACTGAAGCTTAAAGATGTTGTTCTGAAATCATTTCAAGAGTCACCTGTGTTTAGATTTAACAATGACCTGAACCTGCCTCAACCACCAGTCACCACCAACCTCTGCCACTATGACCCCACCAGTGTCAGTATCAATGTATTTATACAGTGCCTTCAAAAGGTATTCACACCCCTTGAACTTTTCCTCATATTGTCACATTACAACCACAAACATAAACATATTTTATGTGAAAGACCAACACAAAGTGGTATACAATTGTGAAGTGGAAAGAAAATTATACATGATTTAAAACATTTCTTACAAATAAAAAACTGGAAAGGGTGGTGTGAAAACGTATTCAGCTCCCTTTACTCTGAGTGCAACCAATTGCATTCAGAAGTTTCCTAATGATTGGTAATGACTAAATAGAGTCCACCTGTGTGTAATCTAATCTGAGTACAAATACAGCTGCTCTGTGACGTCCTCAGAGGTTTGTTAGGAGAATATTGGGGCTCAAACAACATCATGAAGTCCAAGGAACACACCAGACAGGTCAGAGATAAAGTTGTGGAGAAGTTTAAAGCAGGATTAGGGTATAAAAAGACTTTTCAATCTTTGAATGTCTCACGGAGCACTGATCAATCCATCATCTTGAAACGGAAAGAGTACGGCACAACTGTAAATCTACCAAGACAAGGCTGTCCACCTAAACTTACAGGCTGAACAAGGAGAGCACTGATCAGAGATGCAGCCAAGAGGCCCATGGTGACTCTGGATGAACTGCAGAGATCCACAGCTCAGGTGGGGAAATCTGTCCACAGGACAACTATTAGTCATGGACTGCACAAATGTGGTCTTAATGTAACAGTGGCAAGAAGAAATACATTGTTAAAAGAAAACCATAAAGGGTCCAGTTGCAGTTTGGAACATGTGGAAGAAGGTGCTTTGGTCAAACGAGACCATAATTGAACTTTTTGTCGGGGTCTGGGAGATTTTATCTGTTTGCCTGCTACATTTTTTCCTTGACCTCCAGATGATGCCAGAGCACGGTGGAGGTGAAATTGTCACAGCTGCATCTCATTGAGCCTCATCACTGAGGAGTATAAGAGGAGCCTGCTGTCAGCACTTCGATGCCTGAGTGTTAACCTGCAGTTGTAAAACTCTACCCTCCCGATGCTCTTGATTCCTTGCTTAATTAAGAAAGACTTCTTACCTTCGTGCGTGCTCCTCCTCAGGTTGTTCCTGAACCCTGGATCCAGTTCCAGTTTGTTCCTTGGTTCCAAGACACCTCCAAACCTTCAAGTTGAGTTCTCCGGACAAAGCTCCAGCTGGAAGCTTAATGGCTCCTTGTTGCCTTGGCGTCTTCGACTAAGCGATTCCTGCACACCCTCCACCGTGCTCACCATCCAAGATCCTCACCCCCAGACTGACTCATCAAAACCTCTGGAGCATCCCACCTTCTGTAAGCAGTTCAGTTTCTTCGCTCCCAGGCTCTAACATCTTACCTCCCCCCTGGCTGTTCTTCAAATCATCACCTGTAAGCATAAGAACTGTTATTAGCTGTAATTAAACCTTTACTTAAGAAACCTTCGCTTGATCGAGATGACTTGAAAAATTACAGACCTATATCCAATCTTCCATTCTTATCTAAAATTCTTGAGAAAATTGTTGCTAATCAAATGTGTGAGCATTTATAAAGCAATGACCTGTTTGAAGAGTTTCAGTCAGGTTTCAGAGATCATCATAGCACTGAAACAGCTCTGCTGAAAGTCACTAATGTTATTCTTATGGCTTCAGATAATGGACTTGTGTCTGTTCTGGTTCTGTTAGATCTCAGTGCTGCATTTGGTACAGTCGATCACAAAATTCTCTTAGAAAGGCTGGAATATGCTGTATGGATCAGGGGAACAGCGCTAGGCTGGTTTAAATCTTATCTGTCTGACAGATTCCAGTTTGTTCATCTAAATTATAAATCATCTTTAAACTCCAGGGTTAATTGTAGAGTACCACAGGGTTCAGTACTTGGGCCAATTCTCTTTACTATATACAGGTCCTTCTCAAAATATTAGCATATTGTGATAAAGTTTATTATTTTCCATAATGTCATGATGAAAATTTAACATTCATATATTTTAGATTCATTGCACACTAACTGAAATATTTCAGGTCTTTTATTGTCTTAATACGGATGATTTTGGCTTACAGCTCATGAAACCCAAAATTCCTATCTCACAAAATTAGCATATTTCATCCGACCAATAAAAGAAAAGTGTTTTTAATACAAAAAACGTCAACCTTCAAATAATCATCTACAGTTATGCACTCAATACTTGGTCGGGAATCCTTTTGCAGAAATGACTGCTTCAATGCAGCGTGGCATGGAGACAATCAGCCTGTGGCACTGCTGAGGTCTTATGGAGGCCCAGGATGCTTCGATAGCAGCCTTTAGCTCATCCAGAGTGTTGGGTCTTGAGTCTCTCAACGTTCTCTTCACAATATCCCACAGATTCTCTATGGGGTTCAGGTCAGGAGAGTCGGCAGGCCAATTGAGCACAGTGATACTATGGTCAGTAAACCATTTACCAGTGGTTTTGGCACTGTGAGCAGGTGCCAGGTCATGCTGAAAAATGAAATCTTCATCTCCATAAAGCTTTTCAGCAGATGGAAGCATGAAGTGCTCCAAAATCTCCTGATAGCTAGCTGCATTGACCCTGGCCTTGATAAAACACAGTGGACCAACACCAGCAGCTGACACGGCACCCCAGACCATCACTGACTGTGGGTACTTGACACTGGACTTCTGGTATTTTGGCATTTCCTTCTCCCCAGTCTTCCTCCAGACTCTGGCACCTTGATTTCCGAATGACATGCAGAATTTGCTTTCATCCGAAAAAAGTACTTTGGACCACTGAGCAACAGTCCTGTGCTGCTTCTCTGCAGCCCAGGTCAGGCGCTTCTGCCGCTGTTTCTGGTTCAAAAGTGGCTTGACCTGGGGAATGCAGCACCTGTAGCCCATTTCCTGCACACGCCTGTGCACGGTGGCTCTGTTTCTACTCCAGACTCAGTCCACTGCTTCCGCAGGTCCCCCAAGGTCTGGAATCGGCCCTTCTCCACAATCTTTCTCAGGGTCCGGTCACCTCTTCTCGTTGTGCAGCATTTTCTGCCACACTTTTTCCTTCCCACAGACTGCCCACTGAGGTGCCTTGATACAGCACTCTGGGAACAGCCTATTCGTTCAGAAATTTCTTTCTGTGTCTTACCCTCTTGCTTGAGGGTGTCAATAGTGGCCTTCTGGACAGCAGTCAGGTCGGCAGTCTTACCCATGATTGGGGTTTTGAGTGATGAACCAGGCTGGGAGTTTTAAAGGCCTCAGGAATCTTTTGCAGGTGTTTAGAGTTAACTCGTTGATTCAGATGATTAGGTTCATAGCTCGTTTAGAGACCCTTTTAATGATATGCTAATTTTGTGAGATAGGAATTTTGGGTTTTCATGAGCTGTATGCCAAAATCATCCGTATTAAGACAATAAAAGACCTGAAATATTTCAGTTAGTGTGCAATGAATCTAAAATATATGAATGTTAAATTTTTATCATTACATTATGGAAAATAATGAACTTTATCACAATATGCTAATATTTTGAGAAGGACCTGTATATGCTTCCAATAGGTCAAATTATTAGGCAGCATAGGATAAATTTTCACTGTTACGCTGATGATACTCAGCTTTACTTATCCATAAATACTGATGAGCCCAACCAGTTAGATAGACTACAAGCATGTCTTGAAGACATAAAAACTTGGATGACGTTAAATTTTTTGCTTCTAAATTCAGACAAGACAGAAGTTGTCGTCTTTGGACCGGAGTCTTTAAAAAAGAAACTGCTTAGTCAATCACTTAACCTGGATGGCATTAAATTGACCTCTGATAATAAAGTAAAAACCCTTGGTGTTACTTTTGACCAGGACATGTCATTCAAATCCCATATTAAACAGGTTTCTAGGATTTCCTTCTTTCATCTCCGGAACATTGCCAAAATTAGAAATATCCTACTTTTAAGGCTAGGCTTAAAACTTTCCTTTTTGATAAAGCTTATAGTTAGAGTGGCTTAGTTTATCCTGAGCTATCTTCCTTATTTTTTACCTCCGTCTTCTTCCCTCCCTGTTGGATGGAGTAAGGGGGAGTCAGATTTAGCCTAAACCGGCTCAGTTATGGTTGAGGTGCAAACACACCTTCCATTTCTGCTACCTGTATGACCCCTTCTCTTTTCCAATGGGTATAATCAGTCTGACAGAGGGAGGTATCCCAATCCTTGTGGTTTTTAGTATAACAATGACCATCAGTGGGACCCTTTGTGAGGTGCCTTGAGACGACATTGTTGTAAATAAGCGCCGTTTAACTAAATAATCTGAACTGAAACTATCTGTGTAGTTATGCTGCTATAGGCTTAGGCTGCTGGAAGACATAACGACCACTTTCACCCTCTTCGCTACATTCTCACACTACTCTCCAATTTTGCATTGTTTGCTGTTATTTCAGCTTTTAACCTTGTTCTCTCTTTGATGAGATTTGATGAGAGAGGTAAACCCGAAGAGGTAAACCCGAATGATTAAGTTGGAGGGTTCAGCGGCTGGAATCAACAGTCAAAATTGAGAAGGCGAATTATTTCCAAAACCCTTTCTTGAGTTCAAAGGTGATATGGTTATCTAAGGAACAGACGTAACTGCCCCTTCCTGACATCGCCCCTATCAGTTGGATATAGTATAACTGTAACCCCCCCTGAATAACCTTTTACTCTAAGATGAAAAAGTAAATGTTTTAGAAAAGCTACAGGTAACTAAAATTATCATTCCTTTTTCCTAAAATGGAGTCTCTCATGATTCAAAAACAAACACATCATTGCTAGTCAATTTGTAACTTGGAAACCGTATACTGAAGTTCTTTTTTTTTTTTACTGTTAATCTCATATTCGTCTTACCTCTTTCAGCTGCTTTTCCAGTATGTTGACGCAGAAGCTGAAGGTTTTTCTCGTTCCATCGATGTAGTGAAGCACAATCTTTTAATTTACTTTTTAGGTCTTTTCTATTTTGAACTGATTTAGACTGGCTCATATATTCAACAAATAGGTCCTGCTGTAAAGCAAAATGAACTTACAATTCTGTCAGGTTACACAGTTCATTTATTAGGATTTCATGTGATAGGTCAACAATAAGTTGATTATACCTTTAAAATATAAATGGATGCATGTCTTTTTTTGTTTTTTAGATGTATTAACGCCTGAAAAAACATACAGATTATTAATAACACCCTTAAACACACCCCTGTGTGTTTTAATTGGCTCATTTAAGGCCTTCCCCGTAACACCCTTAAACACACCCCTGTGTTTTAATTGTCTCATTTAAGGTATCGCCCCTAATGACGACAACCAATCAGCATCCACGGTTACGCCCCCTTGGACACACCACCTGCTTGACCACATGACCTCCTGCCCACATGGCGCCAACCGGAAGTCCCGCCCTCACCGGAAGTCCCGCCCACTTGTCAAAAAGTTTGATGAAAGGGTGTACTTAAATTCTCTAAGGTGGTCAGAGTTGATGGAAGATGGATGGAGCCAAATACAGGGCAGTCTTGGAACAAAACCTGTTGGAGTCTTCAAAAGATTTGAGCCCACTGGGGCGGAGGTTCACCTTCCAGCAGGAGAACGACCCTAAACATAAAGCCAGGACTAAAAAGGAATAGTTTAAAACAAAACTTATTCATGTGTTAGAATGGGCCAGTCAAAGTCCAGACCTAAACCCAATCAAGAATCTGTGGCAAGATCTGAAAAATGCTGTTCATAAATGCTCTCCTTTTAATCTGACTGAACTTGAGCTGTTTTGCAGAGAAGAATGGGCAAAACTTTCAGTCACTAGATGAGCAAAGCTGGTAGAGACATACCCTAAAAGACCTATAATTGCAGGAACAGGTGGGACCACCTGTTCCTGCAGGTGGTCCCACAAAGTATTGCCCAAGGGGGCTGAATACTTTGCACACCACCCTTTCAGTTTTTTTATTTGTAAAAAAAAAAAAGAAATCATGTATAATTTTTTTTCCCATTTCCCAATTGTATAAAATTCCTCATACTCGTACTCGTACTTATCGTCTTCCGCTTTATCCACCTCCCCAGACACCTCCTCCAGCTCCTCCCGGGGGGAGCCCAAGGAGTTCGCAGGCCAGCCGAGAGACATAGTCCCTCCAGCGTGTCCTGAGCCGTCTGCTGGGTTTCCTCCCGGTGGGACGTGCCTGGAACAACTCCCGAGGAAGGCATCCAGGAGGCATCCGGTATAGATGCCCGAGCCACCTCAACTGGCTCCTCTCAATATGGAGGAGCAGCGGCTCTACTCAGAGCTCCTCCCAGATGGCCGAGCTCCTCATTCTATCTATAAGGGAATCCCTGGCCAGCCTACGGAGGAAGGTCATTTTAGCTGCTTGTATCCGGGATCACGTTCTTTCGTTCATGACCCAAAGTTCATGGCCATAGGTGAGGTTAGGAACGTAGACCGACCAGTAAATCGAGAGCTTCGGTTTTCAGCTCAGCTCTCTCTCCACCACAACGGACCGGCACAGCGTCCCCATTACTGCGGCAGACGCACCGATCCGTCTGTCGATCTCACATTCCGTTCTCCCTTCACTCGTGAACAAGACCCGAGATACTTGAACTTCTCCACTTGAGGCAGGAACTCCCCTCCAACCTGAAGAGGACAAGCCTCTGTATAAAATTCCAATAACATATATTTATGTTTGTGGTTGTAATGTGACAAAATGTGGAAAAGTTCAAGGGTATGAATACTTTTGCAAGCCACTGTACAGCACCAGTTCACAGCACATGTCGCCTCATTCACTTTACAAAGCAATTTAATCGAATCATACAGATTCCAAGTCAGACATTCCAGTCATTTCAGTTCGGTCAAACTACCTGATTTTGTGTTTCTCTTCTAAAGAAAACAAACATATTATAAAACAGCAACAGATCCAGTGGAGGAGCAGAAAACAGAGGAGGAGCTTTCAGTTTAATTCCTTCATTAAATGCTTAATAATGCTCTAAAGAAAGCACACAGTTTCAAATGATGTGAAACTACTAGAGAAATACTCAAAGACCATCCGCGAAACACCTGAGAGTAAAAAATCTCCAGAATAAAAAGCAACATCAAATGTGTTGAACATCAGTAGCAGTATTAACAGTAGAAATAACTTCTCAGTTGGTTCTAATGACAGTGTTCATGAATACAGTCAAATAATATAATAAAATAGGCTACTTGAAAAATAGTTTTTCTGCTGTGGGCTTTAATGACCTGTATAAATGGTTTATTTAACTCAAGGAACTGATTTTTCAGCAAATTAAATTCTTATTTACACATGAGGCACAAACTGCACTCTGTAGCACTGAGACTGATGGGAGGTCCAAGTATCAGAAAGGATCCAGTGTGAGTCGTTCTGAAATCATAATTCACAAATCTTTTATGTTCAGATACAACAATCACGTGAACCCACCTGAACCACCAGTCACCACCAACCTCTGCCATGAACTTTGTTGTGGTTCAAGTTTTAAATGATGTACGCCTGAGTAAATGTATTCTAAACACAGAAACCATTCTTAGCTGTCTGTATCTGTCTGTGTGTGTGTGGCCATATGTTTTTTAATAATCATATTATTATAATTAATATTAATATTAATTGACACAATTCACTTCCACATGTCACCAGAGGGTAATTATCACTATCTGGTACAGAAAATATCCGATCAAGTCATTCAGCCATACTCAAAAATAGTTTGGACATTTTGTGCTTTTGCTTTTTTTCCACTCTCTCTCTATCTGCTGTCACTTCCTTTGGTCTCTTCTTTCTCTCCTATCAGTCTCAGCTCTCTCACTCACCAATGCTCGGCCCCGCCCTTCTGTTTCAAACTCTTCTCCTAAGAGGTTTTGAAAATAGTTATAGAAATTTCTGTTACCATCAACAAAAAGCTAAAATCTGTCAAATAATTTTGCTACTTTTGATTTACAAGGCATTACACAACAGTGGTCTGATTCCAAATGTTAATGTGTTTTATTCTATTGAAAGGTAGAAATAAATAAAAAGTGGGACATGTCTTTTGTTTCAAGTAACTACTCACTGGAGGTCAGTTATTTGTGCTAGTTGGCTCATCAGATGGCTCTGCTGTGTCTGTTTGCACATGTTAGCTGTTGCCTCAATGGATCAAACCATTATATCAACAAAGGTGAGGGGGAAGGTATAAATGCATTGTTTTGTTTTGAACTTTTTTTGTGGGAAACCAACATTTTTCCCTGATTGTGGAGGTCCAGACTCCCCTGTCCACCTGTGATTCCTGCCTCTACCTATGAGTCATATTCTGGCTCAGAAATTTAAAGTTGAACCCGTTGCAGCTGGGCCAACTAACTCTTGTTGGTTTAACTTAACCTCACAAACACACCAGTTTTAGCTCCTTGATCTGTAACAATGGGATGCTTAATGTTCCATGAGTCATGAGCTGCCATGAACTATTTGAAGAAAGTGTGAATGACAGTTTTAAAAATGCACACTATAAGAGGAGCTCTTTAAAAAATCTGAAACAAAAACTAACTTTAACCCCACAATGACATGAACTAAGATTCACATAAACCACTTTCTTAAAAACTCTGCAATGTTTGTTAAAAGTTAGGATTTTTTTATATTCACATTATGAATGTTTCACATGAAACAGTTTGAAATGTTTCTGCAGTGGACAGGAAATAAAACCCACCAACTGCTGCGGTTAAAGCTGCTGCTGTGGTGTGAAGTTTGTGTGAAAGGAAGGAAACACACAGGCTTTACTTAGAAGTATAAACCATGCTAGTGTCATATATGTGGGGTAGATGTAACTCCTCCTTCATCTTTATAGTTAAAACAAAGTAGAAGCCTTTCTGATGAGCTGTGCAGCAGGTCTGGATGTCAGGATGGAGAACGCTCTGCTTTGCATGCTGGGATTTTTCTGTAAGTACAACAATGACTTTCTGTTCAATGATCAAAAACGATGTTTCTGCATGTTGGATTTATAATTTATCACCGTTAGATCTGTTTCTCTGCCATCCTGAAGAGACTAGATGTGTGTTTTTCTACAATTTTGTATCTATCTGTTATCTTGGTTTTATCATATAAATGTTTTTGATGTTAGTCTCTATTGATTTAAAAGGTCATTTAGAAAAATAATAATTTATTAGGCCCTCAGAGAGGACCTAGACGGCCCTGACAGTTCCCTTGAGGTAATGACATAGCAGATAGGACCAGGAGGAGGACAGGCTGAAGGAAGACTGAAGTAACAATGGAAAAGGTTTCACAAATTAAACCAGGATGTTAAGACAACCACAACGTAACACATAACTGGATTAAATCTTTCAGAAAACAAAGACAAAACAAATGAATCCAGAGCTGAACACACAAGATGATCTGAAAACAAAGCCAACATTCTTCACAGTGACAAAGATTATGTGAAAATGACCCCCAATTGTTTAATAAATGCTCAGGAAACATCTGCACGACATGAAGATAAAAATTTGTTTAATGCACATATGATTTGTGAGTTAATGAATGATGATCTTTCATATTTTAGCTTAGAAGTTTGTTAAACAGGGTTTCTGTGAGTGTTTTGAACAACAATAACAGTAGTTTTCCATTCAGTCACAGTAGACAGAACTATATCATCAATAAATTAGTTCATAACATATTTTTTGCTGTTATACAAAGAAAAGAGGAAATTACATATTTTAAGCTCCTTAAATGTAGCTGCAGTCAGAAACAGATAATTAGTTTCTAGAATTATTTCTATCAAAATGGATGAGATAGGTCAAAGGATAGAGGTCATAGGGTCAAAATCAATTAGTGTCAGCACTATATTAACCTTATTATGTATTTTATATATTTGTGCTTTAATCCAGCCTTTTACCTGCTAAATGCCAGATAGTTTAGTTTATTTTCACCTGACTGCTGCCTAACCTCTGCTTACATGGGTCCTCCACAACCCTGAATTGTAACAAGTCTAGGTTTAAAATAAGTTTGGAACTAAGTTTTTCTATGATTTTCTTTCTTTTGTGGAAACATAAAGTTCATTATTATAGAACTTGTAGTTTGGTTTCTGCTAAAGTAACTATCTGCTCATACATCTTGCAGTGCTACAGACATCACATGATGCATAACCTTGAATATCTCACAATCTGTCACTTTTGTACTACAAAAAAAACATAAATGAGCTTCACTCACTAAGTATTCAGGTTTTTTGTGCAGATCTCGGTGTAATTACACATCCTTCACATAGTGTGACACGTATCTGCTTCTAACATTTAATTCTGCTAGAAGTTAATCTGAATGTGATGGATGAGATCATTTACATCATCATGTCCCTTTAGATAAAAAGAGGAACTGTAAGGTTTGCCCTAGAAGTTGCATTTGATCCGTTCTAAGAGGATTTGAGTTTATGGACTTCAGCAGTCAGTAGTAATAAACAAAACATCTTAAATATAAAAATAATTTATTAAATATTTTGAAATATTTTTTAAGTTTCATAGAAAGCTCTCATTAATCATTAATCAAAGTTTTCCAGCAGAACTGCAGCCATCTTTCTGTTTCCCTTCCATCAACAACACATATAGACGTTATATTCCCTCAGTAGCCAGACATCTCCAGCTTTGAGTGACAAATGAAGAGTGAGCAGGCTGGAGGTGAACTCTTCATGGACAAGAAGTGACCAGAGTCTTTCTTCAACACAAACTTAATCAAGACCAATTGTGGACATGAACCTGTAAAAGAAGGTTGTAATTTAATTTTTATTTTCATTTAATGAGCAAAGTGAGGTTTTGGTAGAACATCTGCCAGACTGGTAACAATGACTAACTGAGGCATAGGATGGAACCAGTAGTGATGACTAAATGAAGCTTTGTGAAGCACTGAAGCTGGTTTTAAAAAAGTTGATAACTCAAAGCGTTTCAACACAGTCCTCTTTAAAGGCATCTTGTGGTCAAAAGTATGAACAGCAGTTTAGATCTATAGCTTAAAATAAATCGCTTTATTAAAACTGTCTAATCTACAGAGTTCAGTTAACAGCTTCTGTTTAATTATCATGTGGCACTTCTGTCTGATATCAGGATTTTATTGTTGTTTTTTGAACATGTAGTTGTTGAAGTGAAAAAATAATCTGAAATACTGATGATGAATCCTTCCTGGTTTGAACAGGGACCATTATGTGATCTACTTTTGTTTTGACTCCTTAAGGTTTGTAAACACAGTATAAGTGACAGGATCAGCACCAAGACACCACAAGTCTCACCAGTGATTCACTTCCTTATAAACTAGTGAATGAAGCATCAAAATAACAAAGCAGTGAGCACGTGACTCTGGCCAGATTAATCACGACATAACACAGTGCTTCAGAAGCAATTCACACTTACTAGCATTAGCACTAAAGTACATGGCCAAACATGAGACCGGTGCAAACATCCTGAATTTAA